>NC_033626.1:5848412-5973320 GCF_001540865.1 Ananas comosus
ATCTCCTTTTGCAACGCCGGTTGAGGCGTAATCTCCGCCGCCAAATTTTCTGCCGACTTTCTGCTTAGAGCATCGGCTACAACGTTAGCCTTCCCGGGGTGGTAGAGAATCGTGACGTCATAATCTTTAAGTAACTCTAACCACCGCCGCTGACGCAAGTTTAGCTCCTTTTGGGTGAACAAATATTTGAGACTCTTATGATCGGTGTAGATCTCACAATGTTCCCCGTATAAGTAATGCCTCCACAGTTTTAGCGCAAATATAACCGCCGCTAGCTCAAGGTCGTGGGTCGGGTAGTTCTTTTCATAATTCTTCAGTTGGCGCGAAGCATAAGCTATGACTCAGCCGTTTTGCATCAAGACACACCCGAGACCCATGTATGAGGCATCACTGTATACGACATAATTTTCTCCCGGCGTCGGCAAGGCAAGCACCGGAGTAGATGTCAACCTTGTCTTTAGCTCTTCAAAGCTCCGCTCACACTCGGGGCTCCAAACAAACTTCACCCCTTTGTGCGTAAGGCGCGTTAGTGGAATTGTTATCTTAGCAAATCCCTCCACAAACCGCCGGTAATAGCCCGCAAGTCCAAGGAAGCTACGAATCTCCGCTACACTTGTCGGGCGAGGCCAATCTTTAACCGCCTCGACTTTCTTTGGATCCTTCATATACTCTTAAGGCAGCCATACTACCGAATAATATCTCTTCTGGCACATCTGTTTTAAATGCATCATTGAGGTGCCTAAGAAATCTCCTCGACCATACTACCTCTTGAAAAGCTAAGGAACAAGCAGCATACTTGCCTTCATCATTGACAAGGTAATGCAGCCCTGCCTTTTATTGCACCAGGAAACTGCCTCCACACCCAAGCATAAACACATAGCATGTGGTATACTTTAACTCATCTCTATCACCGCTCCAATCAATATCATTGAATCCTTTTAATCAATTTCAAGTTCTCACCTTGAAAGTAAATAATAAGATCATTTGTTCCTTTTAAATATTGAAAGATTCTCTTAACTGTTTGCTAATGAGTAGGTATTGGGTTGCTTTCATAATGATTAATGAAACCAACAATGAAGCAGATGTCTGGGCGAGCACACATTATAGTGTACATCAAGATATATACCAACTACATTCGCATAAGGACCCCTACTCATCCGTTTCTTCTTTGTCTGTCTTAGGGCATTAATCATGGCGCAAAGTTTGATTTTTCAACAGGAGCATCAACTATTTTAGGCTGATGTATAGGAAACTGTTCTAAAACTTTCTTGATGTAAGTTTCTCGAGACAAACCAAGGATCCTTTTAGAACGATCTCGAATAATCTTGACTCCGAGCACATAGCTCACCTCACCCATGTCCTTTATCTCAAGATAAGAGGATAACCACTCCTTGGTGGATAGTATGTCATCGATATATAGTGATAGGACCAAAATCCCTTCATCCATTTTATTCATGTATACATAGTGGTCTTCCTCTATCACATGATGTAAGGACTGAGATTTTGGTAGTATAGCTAAACTCTTTGTTGACGATGTTTTTATGTGTAATTTAATTACAAAAGCACTCGTCAAGTTTCAGGAGAAATCGAGTTAGAATGGAGAAGTTACGCGATTAATAGTATTCACTTAAGTGAATAGTAACTCTGGTTTTCCGGAAAAGCCATGGAGCAGAGTTGGCTTCTGGTGCATATCGGACTCCGTGCATAGCGATCCAATTAGGGGTGGAAACGAGCCGAGCTCGAGCGAGCTTACCTCCGCTCAAATTCGGCTTGAAATTAATTTCGAGCCTAAATTTAGGCTCAAGCTCAGCTTGAAATTAATTCGAGGTGAGCTCGAGCGAGCCTAATTTCGAATCGAGCGAGCTCGAGCTCTAAACGAGCCGCTTGAAATTCTCAATATCGTACGATCAATAGTTTAATTTGTATAGAACATTATTTATAATTTGATACAAAAATATGTCTAATAGTTCTAAGTACAAAATAATTATATAAAATATAGTATTATAATATGAAAAANAGAGGTTTTGTACCCTGTATAGAGAGACCACCGTGTACTCTTTTTAGCACTTGTTATGGGATCCCTCTTGTACTTACTTTATGTTTTATTTAGTGGATTTACAGTTTTAACTTTATCCCTTGTTGTAGCATTTAGACTTTTATTATGCTCTGATACTACTAGACGTCTTGTATTATTGCTGTTATTATTGTTGTTTTTAGACGCCTTATATGTTGTCGACATATGGCGGGTCTGGGCACGCGCCGGGCGGGCCTCCGCTGGGTCCCGGGGCGTGACAGTCCTGGGTTCCATTCGAGTAGGGTAAACTCGGAGTACACGGTTATTTCCGTATGTGCTACGGTTTTCGCATAAGCTAGTGTCTCAGTGGGGAGTAGTGGCGGTGTTTCTTTTTGGACATTGAGTGGTGGGGCGGCGTTCTGTCACGCCCCGGGGCCCAGCGGAAGCCGGTCCGGCGCGTGTCCAGACCCGCTATATGTCTAAAACATACAAGGCGTCTACAACAAAGCGATAAATAAAGCAATGAGAGAAGAACATTTAGGAGTATCAGAGCGAAGTACATCTAGATTTCTACAGCAAGAATAGGTGAAAGAAACCAAAATCACTAAATAAAAGTCATAAGTAATACAATAGATATCCAAAAACAAGAGCTAAAATAGTACATAGGTGGTCTCTATACATGGTACAAAAAAAAATCTCTCTCTCTAAAATACAAAAAGAGAGTAACCACCTATGAGCAGTAGCTCCCTGCTATCTAGCTAGGCGACAGCCTTGCCGCGATCCCGTGCCTCCGCCGGTGCCGAAGACTCTGAAATAAAACCATAAAATAGGGGGCGTGAGAACTATTAAATAATAGTTCCCAGTGGGCAATTACTGACTTCAGTGAAATGCGCCACTAGGCCCAAAAGCTACAAAAAGGGGTAAGTACGAGTATAAGCAAAAGCGATATATACGACAAGTAAATAAATATGAGTACTTGCTACCACATGAGGTCTCTACTTAGCATGGAATTGCATAAGTAAGAATGCTATTCTATCATGAAAATGCACGAGTATACAATCGTCATAATATCGACAATGTCATAGTAAAATGTCATTGTTTACTATTCTAGTCAATGTTCACTTGGCATGTTAACTACTTAAAGTTAAATCTTGGAAGACCCGCCCGAAGACTGTCTGGCATGTAGACCCACCCGTAGGCTATCTGGCCGGTGCCGAGCCTAATGGCCCCGTGGTAGTCAACATCCCTACTTTAGGAATGAGCCTTGCCCACGGCAATCCACTTCGGTGCCCAATCCCGCACGGCGAATATGTATCGCGATGGCCATCTCCGGAGTGCCGTCTTGTAGCAAGCGACCCTCACAAGCAAGTGCGAATGAGTACAATGGCAAGAAAGCGTAAGATACGTCTCAAGTCTCAAGTCTCAAGTCATCATGTCTAAAACATGGAACGTATCAAATGTCTCAAGGGCCTATCTCTATGTCATCATGTCTAAAACATGGAATACAGTAGATGTCAATGGCCTATCACTGTCTCTATATTGCAGTTTTTCAGTTTGCTGGTTCATGTGCCCCTTCATGACACTTTTGTTCACTAAGTCAAAGCATGATAATTATGTTCATGAATACATAATTCTAATCATTCCCCTCGCACGAGACATATAATCAACTCGCAAAGATAAACACTTCCACATGCATGCACCTTACACATATAGCTCTACTATATAGAGTGAAATTTTTATTATACATAACACATGCATTTTAAGTGTTCTAAAATTCACATAAATCCCATTTAGCATGAATATGCAATCAAATTGACGTTACGACAAGTATAATACACATAGGGGCCGTTTTGCCCCGATTTCATGAAGCCAAACCCACCACAACTCTTGCGACCCTTCGTTTGCTCCGACGAAGGTGCCCACTAGTCTCCTAGCACCCTAAAGATGTAGGAACAAGAGTTAAACAAACCTTACGAACATTCCAAAACTCAAACATTAACCAACTCTAGCTAAGGTGGAGAAAACTCATCTATAGCGTAGAAATCCTCTAAAAAATCCCAAATGGAAGCCAAATTTCTTCCAAAGCAACCTATACTAAGGTTCTAAACCAATCAATAGAGCTCAAAAAGCTTTTAATCAAAAAGCCCCAAAAATAAACCCTAAATCTCATTCCTAGGGTTTCATCTAGCAAAATCTAGAAAATCATGCATCAAATGAGGAATATATGCTACCAACCTCAAGAGGAGCTCCAAACCAAGCTCAAAGTGCTCTAGGGTTGAAGGTCCTTCCTCTACAAAGCTCCAACAACAAGCTCCAAGCCTCCAATGGTGAGAAAAGAGGGAGAGGAAGATGTCTAAAGTCCTCCAATCCTTGCTCTCCTTCCTCTCCTCCTTCTTCTCCTCCTTCCGTCTCCTTTTCCTTCTCTTTCTAGAGTGTAAGAGAGAGTGTGAGGGAGAGAAATGAGGGAGAGAGGGAGTGGAAAGGCCAAAATCCCCCTCTCAAGTAACAATATCCAGAAAAGCCCCTCAACTAAGCAACCTGTGCACTGCCAGGACTGGGCAGTTTTCGGGCAGAGGGACCGGTCTTTTCCACCATGGACCGATCCCTCAGGACCTTCCCGCAAACAGGCGCTCGGGAACCAGTCTCTCTGGCCAAGGGACCGGTTGCCTCAGGGGGACCGATCTCTCCCACCAGGGACCGGTCCCCGAGAGTGAAACTCTCAGGACTTAGCCAAAAAATCTAGAATTTCGAACTACGGGTCGGAACACCGTCTACGACCCTCCACAAGGTCTGGAAAAACTCGGAACTCAAATCAAACACTCGAACCTCGTAATTTGCACAGGTCCAGTGTGTTACATGTTCCCCAGGTATTGCCACTCCTATCAGGTTGGGCCTTGAAAGGCCAAGTGATCTTCGGCTTAGGCGAGTGTCTTAACTGCCGATGCCAGGCCACTCTTCCTACTGAGGGCACGAGAGCTACTGCGAGTATCTCTACGGAGACGGCACTTAGACCAGTTACGGTCGCGACTTCAGTGGGGCTATTAGGGTGTAGCCCAAGGTTATGGTAGCGGTTATATAGGCGACTGCAGTGTTGGTGATTCTTCCTCAGATCCTTGGGTAGGGTTGTGATGCCTACCTCTCTTCCTTGATTGCTGATGAAATCAGCGGTTTGGATCTTTTGACCTTTACCTAGTTCATTCGTCAAATTTACGTATACTAGAGTCGGATTGACACAGTTTTGGTGTCAGGTCTCTGTTGATGCGTACATTGTATGCGATTGTTCTAACACATAAATTGGTGTGAAGTGGGTATAGCTCGGTTGTGGTGGGGAAATTGTTTAGAGAAACCATTTCCTAAAGCCTTAGTTTGAACGGTTTGCGGCTTAGTGTCGTTAGTAGCTTTCGGATGTTGAAAGCTATGGGACTCCCAGTGAGACGGTTCAAGGTCGAGCTGTTTTCGAATGTCGACTTGTAATGTCGACGTTTTGATGGTTGGTTGTGAACTTTTGGTTCAGTGAAGAAGTATCAGGTAGTTTGATACTTCGATGTGTCACGCTTCCAACTTGTTGTTGGTAGTGGATATTCGAATATTTCACTTTTCTTTTGATAAGTACATTAGCTGCAGACAATGTATTGTCGAAAGATGGGACGAAATGCCCTTTCCCTGTTTGGGACTTTTGGATTGGGTCGGTGTTTTCTCTAGATTGTCTTGTGGGAAGCTAGAGTGAGTGACCACGTAGCGAGCCTTGGATTATTCCCTGGCAGGTTTGCGCAGTTGATTCATCATCACTGCAGATGGTTTTGACTCTAGTTCGAGTCTGGGTGTTCGTAGCTCTTTAGTTGTGCTTTCCATAGCTAAAAGGTTTGTTTAGTTAGTAGTCTTGGCCTTTTGTCGAGAGGTTCGGAATCACAGTTGTTGAGTGACTTGAGCCTGGTGGTTGGCTTCGTTTGTCACGGTATGTGATAGTGTATAAGGTTTGCGACACGGCTTATCGTGCAAACCTTAGAATTCTTATGCTTGTTCGATTAATTGGTAACAGGTGCGCCGGGGTCTCAATGAGACAAGTAATCGGGTGTTGCTGGAAACATCGATCGCTAGGGTCTCGTGTAGGACGGCAACGACAGGGTCTTGTGGAGACAGGTGTTGAGCATCACCGATGGTTAGTATCGCATTTGGGATTGGCGACCTGTGCATCAAGTGATGGACATGCAATGAGCTTTTGGTGGTCTGTTAGTACTGGATTAAGTTGAGGAGACAAAATTGTCTAGCTCAATTGGTATTGTCAGTTGGACCTTTTGGTCAAGTGGAAAGTGAGATCTTGGACCTAGGACTATAGATTGTCGCAGGTGACTTTCCGTTGATGGAGGTTTTGGCAGTTTGTGTGGTTACTGGTGGGAGACTGTGGTCTCCGAAGCGAGTGTTTTTGACTCAGGTTTTAGAACAGTGTTTCATTTTCGCTCGTGGTGAGCAGGTCGACGTTGTTGGCTGGTCAGAGTATTTCGTTTCAGTCTACGTAAATAGACTCCAGACTAGTGGTTGTGTCTTGTGACTTTTCTTTGCGAACTTGCGACGTAGACGAGCCGATTACGGCTATGCGGACCAAGGTAGAGTAGACCTAAAATTTCTTAGTGTTGATTAATTGTCTTAGAATTGGCAATTTGGGATCTGATAATCCTGGTCGCGGGACTATTTTTGTTCGCAGGTTTTAGGATGGTGTTGACCCCGGTGAGTGTTGGTCCATAGGTTTGGATTTGTACTTTTTCCCCTCGTCTTGTCCGAGTGGAATTGCAGTCCTATTTTTCCCTTATTCGGAGGTTGATCTATCCAAATTTATGGAATTGTGACTGACCAGTACTCAAAGGTGATACCGCAGTGGCGGTGTAATGTCTGAATTCGTTTACGGTGGGTACGTGGTCAAGTTTCGGGGACGAAACTTCTGTTAAGGGGGGATAATGTAAGGGCTGAGATTTTGGCTGTGTAGCTAAACTCTTTGTTGACGATGTTTTTGTGTGTAATTTAATTACAAAAGCACTCGTCAAGTTTTAGGAGAAATCGAGTTAGAATGGAGAAGTTACGCAATTAATAGTATTCGCTTAAGTGAATAGTAACTCTGGTTTTCCGGAAAAGCCATGGAGCAGAGTTGCCTTCTGGTGCATATCGGACTCCGTTCATAGCGATCCAATAGCTCGTTTCGACCGGTTCAGCTATTCTGGAACTAATGGCATTGACGAATTTCAAATCTGACGCACGAATTTTGAGAAATATGAAAATACATGTATTATATGTATTTGTGCGTAGTTTTGATATTTGGAGAGTGGATGGACTTCGTCGCAAATCAGCGATCTTATCGGGTGAAACGAAATTGTGAGTTCAATGCCCCAGTCGTGCTGAACGTGCTGGTGTGATCCGATCGGAAATCCGACGGACGGATCCTCGGGATATGTGAGAAGTTCATCGAGGGGTCTAAGGTGACAAATCGGAATTTTCGCAAATGCCCCTATATTTTATGTATCGAATCGCATGAGATCGGACGTGGAGGTGCGCACGCGTGAAATATACGCGCCGTGAAGGACTGGAATGAAAATATTCATTTTTGGGGGACAGTTATGTAATTTGCACATTGTTTATAAAGTATATCTAGGGTTTCTTTGCACGAAACCCTAGATCTGGCCGACCTTGTCCCCCAGCTGTGCCCTAGCTAGCTTCAGCAGGTCCCTGCCCTAGCTGTGTGCTCACCCCAGCCACCGGAAAAGCTTGGGTGGCCTCTCCTCTGCCATCTCCTCCACTTATCCACCTCTCCATCTCTGCCCGTGGACCACCAGGGAGATCCTCACCCTCAGGCTCCCTCCCTCGGCCGTGCCCCATATCCGGTAGCCTCCTTGCCGGTCGCCGCCGCTCTCGTGCGCCGGCATTGCCGGTTTGGGAAGCTTGCGGCCTGCCTACACAGGCTCTGGCCGGGATCAGCACAGCCGCTGGTCCACGCGCCGTCGCCGCCTTGTGACCACGGTGCCATCTCCCTCCGATCTCCTCCGGGCTATCGCCGCCTACCGGTGCCGTCCCTGCGCACCGCACCGACGCTTCAGGTAGCCTGCGGGCGCCCCAGGCCAGCTTGGCCTGAGGCTTCCCTAGTTCCTAGCCCTCGAGCCGCCGCCGCCTTGGGACGCCTACCTTGCCCTCCTCCGGCCTCCGGCGCTCCCTCGCCGTCGCCCGGAGCTCCCTCGGCCGTCGTCGTGGCCGCCGCTACTCTCTAAGCCCGAGCTAAGCTCGTGCTGGCTAGGGATGCTTCACCGCAGCCGCCGCCGCCTTCTGCCGCCAGCCAGAGTGAGCGCTGGCTCCGCCTTGCTGGGCTCACCCGTCCACCGCCGGCCACCCCGCCACCAGAGCTCCCTGTCAACCGGGCTAAGCTCATGCTCTTCTCGGGTTGTGCGGCTAGGGCATCAATGCCCGCCGCCTCCGCCGCCTCCCGTGGCCGAACGACGCGCGCCCTGGCCTCCACACACTGGCAGCACCCTTCTCTGGCCGGCTATACCGCCGTCCGGCCGCCCCGTGCCTCACCTTGCTCCGGTGAGTTATTTATTAGCTTTCTGCACCTTGTCTTGGGGTTCCGATCACTGTTTCAGTGAACCGAAGCCACTTCGAGTCTTCTGGAGGTGTGCACGATGATCCTTGTTCAGTGCCGATCATCGTGGCCACCTCCGTTTGGGTCAAAGATGCCCCGATTTGCATGTTAGACGCGATTTAGGCGCTGTGCGCGTTGTTCGCTGAAGTCCACGTTGCTTGTGCGCGTGCCACAGTGGTCGGATTCGGGCACGTCAACAGACAGCCGAACGGACAGGATTTTTCTTGTACCACGGACAGAGTTTCCCCTGTACATCCAAGGCGTCACAATCCATGTAAAGCGCGAGATTCCAACCAGGAACAGTGTAACATACCACATCCCTCGTAAATCGCGTCGAGTTCCGTCAAAACGAGCGGAACGCGAAATTGAACGAGTTAAAGCGGACCCAAAGTGCATTGGAGTTCTTAAACGGACCAAAAAGGGGCCCGGAGAGCAAATTTGGAAATCTGGCTAAGTCCCAGATTTTGAGCTCTCGGGGACCGGTCCCTGAAGGAGAGACCGGTCCCCGTACGCGTAGCCTGCCAGGAGGTCCTGAGGCAACCGGTCCTTGGGAGACCGGTCCCTGACGGGCAGACCGGTCCCTCGCTGCGCGACAGCAGAAAAACTCAAAAATTTGGCTAAGTCCTGGAAAACCCCCGTTCGGGAACCGGTCCCTAGTCGGGGAGACCGGTCCCCGTAGGCGAAAAACGCCCAGTCTGGGCAGATCAAGGGGAAATAAGTTGAGGGGCTTAAATGCAATTGTCACAACACTATATGTGGACACCTCTCTCTCTCCCACAGCCATTTTTACCCTTCTCTCCCTTTTCCTCTCTTTCTCTCTCTAGAACTCTTGCTCTAGGGCTTGGAGAAGAAGAAGAAGAAGCAAGAGAAGGTGGATTTGGAGGCTTTGGTGGGTTCTACAAGCTCTCCTACAAGAAGGACTTGGAGGAGTTTGGGCTAAGGTGAGTTTTTGGTATAAATGAGTCTAGGGCTTGGTTTTAATTTNAAGCCTTGTATTATATATATGCAATTCTCTTGTTGATTGCCTATTTATACATGTTGTTAGAGCCTTGGGTGGACAGGGGAGGCTCTGTCCGTTCGGCGTCTGTTGACGTGACCCGAACCTGACCAAACTGGCGGGGATTGGGGCGTGACAAACAGTATTCAAACAAGGATTGCATAAGGAAGTATCAAAAACATAAATACAACTATACTATTACAAGCATTCATCTCAATTTTTTTTTTGCATATTATATGCATCTTACATTTTAGTCTTCCAAATACAATCCAAATTATTACAAATTTTTACAATCTTATTCTTTTCGTTTCCTTACATCCCTAAGTAGCCGATTTAGGGTACCGCTATCTCTGGTCTCGGTGGTAGGGCGCTAATTACGGAGCTACGCCCTCGTCTCGTGCCGCCGCGCCGCTCATGTGTGAACTTGTACCCCAAAAATTAACACGGGGGTGAGAACTATTGCCCATAGTTTCCAGTAGGTACGGCCACCTAAGGGAAAAGCTCGACCTATCAGGTCCAAAGGAGGCACTGCAAACATGTTAGTCCAACAGATATCCACATATAATATTTATGCAAATATTAAATACATGTTTATGCCTCAAGACATGCAATATGTAATGTATGAAACAATGCAAGTAGATCATCTGATTCTACTCTCTATCCCGCTATTTTTTATATTATTAGCAATTCTTTATCACTTACCATTCTTTACCCCTTTATTCTTAACCACAAATTACTCAATTGTCATTCTTTCCTAAGGTTACATTTACCTTAGCCAACTATGCCACTCGACTCGGTTTCGAGTCAATCCTCTGCGGGATACCGCACACAACCAGGCTAGAGGTGATGGACGTCTCACATACACCTCAGCCCTAAACCCACTCAGCTGGGATACGAAATCTATAGCTCATGATGCCTGCTTGATGTACATTCACTTGGGTTTTACTCAATTGTACCGGTTAACCTTGTTAACCCCAATAACTCACAATCTGAAATCCCTTAATAACGGGGGACTCGAACCACCCTAGAGACCGTCCTCTGGGGGGACTTTACCTTGCCTAGTGGTGACCAACTCCGGAGCGCACTGCTTGAGGGGGAGCTACCATCCTCAAGCCAAGACTTATCGTGAGTATCGATCCAATTCCCAATTTGGGAATGTAAAGCCACTATCCACAATGCCACAATGTCATAACAAGTTTCCACCTTGTCATATATGCCACTCTCTAGGCTAAATGCCATAATATCTCTAAGTTCACATTGTTATGTCAAATGCCATAAGTGTTTCCAATACACTAATCATATGCAACTCGATCTATTTGACATCCTAATTGTCCACATCGAGTATTATAGTTCATATGTCCTTATTTTCCAATGTCGAGTTCTCTAATTCACCTAGAGTTTATCGACCCAAGTTCAACATGCAAATGTCAATTAACATAATCCTCTATATATCAACATGCATAGTTCATCTATCATATGCGATATGTCATCATATATATAATTTCATTTAACATAATCCACAATATGTTAATTCATAATATGTCATCATGCACATATACCAACTAGCATCTCATGATATGTCAACACACATATATACATCATCTAGCATAATCCAAATTATGCCAACATGCCTTTCTTAGTATCATTTTCATGCATTCACTTAGCATATTTCTTATGCATTTATCATTTTTCAACTAGCTACCATTATATGTATCAATAATAAACAACGCTCCACTTCGACATGGAAGTGAGCTAATATCTTCGGTGAGCACAACCCACCTCAAATCGCTTTCCGATTGCTTGTAGTCACTTGCAATCGACCTCCCGCGGCACTCGTGAGCCGGTTCGGCCCGAACTTGTGCGTGACCACCCAAACGGCCACCAATCCATGATCCGAAAATTGCAGGTCTATAACTTGATACCACGATGCTCCGGATCCATTTTCATGATTTTTGGACGTCGCCTCGGCCCTCCAGGCGAAAACGAAGCCGAAACGTCCGTTTCCTCAATATCTTCGCATAGGCTCGACGAATCACCGAACCGACTTCGCCAACGTGTTCGTATACCTAGCAATTAGGTTTTCGTAGGGTTAATTTAAATCAAACCCAAACATTTTACAAAAACTCTATTTTGAACCCTAACATGCTACTATTGCAATAAACCTCCAAATTGATTCATGATTCAAGCAAATAGCATGTTGTTATCACCTAGGGAGCCCTCTAAACCCATTCCTAGAGCATATGAATAAAGCTCTAAAGATCTACCATGAGAGGGGCTCAAGAAGCTCACCTTAAAGTTTGCTCCAAACCAAGGAGAAGATGAAGAAGATGAAGATGGTTCATTTCCAAGCTTTAATCTCCACCAAATCCTTCAATTTTGGAAGAGATCTAGAGAGAGAAAGGGAGGTTTCTCTCTCCCTCCATGTATGCGTGTGTGTGTGCGAGTGTTGTGGATGCACGGTTGAGGGAGGAGAAGAAGGCTAGCGCTGATTTTACACAAAGCCCCCTCAACAATACACTATTTACATCAGTTTAGTAGATACAAACTGACGTTTTTCGCCGGAGACCTTCTGAATGTCCGTTTGTACTCAAATTTGACAGTCAGGCTCGGTTTTAGTTAATAAGTATAAAGAAATTTTAATCTTTCAGTTTCGACCATATTTGGTCACCGAAAGCTCTACCGAACTGTAATCTCTAGCAGATAGCAGTCGGATTTTATTTTCCACCTTCCGGGTGTCGGATTGACATGAAACTTTAAATCTAGCCTTATAAAAATAATTTCGACATATTCTCCAGTTTTCATAATTTTCTGACACTGTGCATTTTCTGCTAAAATATCAGTCCCGTTTCGCACAGAAAATTTCAAATCTTCTTCTTTCGTTCCGATTTCTGCACAAGTCATTTCTGACTTATATTTTACCTCTCTAAATCCAATAAAAATAGTATCTCACACTATTTTTATTTATTTTTAGTTTTATACCAAAATTTGGTATGTTATATTCTCCACCCCTTAAAAGAATTTCGTCTGCGAAATTCAAACCACGCCTCAATTCAGCTCCTCGAGCAATTGAGAGTACCAACTCATTCTCCCACTCCAGAGCGGCTTCACACTATCGTGGTTCCAGAAGTGGCTCATACTGAAGGACGTGGGTTCAATCCTAAACACATTTGCAAAGTGTGATACAAAAGTGCATCACGGGTCTTGCAAGTCATAGTGGCAGCGCAAGTCGGTACTCGACGACTCTACGCGCTCCAACACCACTCGCAACTCAGTACACAAAGAACTCTTCTTTGCATTGACCTTTCCTTCAGGGAATACATTCCAATTCGATCACCGACATTGCTTAGAAGCAATATCACCGGTGCATCGTTCCATCGTGAGTGCTCCAACTCCGCACTAACCTTTAGTTCTAACGTGAGATGGCCCACCTCGGCGTATCCTACTTCCAATCCTCAAACTACACGTGGCTTCCCACAAGCTCAAGGTCTCACCCAGAGCACTTCATCTTCTGATACCATATGCCATGGTCAACGTCAAATTATTTTCGCAATGAGCTCACACGAACACTCCGTTCGTGAATCCAAGCCAAACTCCTCAATAAGGCTATCCGCCAAATCGCTTTTTTCAATTTCATAGGTGGCCCACAGACCGCCAGTGCCATAAAGGCCTATCGCCTAATCTGTCTCAATACGCAGTGTCTCTCGCTCGCAAATGTAGACCTAATCATCATCGGGCGAAATTCTCACTTGGGAATTCGTACACACTCCAACCAGGAGCAACTAAGACCCCAAACCACATCATATTCTCGGGTTGGGTCATTACACACTCGGTGTATCCTCGATCTCGCGATCCAACGCGTGGCATTCCAAGTTCTCGGGTCTAAGCTCGGACTACTGCCCTGACTAAAACTCTGCCCTACCCGTAGGTACCGGGCCGCTATCACTCACAGCTGACTGTGCCTGCCCAAAGGGCTCAGGCTCCACAGTCCACAAATGGTCCAGGCACGGGTCGTCCCCAAGCACTACCCGCCGTCGTCGTCCTACACGACATGCTCTACTGAGTCACATATGCTAATATCGGCTCCTATGCATCTAGTGCGAGCCACTAAACCTACGAGTGATCCATGGCTCGCTTCACACTTAGCAATGCTACAGTGCTATTGCCAACTCACTCACTTGGCTGAATCCATATCCGCACTCTACGAGTATCTACACTTGAGCGCTCTACGCCTCTACAGCGTTCCACACGAAGTCCACCATTAGGCAATCTTGCCTATGCACACCGGCCGCACGAGCACAACCGCCTACATTACCTTGAGGTACTACTAGGTCCACGTGCTCAAACTTGGTCACTAATCAACCGTTCTCTCAACAGTGATTCTACTTTCACCGTCCAATCTACCGGAACAATATCCGAAATTCTTGGATTACTCGGGTGCCTACAAGTATCATGGCTCAACTCTTGCAATCTACTGATCATGTTGCCTTGAGAGTCGCTTCGCCATTTCATCTCCACCACGAGTGTCATTTCTGGCCCAAGAACCACTACTAGCAATTTGCTAGTGCCGTCTAACTCTCTTCCTGCTCAAGCAGACGCTACCTTCTAATTGCATGAGCATGCCGAGGCATCTACACTTACCCGTCACCGTGTCCCTACTATACTGATGCATAATGTCACGCCCCGGGGACGGCAGAGGCCCTCCCGGTAGCGCGCTCAAACCCGCCATATGTCTACACATATAAGGCGTCTACAACAACAGCGAAAAATAAAATAAGAGATAATCTACAACTAGAGATATCAGAACAAGAGTAACAACTAAAATACTAACAACGAGAGGAGAAAAGTAAAGTAATCCAGTAAAAGTAAGCATGAAGTAGTACAATAATCATCTTCAAAAAGGTACAAAAAGAGGTGGTCTCTATACATGGGTGCAACTCTCAACCTCTCCAAAAAGAAAACAACGAGAGGTAGACCACCTACCGACGCTTCCCTCTAAGCAGCTAGCTCGAGGCAATCCCTTTCCGCGGTCCCTAGCCTCTCTCGGCGTGGAAGGCTCTGAAATAAAACATAAGACAGAGGGCGTGAGAACTATAATTTATAGTTCCCAGTGGGCAATTACTGACCTCAGCTCAATGCACCACTAGGCCCCAAAAGAAAAAGGTAAGTACGGTAAGCAACAATAATAATAATGATAACTGCGGTATGAAAGCATATATGTTTACTAAGCTTACTATACCATAAGCACTACGATGTCAATGTGTTGTACTTTTACTCTTTCATAATGAAGAATGTCCAATGCATAAGTAATATGTCCCAACATGGCGACAAGTAAGTATCATGACCCGTTCTATCAATATATGATGATTATGCTCTATAATGGCAACCAAGTATACTATGATTGTCACGCCTCGGGACCGGCAGAGGCCCTCCCGGTAGCGTGTCCAGACCCGCCATATGTCTACACATATAAGGCGGCTAGAGTAAAAGCGGAAGTAAAAGAAACGAACGAGCAACGACTAGTGATATCAGAGCAGTATGATTCTATAACAATAGGAAAAGAGCATAACTAAACCATAAAAGTGAAACATAAGTAGTACAATATCTGCTTCTAGTACAAAAATGGTGGTCTCTATACATATACGGGTACAACTCTCAACCTCTCACAAAAGAAAACACGAGAGGTAGACCACCTATCGAACGATCCCTCGGTAAGCACGCTAGCCCGAGGCGATACCCTTTCCGCGATCCCTGGCCTCTCCCTGCGTGGAAGGCTCTGAAAAACATCGAGAGAAAGAGGGCGTGAGAACTATAATTTATAATTCCCAGTGGGCAATTACTGACCTCAGCTCATGCTCCACTAGGCCCCAAGAATAAGGGTAAGCAATGCAATAGCAATAAGCGATAAAAAGAAGCATGTAAATATACTGCTGAAAGAGAGAGCATAAGTAAAACGCTATACTACAATGTCTCACATAAGCATGATGTCAAAAATGTTGTACATCTATCCTATCATTACCATTAAGTCCAATTGCACTAGTTTAATGTTGTTAACCTTTGTCAATACACGACGTAGAAGTTCTATCATGGCAACCAAGTATACTATAATCTCAACCCTATGCATATGCATGTAAATGAATTCCAAGCTATAACCTATCTAGTAAGTGATGTTCATTCTCAAACCGTTCGATTTCATTTCAAGTCAGGGACCTACCCAAGGTATACCAGCTGTGCTCCGCCTAAGGGCCTGGATAGCCGACATTCTAACATGAATAGTGTCGTCCCACTCGCCGAGCTTCTCGGTATCCGCACGACGAACCAATCGTCAGAAGGCTAACCCGGAGTGCCGCTTTGTAGGAACGACCCTCAAAAGCATGTGCGATAGAGCACAAATGGCAACAAGCAGAGCCCGTCTCAAGCACCCAATCCTCATTCTATAACAGTATAGAGCTAGCATCCGAAGGTCATCAAAGATTAATGAAGTCCCCAACACCACACTTGCTTATGCCTCTTTATGACACTTGACTCCACCACACTAACCATTCCAATTAAGACGTTAACAATTAATATCATCATGCGCCCGCCCCCAACGCCTCCAGGACATTGGCCCAATCTCACTATCACATAAGTCCTAAGCCTCTCTAGCGTTCCAAAAACCCTTAATCACATCTGTATAGTTTCTAAAGCATGAAGCAAGGTTCTTTATCATAATAGGGATTACATAGATTAAGTCTCAACTGTAATGGCGAGCCCAGATCATACTACTCTACTAATTAGAGGTCCAAAATTTCACTACACATAACTTCAATGTTAAGCATTCTAAAATTCATAATAAATACATTTAACATCGAACTGCAAGCAATTTCAACTACTACGAAAATTTAACACCAAATATGAGCATTTCCTCATATTGTAACTAGCCAACCCACCGAACCGCGCGTAGGGCCTCGTTTCGTAGAACCAAGTGTCCCGTCTCAAATACGCTAAATAATGAGCGACAAATACACGGCATTACGATCATCGCATAAACAAACATTAACTAGCAGCAAAAATGGGCAAAACTCAACCTCAAGTAGAATCCTCTCCAAAGCTCTAAAATGAGCAGAACCCTTCCAATCCAAGCCCTAGAAGGTTCTACGCGATCATTTACGCCAAAAGCCTAGCACCAAAAAATCCAAAACCAAACCAAGTCTCATTTCTAGGTTCACAACAAGCAAAAAAAGCTCAAAAACTAGATCTAGAGGGAGGAACCTTGCCAAATACCTCTAGGATGCTCCAATCCAAGCTCAAAATCTTCTAGGGTGAAATTGATCCCACAAAGCTCCAAAAGCAAGCTCAAGCCTCCAAAGTGGGAAATGAGGAAGAAATGGTGCTCCAAGCAAGCCCTTCTCCTCCTTCTCTCCTTCTTCTTCCTTCTCACCTCTCTTTCTTCCTCTCTAGAATGCAAAGGGTTGAGATGAAAATGAGAGAAGGGGAGAGATGGCTTGCCTAATAGCCTCTAAGTAAAAATCCAGTTTAGGCCCCTCAATAAACCAAAATTAATCAGCCGGACTGGCATTTTTCCGCCCAGAGGAGTCCGTCCCCCAGAGGGACGGTCCTCTTCGCTCGAACCCGAAAACCAGCGTTCAGGAACGTCACACGGGCGTCTCTCACTGCGCGGGACCGGTCTCTCACTGCGAAGACGCGTTCGGGGACCGGTCTCGCCTGCCAGGGACCGGTTGCCTCAGGGCTGACGCAACACTGTTCACTGGGGGACCGGTCTCTCCTTCCAGGGACCGGTCCCCGAGAGTAAAAACTCTCAGCACTTGTCCAGAATTCCAGTTTTCGAACTTTTCAGGTCGGAAAACATTCTACAACCCTCCACCAAGTGTGGAAAAGCTCGAAATACATCCAAACACTCGAACCTCGCAATTTGCAAAGGTCCAGTGTGTTACAATGATGCAATAAGTAAACTATCAAGTATACTACATGTCTCAACACTATGCTATAAGCATGTCAATGTAATCCAACTACTAAGCCTATCTAGTAGTGATTATCATTTCCCGGTTCAATGTCACTGTTTCCATCATGTTCTAGGACCTACATAAATGTAGTGCAGCTTGTGCCGCCTAAGTGTCGGTGGTAGCTCCAGCATTCCCACTTTAGGAATGACTCTATCCTTCCCGACCCTGTAGGTTTCTCGATACCGCACGAGCGAACATAAGTCGCGTAGGCCAACCCCGGAGTGCCGACTTGTAGGGAGCGACCCTCACAAGTATGTGCGAATGAGCACAAATGGCAAGCAAGCATAGTCATCGTCTCAAGTACCGAATCATCATGTCTCTAACATGGCAATAGTCACTAACATCTCAATGATCTAGTTCTATGTCACAATGTGAAGTTCCAACTCTCACTATGCTTAGTGCCTCTTTATGATACTTAAGCATTGCTATAGGTTAAGCACACCACCTATTCAATATTCCATTAATGACCTTAACACTAAGTTCATACATGACCCGAACTCAATGCCGCTTAATGACATTAGCCCAATTATTCTCAAGTAGTACAAGTCCCCAAGCCTTTTTAATGGCCTACTAAGATCCTTTAAGTCTCAAATAGGCATAGCTTTAAATGAATGAAAGTAATGCTTATTTTCATAATAAGAATTATGATTCCAAGTCTTAATAGGATGCCAATCATGTACAAGTTCCACATGCTAGTTCTCTACTACATAGAAGTCTGAAAATTCATCACACATAACATAGGCATGTTAAGCATCCTAAAATTCACAATAATTACATTTATCATGAAAAGACATGAATTTCTACTTTACAAATTATAAAATATAGGATATGAGAATGTCTCATATGCTAGGCTAGGTCAAACCCACCGAACAGTCTCGAAACCCTTCGTAAGCTCAAACGAAGGTGTCCTCTAGCCTCCTAGCACCCTATATATGTAGGAATAAGGGTTAAACGAACCTTACGATCAACCCTAAACTCAAACATTAACCAACTCAAACTAAGGTGGAGAGAACTCACTTCTAGAGTAAAATCTCTTCTCAAGCTTCAAAAGAAAGCTAGAATCCTTCCAATCTAACCTAGAGGAAGGTTCTAATCTAAGAAATTGAGCTTCAAAAGCCCTAAATCCAAAATGTCCAAAATCAACCCTAAAATCTCATTCTAGGGTTTTATCACAAAGAAACCATCAAAACAAGAATCTAAATGAAAGAAACTTGTTACCAACCTCTTGGAAGCTTCAATCCAAGCTCAAAGTCCTCAAACTTCAAAGATCTTCCCTCTACCAAGCTTCAAATCTAAGCTACGAGCTTCAACTATGGTGGAGATGCACAAAAAGGGAAAAGAGAGAGATTAAACCTTAAATCACAAGCTAAAAAGGAGTATAAATCCAAAGAGGAGAAAAAAGGAGGAGCCCTACCTTGCTCTCCACTGGTTTCAGCTCAGGGGAGGCCCTAAGGGGCGTGGGGATACAAATAGAAGCGCTACAATCGCAAAAACACCCCTGCAGTTCACCCAGATCAGATTCTGCCACTGCGTACCGGTACACGGGACCGCGTACCGGTACACATCCTACGAAAATGCCAAACCTGAGCCTCGGGTTGGCTGAGAAGCTGCCTGTGTACCGGTACACGACGCCGTACCGATACAGCAATCAACCCCATACCGGTACAGCCACCAACCCTGTACCGGTACACAGCTTGCTGAAGGCTACCCGAGAGTTGACCAAAAATCTGTCTTTTCGGGTTTTGGTGCAAAGCTTCAAACCTCACTTCTCGGGATTCGAACCATAGGTCGGAACACTGTCTACGCCCCTCCACAAAGTATGGAAAAACTCGAAAAACAAATCAAACACTCGAACCTCATAATTTGCAAAGATCCAGTGTGTTACATTCACCCCTCCTAAAAGGGAGTTTCGTCCGCGAAACTCAAAAGACAAAGTACCTCAAGCCTCCATCTGAAAAAGATGAGATAGCGCTCCCACAACGCGCTCTACAACTCCCAAGTGTCCTCGCGTTCATCATGGTTGCTCCAAAGCACCTTCACATAGGGAATGTCCCGATTCCGCAGCCTCTTCACCTTGCAAGCCAAAATCCTCAAAGGCTGCTCCTCAAAACTCAAATCTTCCCTCAGCTCCAATGGTGTAGCATCCAATACATGAGCCGGATCATGGATATACTTTCGAAGGACCGATACATGAAAGACATTGTGTATGCCCGATAGGTTCGGCGGTAGAGCAAGTCGATATGCTACCGGGCCTACACGCTCCAAAACCTCAAATGGTCCAATGTATCGGGGGCTCAACTTGTCCCGGATTCCAAATCTTCTAATCCCTCTGGTCGGCGAGACTTTCAAGAAGACATGATCTCCAATCTGAAACTTCAAGTCTCGTCGACGCCTATCAGCATAACTCCTCTGCCTACTCTAGGCTGTCAACAGTTGCTCCCGAGCAATGCGAACCTTGTTCTCTGCTTCCTGGAGCACATCTGGGCCTTAAGCTAATCTCTCGCCAACTTCACTCCAATGAAGTGGCGATCTACACTTTCGTCCATAGAGTGTCTCAAAAGGTGCCATCTTGATGCTTGCTTGATAACTGTTGTTATAAGCAAACTCCGCCATCGGTAGATGCTGCGACCATCCTCCCTGGAAGTCAATCACACAGGCTCGAATCATGTCCTCGAGAGTCTGTATAGTACGCTCTGATTGCCCGTCATTCTGAGGGTGGAATGCTGTACTAAAATCCAAGCGCGTGCCCAAAGCATCCTGTAGGCTCTTCCAGAAGTGAGATACAAAACGGGGGTCTCGATCCGATACTACAGAAGTAGGTACCCCGTGTAATCGCACAATCTCATCCAAGTATACCTGTGCGAGTCTCTCACCCGTCCAAGTGGTGTGGATAGGTACGAAATGTGCCGATTTCGTCAACCTATCCACGATCACCCAAATAGCATCATACTCAGCCTGCGAGCGGGGAAAACCCATCACAAAGTCCATGGTGATCTTCTTCCATTTCCACACCGGAATCGGTAAGCTCTGCAATTTTTCCGCCGGAACTCGGTGCTCAGCTTTTACCTGTTGGCAAGTTAAACATTTAACAACAAACTCACCAACGTCCTTTTTCATCCCTGGCCACCAATAAAGCAACTTTAAGTTCTTGTACATCTTGGTGCCTCCCGGATGTATAGCATAGGGTGCACGGTGTGTCTCTTGAAGAATTTCTTCTCTAAGTGCCGATTCCGCCGGTACACAGATCCGTCCACGGAAACGCATCAATTTAACACCGTCCACAGAAAAGTCACCGGTGCAACCATGAATCATCTTAGCTCGAATCCTTTGCAACTCCACATCGGAGACTTGCTTTTCTTTAATTTTTTTCACAAGTGTAGGTTGCACCACCAAAGTCATCAGTCTCAAAGGTGTATCAAGAGCCACCACCTCCAACTCCAACCGCTTCATCTACTCGATCAACGGCGATTGAGTAACCACAAGCATCGCTAAGTTCTCCGTTGATCTCCTACTTAGCGCATCCGCCACCACATTAGCCTTGCCCGGGTGGTAAAGAATAGTCAAGTCATAATCCTTGAGTAGCTCCAATCATCTGCGCTGCCTCAAGTTTAACTCCTTCTGAGTGAATAGATACTTTAAACTCTTGTGATCCGTATATACCTCGCATCGCTCGCCGTACAAGTAATGGCGCCATAGCTTCAATGCAAAGACCACGGCCGCCAACTCCAAATCATGAGTAGGGTAGTTTTTTTCATAATCCTTCAACTAGCGAGATGCATACGCGATCACTTTCCCGTCCTGCATCAAGACACAGCCCAATCCATTAAAGGAAGCATCACTATAAATCACATACCCTGCTCCAGCAATTGGCAAGGTTAGGATTGGGGCGGTTGTCAATCTCTGCTTCAACTCTTGGAAGCTCCTTTCACACGCATCATTCCAAACAAACTTGGTGCCCTTATGCGTGAGTCTCGTGAGGGGAGTGGATAACTTTGCAAACCCCTCAACAAATCGTCGGTAGTAGCCGGCAAAGCGAAGAAAACTACGAATCTCGGTGACACTCGTCGGCCTCGGCCAATCCTTGATGGCTTCAATCTTCCACAGCTATATTCTGAGATCAAATGGCCCAAAAACGCCACCTCTCTAAGCCAAAACTCACACTTCTTCAATTTGGCATAGAGCTCTTTTTTCCGAAACACTTAAAGTACAAGTTTCAAGTGTTCCTCGTGATCCGCACCACTTCGGGAATAAACCAAAATATCGTCGATGAACACCACGACGAACCTGTTTGAATAAGGCTTGAAAACACAGTTCATTAGATCCATAAAAGCTGCCGGGGCATTAGTAAGCCCAAATAGTATAACTGTAAACTCATAATGTTCATACCGTATTCTAAAAGCCGTCTTCGACACATCCTCAGGTTTGATCTTCAACTGGTGGTATCCCGACTGCAAGTCGATCTTGGAATACACACTAGATCCCTGGAGCTGATCAAATAAATCATCAATCCTCGGTAATGGATACTTATTCTTGATCTTGACTTTATTGAGTTCACGATAATCCACGCACAAGCGAAGTGATCCATCCTTCTTCTTGACAAATAGGACCGGTGCTCCCCAAGGTGACACACTCGGTAGCACAAAATCCTTGTCGAGAAGATCTTACAACTGTGCCTTTAGCTCTTTCAGTTCCGCTGGTGCCATCCTATAAGGCGCCTTCGAGATTGGAGTAGTCCCGGGAACGAGATCTACCACAAACTCAACCTCCCTATCGGGTGGCATGCCTTGAAGCTCTGCTGGAAATACATCTCCAAACTCCCGCACTACGGGGATATCCTTAATCCTAGGGGCGTCTGCATCGTCCCCAACACAACAGTATCCAAATAGGCTACGCAGTCTCTGCTGATCAACTGTCTAGCTCGAAAGGAGCTAATCGTCATTGCAAACAGCGAACTCTGGCATCCTCGGTACACAACCTCGGCCTGCCCCGGTTCTCTAAGCGTCACAGTTCGATTTTTGCAATCGATAGTGGCGTAGTACTTGGTCAACCAATCCATGCCCAAAACTACATCAAACTGTCCGAGTTTGCGCAACGCGAACAAATCCGCGGGCATGATCCAATCTCCAATCCGAATAGGGCAATTGGGACAAAACTCTTGAATATCCAAAGAGTGATCGGGTACTACAACTCGTCCCGGATGCAACAAAGATGTCAGTGGGATGCCATGCAACTCGGCAAACAGCCGGTCTATGAATGAATGCGATGCACCGGTATCAAATAATGCTCGTACTCGAATACCATAAAGTAAAATGATACCTGCGATCACATTCTCGGCTGCTGCCGCCTCTTCAGTCTGGGCCGCATACATGCACCCACTCGGGGCCTGTCGTGACCCCTCCGCCTGCCGCTGAACTGGCGGTCGCCCAGCCTGGTGATGCGCAGAAAGTGTCCCCTAGCTGGGACCCGGTAAAGCTGGTGTAGATGCTGAAGATGGCGCTGGTGTTGGACCCCTCGGGCAGTCCGATGGAAATGGCCCTCCTGGCCACACAAGTAGCACCTGCCCCGACTGCGTGAACACTACCGTGAAAAATGGGGACCACCGCAGATCACGCAGCGCGGAGCCTGGCGTCGATCAGGTCCTCCTCGTTGAGTGGACTGGCCACGTCCTCGCGACTGGCTCCGGTGTCTCGGATGTCTCGGCGGCCTCCCCAAGTGCGCCTGGCTCGTACCCTCAGCCGCGGGCCTCTTGCCCTTGCCTTTGTCCAAGGCCTCTCGCCGCTCCTGCAGATCTGCTGCTCCACTCTCCACTATGAGCGCGCGGTTCACAACCTTCCGGTAGGTTTGGAGGTTGGAAGACTGAACAAACCGAAAGACTGAAGGCCGCAGTCCCCGCTCGAAGATGCGTGCCTTGTCCTCGTCATCCCGGACAACAAAGGGCACACAATGAAGAAGCCGGGAGAACTCTCTCTCATACTCGGCTACCGTCCTGTCCCCCAGGCACTTACTATGCAGATCCTGCTCCATCTTCCTCTTGACACTGTCGGGGAAGTAATGCTCTAGTAGGAGTTTCTTGAACCTCCTCCATGAAATCGCCGTCAGATCCGTGCTGGGGTTATCCTGGATGTCCAACCACCATCTGTAGGCCTCGCCGTCCAAATGATGTGTGGCGAGCCACACTCGATCCCTCTCCTTGACAAAGGTGTCCCGAAACAGCTTCTCCATTTGCATCAGCCATTTCTCTACTATCCAATGGTCCACGTTCTCCCCGTCGAAGGTCCGTGGACTGCATCGCCTGAACTCACTAAGGTGCTCCATGAGCCGATCCCGCTCTGCTCCCTCAACCATCACGGGAAAAACTGCCCCCGCCACAGGTGTTCGCGCTGGTGGTGCCGCGATGTCTTCCTCCCGAGGTGCCGCCGCTGGTCTCGTCCTAGAAGCGTCGAGCGCAAGGGACGACACCCTGGGCGCAACCACCTCCACTGGTAGGGGTGGTGTAGGGATCTGAGTCTCCCTGGCAGCTGCCTGCTGCAGCAAAAGGTCCTCCAGGCGCTTCATCCGCACCTCTTGCCAGCGCGCCACGTCCGCCTGCTGGGTCACTAAGTCAGTGAGGGCCGCAAGCTGGCTCCTCAACTCACGGACCTCGCCGGATCCGGAGGTAGCGGAGGTCTCGGCCTCCTCAAGATGTGCCGCATTATCCGCTCCTGCAGATTGAGAGCGTGTGATCGGCATCGTCACTACAATATCATGAAAGCGTAAGTTAGTAAACCCACGCTGTCGAATCCCCGTTCAAATAACAATACCCAAATCATGCGAAAGTAAGGAAGGGTTATCCGCAACTAACTCCCGATGTTATGTTGTCGGCCGCCAACGTAACCCTCCGCGAAGTTAGAAGCCATACACTCCGATCCAACTCCAACTTTTTAGAGTTATCATAAAACCGAATTGAAATACTTTCGCTTGCAAGTCGAATAAACCTCGTCTCTCACGAGCCTATATCCTATAGTCCAACCGGCCTAAGGTTTGCTAGGTCCACTAAGACTCAACCCTAGGCTCTGATACCAAATTAATCTGTCACGTCCCGGTGACGGCAGAGGCCCTCTCGGTAGCGCGCCCAGACCCGCCATATGTCTACACATATAAGGCGTCTACAACAATAGCGAAAAATAAAGCAAGAGATGATCTACAACTAGAGATATCAGAGCAAGAGTAACAACTAAAATACTAGCAACGAGAGGAGAAAAGTAAAGTAATCCACTAAAAGTAAGCATAAAGTAGTACAATAATCATCTCCAAAAAGGTACAAAAAGGGGTGGTCTCTATACATGGGTGCAACTCTCAACCTCTCCAAAAAGAAAACAACGAGAGGTAGACCACCTATTGATGCGTCCCTCTAAGAAGCTAGCTCGAAAGCAATTCCCTTTCTGTGGTCCCTATCCTCTCCCGGCGAGGAAGGCTCTGAAATAAAACATAAGGTAGAGGGCGTGAGAACTATAATTTATAGTTCCCAGTGGGCAATTACTGACCTCAGCTCAATGCACCACTAGGCCCCAAAAGAAAAGGGTAAGTACGGTAAGCAACAATAATAATAATGATAACTGCGGTATGAAAGCATATATATTTACTAAGCTTACTATACCATAAGCACTACGATGTAAATGTGTTGTACTTTTACTGTTTCATAATGAAGAATGTCCAATGCATAAGTAATATGTCCCAACATAGCAACAAGTAAGTATCATGACCCGTTCTATCAATATATGATGATTATGCTCTATCATGGCAACCAAGTATATTATGATGCAATAAGTAAACTATCAAGTATACTATATGTCTCAACACTATGCTATAAGCATGTCAAAGTAATCCAACTACTAAGTCTATCTAGTAGTGATTATCATTTTCTGATTCAATGTCAATGTTTCGATCATATTCTAGGACCTACATAAATGTAGTCCAGCTTGTGCCACCTAAGTGTCGGTGGTAGCTCGAGTATTCCCACTCTAGGAATGAGTCTATCCCTCTCGACCCCGTAGGTTTCTCGATACCGCACGTGCGAACATAAGTCGTGTAGGCCAACTCCGGAGTGCCGACTTGGAGGGACAGACCCTCAAAAGCATGTGCGAATGAGTACAAATGGCAAGCAAGCGTAGTCATCGTCTCAAGTACCTAATCATCATGTCTCTAACATGGCAATAGTCACTAGCATCTCAATGATCTAGTTCTATGTCACAATGTGAAATTCTAACTCTCACTATGCTTAGTGCCTTTTTATGACACTTAAGCATTGCTATAGGTTAAGCACACCACCTATTCAATATTCCATTAATGACCTTAACACTAGGTTCATACATGACCCGAGCTCTATGCCGCTTAATGACATTAGCCCAATTATTCTTAAGTAGTACAAGTCCCCAAGCCTCTTAATGGCCTACAAAGATCCTTTAAGTCTCAAATAGGCATAGCTTTAAATGCATGAAAATAATGCTCATTTTCACAATAGGAATTATGATTCCAAGTCTCAATAGGATGCCAATCATGTACAAGTTCCACATGCTAGTTCTCTACTACATAGAGGTTCGAAAATTCATCACACATAACATAGGCATATTAAGCATCCTAAAATTCACAATAATTACATTTATCATGGAAATGCATGAATTTCCACATTACGAAGCATAAAATATAGGATATGAGAATTTCTCATATGCTAGGCTAGGTCAAACCCACCGAACCGTCTCGAAACCCTTCGTAAGCTCAAACGAAGGTGTGTCCTCTAGACTCCTAGCATCCTATAGATGTAGGAATAAGAGTTAAACGAACCTTACGATCAATCCTAAACTCAAACATTAACCAACTCAAACTAAGGTGGAGAGAACTCACCTTTAGAGTAAAATCTCTTCTCAAGCTTCAAAAGAAAGCTAGAATCCATCCAATCTAACCTAGAGAAAGGTTCTAATCCAAGAGATTGAGCTCCAAAAGCCCTAAATCCAAAGTGCCCAAAATCAACCCTAAAATCTCATTTTAGGGTTTCATCACAAAGAAACCATCAAAACAAGAATCTAAATGAAAGAAACTTGTTACCAACCTCTTGGAAGCTTCAATCCAAGCTCAAAGTCCTCAAACTTCAAAGATCTTCCCTCTACCGAGCTTCAAATCCAAGCTTCGAGCTTCAACCATGGTGGAGATGCACAAAGAGGGAAAAGAGAGAGATCAAACCTTAAATCCCAAGCTAAAAAGGAGTATAAATCCAAAGAGGAGAAAAAGGGGGAGCCCTACCTTGTTCTCCACTGGTTTTAGCTCAGGGGAGGCCCTAAGGGGCGTGGGGATACAAATAGAAGGGCTACAATCGCAAAAACACCCCTGCAGTTCACCCAGATCAGATTCTGCCACTGCGTACTGGTACGCGGGCCGGCGTATCGATACATATCACACGAAAATGCCAAACCCGAGCCTCGGGTTGGCTGAGAAGCTGCCTGTGTACCGGTACACGACGCCGTACCGGTACAGCAATCAACCCCGTACCGGTACAACCACCAACCCTGTATCGGTACACAGCCTGCTGAAGGCTACCCGAGAGATGACCAAAAATCCGTCTTTTCGGGTTTTGGTGCAAAGCTTCAAACCTCACTTCTCGGGATTCGAACCATAGGTCGGAACACTGTCTACAACCCTCCACAAAGTGTGAAAAAACTCGGAACACAAATCAAACACTCGAACCTCGCAATTTGCAAAGGTCCAGTGTGTTACACATAAATAGTAGCAACTGACCCCACGACAAACGCATGCAATGCATCAACCTCACATTGTGCAGAAGCACAAGTCTACTCTAATGAAATCATACCTGCCATGACGTTGTCAGTAGCAGTAGGTTCCACAACCTCGGTCGCGTATCCACGGTCACTTGGCGCCCGCCACGAACCCTCTGGTCAACATACTCTCTTCGCTCGCTCTCCAGACCATGCCGCAGGTGGCACACGCACAGGCTGTCCAGGAGTGGAGAAGGCCGCCGCTAACGCCAAGGTCTAGCCATCCCCCAGCGGCGCTCTTATCGCACACGGCCAGGCCATCCACAACGAATGCACATCTCATGACGCAGCGTACATTGCCCGCCTAATGAGAACTTCTACAGTCTCACATCCCGAAGAAGTTTAACAGAAGACACTTCTGGGGTTCGTGATTACGTCTGCGACCCAAGAAGGTGCACTGCCCAAACTGGGCAATTTCATGTGCGGGGACCGGTCCCTCTAGGGACAGACCGATCCCCGAGAGCAGCCTCTCAGGCAGAGCCCTCTGCTCTGCCCCTCTGCGCGCACAGGGTCCGGTCCCTTGCCGAGGGACCGGTCCTGGAGAGCACAGATCTGCGCAGAGCCCTTAGCTCAGCCCTACTCGCATACGGGGACCGGTCTCTCCCGCCAGGGACTGGTCCCCGAGAGCAATACTTGTGCGCAGAGATTTCTCTGGGCACCCCAGGCCTACGAAAACCGGTCTCTCACACCAGGGACCGGTCCCCGAGAGCAAACCTGCGCAAGTGCAGATTTTGCACAACTTGCTCTCGCGGGTCCGTTGCAATGCAGTTTTTGGGTTTCTGACTTCTTCGGCTTTTTCGAAGCATACCCCCTCGACGATTAGTCAATTCTTAATGAAGTTCAACTCTCGGATCTCGAGAATTCACTTCCTTACATGCACAACCTTGAAAATGTCCGGCCGAAGTCTCCGCACAAACGAATCGGCCATATCCTGGTCATCCTGCATCACATTCGGGACGCAACTCACGATACGGGAGGATTCCCGTTCGTATTCCCTCACGGTGTTGTCTACCTACTGCAGCTTCGGGAACCTTTCCTGAAGCTTCCTCCTTTCACTGTCGGGAAAATAAACGGAGAATATTGATCCTCGAAATCCTTCCCAAGTCATAGGAGAGAGACTAGGCGATCAATTTTGCTTGACGCTATTCCACCACACCTTCGCCGATTGTTATGGACAATGCATGGCTAGGTGTACCTCGTCCCACTCCGCGACAAACAGATTCTCAAAGGAGTTCTATGGAGTCGATCCACAACTCCACTATCTACGAATCTGCATCCTCTCCATCCAAGCTAGGCAGATCAAACTGTTTAAAGGTCATGAGGGTTGCCAAAGCTCGCACCCTCACTGCTTCCGCCTCTGAACTGATACGAGTCGGATTGCCCAACCCCGACGGAAATGCCTCCACCGCGACTCCTGGCCGTACTCGACGAGCCTAAACTGGTGCGGTCACCAATCGACCAACCGTTTCTTGGAGTCCCTTAATCCGCTCCTCCTGGCGCATGACAGTCTCCTACTGTTGTTGCACCACTTCGGCTCGTTGCCTCGTACTCCCACGAGTGGCCAACCGCTCGCAAAGTCCCAAGTCTCCGCTCGCCTTGGATTGCTCAAGGACATCACTTGGCCCATCCCGCGCCGATCTAAATGAAGATCGCCTACGCAGTGCTATCGCTTCCTAAAATGCGACAACTCTATTAATCTTCGACCTTCTTGGTCGAACATGAGACACTTAATACCGACTCAAATCGGGTGAAAGTCACGCAAGGGCGTCTATTCTCATCACTCTGTTTCATGTTGTGCGCGCCCAACACGATCACCCTCGGTTGAGAATAACCCACACCTTGAATCTACCTCTAACATCCTTCTTAGAGGCTTACCAACTTGACTCAATCGATCCATCTTTCGCAACAAGTCATAAGTTCTCATCTCTCACGAGCCTTAATCTCCTATGGTTTACTATCCTAGGGTCTCCTAGGTCCAACTAAACCATTTTCTATTATTCTTTTTATGTTCTTTTTATTCTCTGATACCATCTTATCTGTCACACCTCGAGCCCGCGTCTTCGGTCAGATTCGGGCACGTCAACGGACCGCCGAATGGACAGGGTTTTCCTTATACCGCGAACAAAGTCTCCCCTGTACGTCCAAGGCGTCACAATCCATACAAAGCGCGAGGTTCCAACTAGGAACAGTATTCAAACAAGGATTGCATAAGAAAGTATCAAAAATATAAATACAACTATACTATTACAAGCATTCATCTCAATTTTTTTTACATATTATATGCATCTTACATTTTAGTCTTCCAAATACAATCCAAATTATTACAAATTATTACAATCTTATTCTTTTCGTTTCCTTACATCCCTAAGTAGTCGATTTAGGGTACCGCTATCTCTGGTCTCGGTGGTAGGGCGCTAATTACGGAGCTACGCCCTCGCCTCGCGTCGCCGCGCCGCTCACGTGTGAACCTGTACCCCCAAAAATAACAAGGGGGTGAGAACTATTGTCCATAGTTTCCAGTGGATACGACCACCCAAGGAAAAAGCTCGACCCACCAGGTTCAAAGGAGGCACTGCAAACATGTTAGTCCAACAGATATCTACAGATAATATTTATGCAAATATTAAATATATGTTTATGTCTCAAGACATGCAATATGTAATGTATGCAACAATGCAAGTAGATCATCTGATTCTACTCTCTATCTCGCTATTCTTTATAATATTAGTAATTCTTTATCACTTACCATTCTTTACCCCTTTATTCTTAGCCACAAATTACTTATTTGTCATTCTTTCCTAAGGTTATATTTACCTTAGCCAACTATGCCACTCGACTCGGTCTCGAGTCAATCCTCTGCGAGATACCGCACACAACCAGGCTCGAGGTGATGGACGTCCCACATACACCTCAGCCCTAAATCCACTTAGCTGGGATACCAAATCTATAGCTCATGATGCCTGCTTGATGTACATTCACTTGGCTTTTACCCAATTGTACCGGTTAACCTTGTTAACCCCAATAACTCACAACCTGAAATCCCTTAATAACGGGAGACTAGAACCGCCCTAGGGACCGTCCTCTGGGGGGACTTTACCTCGCCGAGTGGTGACCAACTCCGGAGCGCTCCGCTCGAGGGGGAGCTATCACCCTCAAGCTAAGACATATCGTGAGTATCGATCCAATTTCCAATTTGGGAATGTAAAGCCACTATCCACAATGCCACAATGTCATAACAAGTTTCTACCTTGTCATATATGCCACTCTCTAGGCTAAATGCCACAATATCTCTAAGTTCACATTGTTATGTCAAATGCCATAAGTGTTTCCAGTACACTAATCATATGCCACTCGATCTATTTGACATCCTAATTGTCCACATCGAGTATCATAGTACATATGTCCTTGTTTTTCAATGTCGAGTTCTCTAATTCACCTAGAGTTTATCGACCCAAGTTCAACATGCATGTAAGGACTGAGATTTTTTACAGTGCAACTAAACTCTCTGTTGATAATGTTTATGTGTGTAATTTAATTACATAAGCACTCGTCAAGTTTCAGGAGAAAATGAGCTAAAATGGAGAAGTTACGCGATTATTAGTTTTCACTTAAGTGAATAGTAACTCCGGTTTTCCGGAGAAGCCACGGAGTAGAGTTGGCTTTCGGCGCGTATCNGTGGATTTTCATGAATGTAATAAAAGGATTTCTGGATTTGGTAAAATAAAAGGTTTTCTACCCCTCGTGGTAGCGTTTTTAAAAGAATAAAGGTTTCTGTGTAGGAAACAGTTTTCAAAAGATTTTTGTGGATTTCTGTTTAAACCTTGAATGTAAACTGTGATGTGAATGGTGAATATATGAATGTATAGTTATCTTTATATTCATCTGGTTGTGGTTGTATCCTGATTGTACTGTGTATTTGATCGACGCCGTGCAAATACAGGGGAGACTCTGTCCGTGTGAACAGTGGATTCCCTGTATTTGTGGCGGATCTGGCATACTCTGGGGTCAGGTTTTCAAAAAAAAAAAATTCAGACGCTTTTCCGTTTTGTTTTAAACTGAAAAGGGACCCCGGGGAGTGACAATGCAAATGTCAATTAACATAATCCACAATATGTTAATTCACAATCTGTCATCATGCACATATACCAACTAGCATCTCATGATATGTCAACACACATATATACATCATCTAGCATAATCCAAACTATGCCAACATGCCTTTCTTATAGTATCATTTTCATGCATTCACTTAGCATATTTCTTATGCATTTACCATTTTTCAACTAGCTACCATTATATGCATCAATAATGAACAACGCAACACTTCAACATGGAAGTGAGCTAATATCTTCGGTGAGCACAACCCACCTCAAATCGCTTTCCGATTGCTTGTAGTCACTTGCAATCGGCCTCCCATGGCACCCGTGACCCGGTTCGGCCCGAACTGCGCGCGACCATCCAAACGGCCACCAATCCACGATCCGGAAATTGAAGGTCTATAACTTGATACCACGATGCTCCGGATCCGTTTTCGTAATTTTTGGACGTCGCCTCGGCCCTCCAGGCCGAAACGAAGCCGAAACGTCCGTTTCCTCAATATCTTCGCATAGGCTCGACGAATCGCCGAACCGACTTCGCCAACGCGTTCGTATACCTAGAAATTAGGTTTTCGTAGGGTTAATTTAGATCAAACCCAAATATTTTACAAAAATTCTATTTTGAACCCTAACATGCTACTATTGCAATAAACCTCTAAATTGATTCATGATTCAAGCAAATAGCATGTTGTTATCACCTAGGGAGTCCTCTAAACCCATTCCTAGAGCATATGAATAAAGCTCTAAAGATCTACCATGAGAGGGGCTCAAGAAGCTCACCTTAAAGCTTGCTCCAAACCAAGGAGAAGATGAAGAAGATGAAGATAATTCACTTCCAAGCTTCAATCTCCACCAAATCCTTCAATATTGGAAGAGATATAGAGAGAGAAAGGGAGGTTTCTCTCTCCCTCCATGTATGTGTGTATGTGTGTGTGTGTGTGAGTGTTGTGGCTGCAGGGTTGAGGGAGGAGAAGAAGGCTAGTGCTGATTTACACAAAGCCCCCTTAACAATACACTATTCACATCAGTTTAGCAGATACAAACTAACATTTTTCGCCGGAGCCTTTCTGAATGTTCGTTTGTGCTCAAATTTGACAGTCGGGCTTGGTTTTAGTTAATAAGTATAAAAAATTTTTAACCTTTCAGTTTCGACCATATTTGGTTACCGAAAACTCTACCGAACTATAATCTCTGGCAGATAGCAGTAAGATTTTATTTTCCACCTTCCGGGTGTCGGATTGACATGAAACTTTAAATCTAGCCTCATAAAAATAATTCCGACATATTCTCCAGTTTTCATAATTTTCTGACACTGTGCATTTTCTACTAAAATATCAGTCTCGTTTCGCACAGAAAATTTTAAATCTTCTGCTTTCGTTCCGATTTCAACACAAGTCATTTCTGACTTATATTTTATCTCTCTAAATCTAATAAAAATAGAATCTCACACTATTTTTATTTATTTTTTTACTTTTATACCAAAATCTAGTATGTTACAAGACCGGTCCCCACAGGGACTCCGCATTGCTTATGTGGACCGGTCTCTCCCGCTAGGGACCGGTCCCCGAGAGCATTACTTGTGCGCGTAGAGTTTTCTGCTGCACACCAGCTTACGGGAACCGGTCCCTCTTACCAGGGACCGGTCCTCGAGAGCTCAATCTATAGAAGTGCAGGTTTGCACTATTTGCTCTCGTGGACTCCCACTCTAATGCACTTTTTGGGTTTTAGACATCTTCGACTTTTCCGAAAGCATACCCACTCGACAATTAGTCGATTCTGGACGAAGTACAACTCTCAGATTTCGAGAATTCACTTCCTTACAGGCTTAGTAAGTGGTATATATGATAAGATAGAAACCTATCATTGGCATTGCGGCATCGTGGATTGTGGCAAAGATAGCAAGTGTGGCTATACGTCCTCAAATCGAGGATTGGATCGTACTCACATTGGTCTTGGCTTGAGGGAGGTAGCTCCTCCTCAAGTGGTGTACTCTGGAGTGTAGACACCACGGGGAAAGTGCCCCGTCGACGATCCCTCGTGTGGTAGCGCTTGGAGCCTCCCCCGGTAGATGGGAATGTGGATTGTGAGTTTGGGGTTAACAAGTGTTAACCGGTATGATTGGGTAAAAGCCAAGGAAAGTAAATGTGAAAGAGCATGCATGCATCATCATCTTTATGATTGTCTTACTTGTTGGATTATTATTTGTACAGGCATTGTAATAGCTTTGCATTAGTTGGTTTGCAATCTATCTATCTGTTCTTGAATTACATATGCCTGAATAGACGTAGTGGGCGAGTCGGCGAGGTCGGCGGCCGAACCCACTGGGAACTTTTTTTAGTTCTCACACCACCACTAACCCTGCAGATCCATGCGCGAGCGGGGCGGCGGAGGATCGAGGCAAGGGTTTAGCGCCGTAGTTAGCGGCCACCGGAGTATAGTCATTACCATGTTTATAGTTCAACTTTTGTATGTTGAAAAGAGATGATGTATAAGATGTAAAGCATATGTTTTGTGGATGACTATGTGATGTAAACATGAATGGACAAGAATGAATGTAATATGTTGGTTTACTTGTATTTGGTTAAAATATAATCAAATGACATGTATGTGGAATGGTTTAGTTTAGTACATAGTACTTTCACTTGTGATTTGGTTGTTGTTTGCCTTCGAGCAAACCTTGTATAATTGCAATCTCTATGTTGATTTGCTTGTATTATACATGTGTTTGGAGCCTTGGGCTGACAGGGGAGGTGCTGTCCGTTCAGCGTTTGTTGACGTGCCCGAACCGACCAAATTGGCGGTCCCGGGGCGTGACAGATATAGTAGTATCAGAGCGTGGTGAAAGTAAAAGTCTAGGATAGATTTAGGGACCTTAGGACTTGAGACCTTAGGGACTTAGGAAATGTTTAACGTGAACTTGGGTAATGCGGAAGCTAATTGATTGGGTTGACGTTAGTACTTCTCTAAAAGGAGTTAGAGATGGATTCAAGTGCTTATTTGTTTTCTCCTTGAAGTATTATGTGGGGCGTCCGACTACATAATGCCGAGAGTTGAAAATGACTACACTTGATTGCTTTCGCTTAATTGGGTAGTGAATTGGAACGTGTAATGGACACGTGTGTCGAGTACTAATGTGTGTGCTAGGTTTCAGGACGTGATGGCACCACCTCGACGTTCTACGAGATCTATTCCGGCATCGCCTAGTGGGGTGCTCGAGCAATCTGGATCGGATGAAGTGCGCGAGTTGCGAGACCAAGTAGCGGCTTTGGTCGGGGCTATGCGACAGCAGGGGGAGCAAATTGGACAGCTCCACGAGTTAGTGGCTCGACAGGCGGCGGCGGCTACACCTGTACCTCAGGACCCGCTCGCACCTGTAGCACCTACTCCAGCAGTGGCGGCGGCACCGGTGACGGCTATTCCTCCGACGGCTTCGGGTTCTTCAGCTCTTGATCCCGATGTGCTTGAGGCCGAGCAGAAGCGGTCATTGGCGGTATTGATGGCCTTTAAGCGGTTTAACCCTCCGACCTTCAACGGTGATGATAAAGATCCGTGGGTGATGGAGGCTTGGTTGACCGCGATGGAAGTATTATTCGAGGATATCTATACCCTCGAGCGAGATAAAGTTCACCTAGCGGCTCATTGTTTCGAGGGGTCGGCTCGGTTGTGGTGGACGCGAGTGAAGAAAAGCCCGTCATTGGAGCTTTCATCCATGACTTGGGAGGCGTTTCGAGAGCTACTACTAATGGAGTATTTTCCCCAAAGTGATAAGCGAAAGATCAAAGAGGACTTTCGCAAACTGAGGCAAGGAAACCGATCTGTGCGGGAGTACGAAAATGAGTTCTCGCACATGGTGAATTATGTGCCTGGCTTGGTTCATGGCTACCGGGACCTAGCGGAGGTTTTCGAGCGCAGGTTGCCCGATATTTTCAAGGTTATTCATGCATTTCGCTTGAAGAGCTATGAGGAGGTACTCGATCGCGTGTTATGGGTGGAGCGCGGTAATGCCATTGCGCGAGAGGAGCGCGATGCCTTTGAGAAGGACAAGGACAAGGAGAAGTCCAAGAAGCGAGCGGCTAGTGGATCCGCGGGGCAGTCGAGTTCCAAGCGACCCCCTCGGTATCCAAAGTCACAGTGAAGGGGAGGCAGGAACCAGTCAAGGAGCCAAACGACTTCCTTCCCATGTGTGATCTGTGGCGGGAATCGTAAGCCCAATGACTGTCTTCAGCATGAGGGGAGGTGTTTCCAATGCGGCCAAGCGGGACACATGAGTTCGGATTGCCCGGGCGGCGCGTCATCTGCCCTGTCAGTTGCTTCAGTTCAGCATGCTCCTGCAGGATTGCCACCTGCTATGTCAGTTGGGCGCGAGTCAGCACCGCGTCAGCCGGAGGGATCTCGAGCACCAAGTGGACGGGTTTTCGCCACTCAGGTGGAGGAGCAGCCTGCCGTACCAGGTGTTATGTTGGTGGATCGAGAGAGGATGGGTTTTGTTGCGAATTGATGACCAAATCTGGTGAAACAAAATAGTAATGTCGATGCCACCGATGTGCTGAACATGCTGGCATAGTTCTTTCGCAAATCTGACGGACGAATCTCCTGATATCGCACGAGGATCGAGGAGGGGTCATAAATGGCAAAATAGAAATTTTGTGAAAAGTCCTATATTTTATGTACCGTTTTGCGTGAAATCGAATGTGGGGGTACGTACACGCGTTTTACTCGCACTGTGAGGGACTTAGTTGAAAATACTGAGCATTAGAGGACTTAACGGCAAAATGGCACCTTGTATATATAATGGCATTTAGGGTTTCATGGATGAAACCAAAACCCTAGTTGCCTTTCTACCTCAACTGACCTCCCTGCCACCATTAACACCTCCCCCTGCCCTAGCTTCGCGCACCTCGTCTACCTGCACACGTCATCGGCCGCCAGAAAGGGACCCTCTTCCTCTCATTCTCTCTTTCTTCATCTCCTTTATCCCCCACCTCTGTCCGAGAATAACCAGGAAGGCCCCTCACCCTCGGGCTCCTCCTCTGTCTGTGCCCCCAACCCCCGACGACCTCCTCTGCCGGCCACCGCTGTCCCCGCATGTCGCCATTGCCACCCCTGGCAGCTTGCAACCATCATGGGCAGACTTGGCCGAGGGTGACTTAACCCCCTCTCGTCGCATTGCCGCTACCTAGGGCCGACCGTGCCGTCTCCCTCCGACCTCCAAGGACCCATCGTCGTCGCCCTGAAGCTCCCCGGCCGCCGTCGAGGCTGCTGTGGCCAATTGAACCCTAGCTGAGCCCGGGCGAGTTCGGGTTGCTCCAGCGCAGCTGCCGCCGCCTTCGCCTCCTGCCGCCGGCCAATGCGAGCGACAACCTCCCCACACCGGCCGCACCCACCTGCTATCGACGCACCCACCGCCGAGCCGTCGACGGCCGTGTCCTAGCTCCCCCCTGCTCGGTAAGCCAATTTAGTGTTGTTTGTGCACTATTTTGGGGTTGTTTGCATTGTTTCGGCAATTCGAGGCCACCTTGATGCCTCCAGAAATAAGCACGATGATCCTTGATCAGTGCTGATCATCGTACTCATCTCCCTTAGGGTTAGCGAGCCCCTGGTTTGTGGAATAAGCACGACTTAAGTTCAGTGCGCGTAGTTCGCTGAACTTTAGGTCGCTCCCGCGCTCTCTACAGTGAGCCGCTGTGCTCTAGACCATGAGCACAGCCTCTGGCATGTCGAGACCTGTCAGCACGTGTCATGGCTGACCTCAAAATCCCTCGGTTTACAATATCGAGTGGTAAACCCCGAAAATCATATAAAATAATGTGATTTTAAGCATTAGCAGGGGCTTTTATGCAATTGTACACTTTGTGGCTACTGTGGGCAGTATGTGTGGGTGGCCGGTGATCTATGGTTTGATTGTCCAAAGTCCGAGGCCTTTGCGGAAATCGAATATCGATTTCTGGTGTATTTTTCAGCAAAATTCGTCGACAGAACGCGGTTTCGGTTCGGATTCCTCCCGACGATGTTCGAGTATACTATACTTAGTCATTGAGCCTTGTTGGCTGGTCACTAATGTCGTTTCGGGGGTTCGAAGATAACGGGTGAGCGACGGTGGGTTCTAGTGTCAAAAACGACACTTTCGGGAACCCGGATCGGAACGGTTATTTGACGATGATTGTTTCGATGTGATTCTTCGTGTTTGCTGCCAGGACACCTTTATTACGGTGTTTTTTGGCAGCGGGTGACTCATGGCACGAGTCGGTGAGCCCCGGGACACTTCGTAGGTCTCGGCGGAGTCTCGGTGCGATTTTTGGGACTTCCGGCGAGTTACGGTAATCGATTTTGGGAAACCGATTTTTGTGGGATCATGTGTGGGGTTGTGAGTTTAGTGGTTCTTATTTGCGGGTTAGATACTAATCTGATGGACCCTCCGTAGGTTCGTTTGACGATCTTCCACAGTCGGGAGACAGGTGCGATATTCATATAGATGGGTACTTCGATCCGAAGTCGGTAAAGTAGTGCATGCTTGGTGATGTTCTCTCAACCCTCTCTTTATTGCCTTTCATATCATGTTATTCTAGCACCCTTTGACTTCTTACTTATTGCTCTACTTGGTTACGGTTACTTTCTGTATTTATCATCATGATCTATAAGTAGAGCGGATTATCTGTGGTGACCTATTCGGTCGGTTCTGTGACTTTTGTAATTGATGATCTATACGGTCGGCATACCTTGAGGGGTAGGATTGTCGACTAGTTGCCGACGGTTGGCTATTGAGCATATCAGCATCGATCGCCACTGCTCATAAGCATTTCACGTACACCAGCGGTTTGGCCACCGCAGCAGTATACTTTTTCGAAAAAGTGGTTGGGAGTGCCAGCACGTAAGCCCAGGAGCTTATGCTAGGGTTATATGTAGGTTAGAGCGATGGTGGCACAGGCTTGAGGTCTTTGGACCGACATGGCGATTACTGGATTGGATATTTTGGGACTGATCATCCAGTTGATGCATTCATATACAGTAGCGGTAGTTGCATTCTATATCCTGCTTTCCTATTGACATTGCTACTGTATTATTGTTCATAGATATCTTTGGTGATCAGTGAGTACGCTCGCCTTCGTCGGTTTGTGGGTACCCACTGGGAGACCTTCGTTGGTTTCTCACCCCCCCCCCCTCCAACCCCCAAATTTTAGGTGATGTTGCTAGTCCGAGTCGGGACAAGGCGTGAGGCGCGTACCTAGCGGTCGATAGAGTTTCCGGCCCGGTGACATTCGGTTTAGACTCTACCATCTTTTCATGAATAAATGAATTAGACTTTTATGGTTCAGTTTACTTTACTTTATTTGAATATATCGGCTTTATGATGTTAAATAAAATATTTGTGGTTTTCATGTGAATTTATGGAAATGGTTTTCTACTCTTCGTGGTAGCGTATATTTTTTAAAGGAAAACATTTTCGTATGGAAAACGGTTTTAAAAAAGATTTTTCGCTTTTCATAATTCTATTATTTTAAAATGAGTTTCCGGGTGGAAAACGTTTTAAATTAATAGATGTGGATTTAGGAATGAAACATTATAATCTTATGAGTGATGGAATATGGATCGTGATATTATGATGTGGTGAATTATATGGTTTGTATTCGTCTGCGGTTGTATCTTGTACTTGTGCGATACTGTGCAAATATATGGGAGACTCTGTCCGTGTGAATAACGGGTTTTCTGTATTTGTGGCGGGTATGGCATCCCATGGGGTCAAGGATTTAAAAAAAAAAAAAAAAATTGCGCACTTTCGCTTTTATTCTTAATCTTCAAGGGGGGTGGTGACAACTCAATTCTGTTTTAAAGGCATAAATATTGTAGAAATCCTTTGCTTTCTCCGCATTAGGAAAAATTGATAGACTTTATAGGTATGTAAAAAACAAAACCGAAAATAAATACATACCAAAATTCAGGATCAAAACAAAAAATATAAGATAACTCACAGAGAGCCATAGGGAAAAAATTCCTGATCAATCTTGCGGAAGCGTGAAGTCCGGCTATGGTCTGAAAGTCACGAACCGAACTTGGGTGATTTGGTTTCTCCCCGTCTCAGGCACTCTACCGTATGGTGTGGAACCGATGGTAATTCTTCACCAGAATGCGTATGAGAAGGTGGCAGGACCAATACCCCTTTATATAGAGTCCAGATCGACTTTCCATCAAAGTCTGATTAGGATTCTATTTAAATCTGAAATAGATAGGATAGGGATAAAATATACCATATCAGGTAGTTCTAAATCTGTTAGGATTGACCTTTATCTATAGCAAATCCTAAATTAAATATGATTAATTGGGCCACAATATATGGAAATCCTAACAAAAATTTGACCCAAAAATGGCTCATCGATTGCAGATTCTTCTTAGCTCATTTCTTCTAAATATCCCTGTTGATTTCTCAAATTTTATTAAGAATCATTTTCTCTTTCCCCCCTAATGTTGACTCCTAGTAAAGTATCATCACCAAGTATATCTACCTCATCATTAGTAGCCTCTAAATTAGAAGAACCAATTATAGATGCACCTTCCCCTTTATGAGAGGTCGGCCTTGAAATTTTCATTGATATAATGATCTACAAATATATATATATAGAGAGAGAGAGAGAGCGCTAGGCTTCTATACTTTCGAAAGTATGGAGGCCTCCGTACTTGTAAGTTATTTTCGATGATGAGACATCCGATTCGACGATCGGTTCCGTTAGACATGATGTACGCTATTGGAACTATCTAGAAACCAAATTTCATAATTTTTTGGCTTTGTTTATCTAGTGAATGAGTAGCCTCAAAATGAACGGCTAAAAATAAAAATCTCATAAAAAATAATAATAAAGAACTCAAATTTCAAATCGAAAGTATTGATTGTGCTATTGATGTTAACTATAATTTTTTATTAAATTTTTATGTAATTTGGATATTTCTATACCGTTGAACTAAAAAACATGCCACGTTGGCTATTAAAATAGTCATTTGTGGGACCTTTTGATTGCTTGGTAAATGATGTCAAAAAATTCTAAAATTTGATTTTTAGATAGTTCCAAAAGAATAGATTATATGAAACGTAGCCGATTGTCGAATTGGATGTCCTATCATCAAAAATAATTTATAAGTACGGAGGTTTCCGTACTTTCGAAAGTATAGGAGACGTGCTATATATATTTATATGTGTGTGTGCGCGCGCGCACAAAGAATTACCATACAACTTTGTAGATGTTAATAAATCTAGTTTTCTCATTTGAAATAACAAAGACTTGAAGTGAAAAAAAAAAGGCTGATTTTTAATAGATTTTTTACTCTATTTCCAATGTAAAGAATCGGTGAAAATACGAAGAGAAGAAAATAGGAAATCAAATTTCGATATTCAAAAAATGAAATGATCATCTAAGAATTCACAAGAAACAAATAGAAATTAATATATTGGTAATATCAAGAACGAAAGTTGAAGAATATAAGACATGTTTCAAATAATATCTTGATTTTCTCAGCAAAAGGAGAGGAAAGAAGGACTAAAGTACTCTGCTTCTTAATTGAAAGATGAAAAAAAATTAATTTACATAAAATTTGGCAAAAAAGCCAAAAAAAAAATCAAGCTGACTAGATTTGTCATAAAAGAAGTTCCATGGAAATTGAAAAACAAAGAAAAGTCACCAAGTAAATTTGAATGTTTGATTCGAGCAAAGAAGAAAGAGGCTTCAGAGCACGTCCGAAGAAAGAGGCTTCAGAGCACGTCCGAGTACTCAATCTGAGTGACGATGTTGGTTGCGATGGAAGAGGAAGATTAGAAGAGGAAGAAGAGGGAAATGAGGTAGGAAGATGAAGATGGGTTTTTGCTCTGAGCAAAAAATAGGGGATGGGCTTTAGAAGGTGTTGGTCCCGGAGAAGAAGGTTTCAGAGAAAAGAACTTAGGGTTTTTCCTCTGAGCAAAAATGGGTGATGGAAATATATATTTTTTCCTTAGCTTCACGCTTACCCCTCTCCATTAACGGACGTGCTGCATGCAACTTTAGTTTGTTTCTAAATTGCACTGAAGTAAGATCCTTTGTATTTTGTTGTAACCTTCTTACACTTAGTTACTAAAACACCATTTGGAATTACGAGGATTATACTATGTGAGGTGATAAAGTATGATAAAAAACTTACATTTATCACAAATTAGTCGAAAATAAAAATGCATATCTTCATATGATTTAGTCTCAATTCTATTTTACACGTTAAATAAATCTCAGTATCAAACGGGCCTTCTATTAATTACGTTGGACAGCAAAGCCCACCAAATCAGTGTATTACTATGAGAGGTCCATAAGTCGGTTTAATACTAATCCATAACATTTAATTATGATAATAATATAAAGGTTAAGTAACAAACAGAATGGTGGGATAAGGTTGGGGCCCTGCTACAGTGAGTGTCTTTTATGCAAAATGTTTGAAGTAAAAAAAAAAAAATAAATTCTCATTCTGAAAACTCAGTTTGGGAGCAGAGCCAAACATTCATTTAATTTTACGAAATCAAACTTCAAAATCAAATTATGCAAACGCATACTTTAAATAGCGAAGGTTTTAATAGTACACAAAAAAGGGGTACAGCCCTCGGATTATTCCGCCAGAGTTTAACGCGCGCCCTAAGTAAGAAAATAAAAGGAAAAAAAGGTCCACCGGTCGAATCTACAACGGACGGTCAGGATCCGATCCTTCCAGTCCACCCTCCAATCCAGCGCCGTTGCTATGGTGCGCCTCCTCCTTCCCCTCCTCGACCTTCACCTTGGCGCCGCAGCAGCAGCTCCTCTTATCCTGCGCCGCCGCCGCCGCCGCCGCCGCCGACGTCGTCGTCGTCGTCGTGCTCATCCGAGCGTGTATGAATTCGGCGTTCTCCTTCCACACCTCGCCGTCTTCGTAGACCTCCTTCTTCCACACGGGCACGGACGCCTTCACCTCGTCGATCAGGAACCTGCAGGCCTCGAGCGCGTCGGCGCGGTGCGCAGCGGAGGCAGCGACGAGGACGCTCGCCTCGCCCACCGGCACCACTCCGAGGCGGTGCGCCACGGCCACGCGGCGGAGGCTCCACGCGGCGCGCGCGTCGGCGCATGCGGCGCGGAGGCGGCGGAGCGCCATGGGAACGTAGGCCTCGTACCGGAGCTCCACCACGCGCCGCCCCTCGAACGTGTCGCGCGTCGTCCCCTCGAACGTCGCGATCGCCCCCGCCGCCGGGTCGCGCACGTGGTCCACGTACCGCCGGACCTCGATCGGCGCCTCCACGATCTCGATCAGATCCTCCTCCGCCGCCGCCGCCATGGTGAGGGAGAGAGGAGACGGCGGAGATAAAGAAAGTGGTTGAGAAAGAAACAGAGGTTAGAATTTAGAAAGGGTCGAGATTGCTCTTGTGTTGCGGACGCAGTGACACAATCAAATATGATTCATCCCTTCCATCTGTGTTGGGCCGGTCCGGCTTCTTTATTTACTAGTGGAGGCTCGTGCTTTCGCGGCGAGAAATTTATATTCCTAAAATTTAAAATTTATAATTTAAAAATATTAATTTTAAAAAAATATTTTATCTTAATTTAGTTAGTATACTTTGAATATATAATTTTATACAGAGTTTTGTTGAATACTAATTTTTTTATATTCTAAACTTTTATATGCANCACAATTCTTAAGTCTGTGATAAAATTCCTAAGCCAAATAGCCTGTAATGTGGTCTCATAACATGCAATATGATCCAAAGTTCCCTTCAAATACCTCATAACCTTCTTAGTAGCCTTCCAATGCTTCATATCTGGATTACTTTGATATCTGCCAAGTAATCCAACGGCAAAATCAATATTCGGATGTGTGCACAGTTGTGCATACACAAGACTATCAACTGTAGAGGTATAGGCTATGTTTTTCATCTGTTCAATTTCTAATTGGTTCCAAGGACACTGAAAAGTATTAAGCTTATCCCCTTTCTGGACAGGAGCAACACTGGGCTCATATGCAATAGCCCAAAATCATTACTGGCAAGTAAAATATCATCAATATAAAGGACTAAGAAAATTATTTTACTCCCACTAACCTTTAGATAAATACATTGATCAACAATATTTTCCTTAAAACCAAAAGTCAAAAAAGTTTGTTTAAATTTTAAATACCATTGTCGGGAGGCCTGCTTTAGTCCATATATTGATTTCTTTAATTTGCATACCAAATGCTCCTTTCCCTTTTGCGAGAATCCTTCAGGTTGATTCATATACACATCTTCTTAGAGATCCCCATTTAAAAAAAAACAGTTTTGACATCCATCTGGTATAGCTCGAAATCAAAATGAGCAACCAGAGCCATAATAATACGGAAAAATTCCTTTCTAGATACTGAAGAGAAAGTCTCTTTATAGTCAATACCTTCTTTCTAAGTGAACCATTTCGCCACAAGTCGGGCCTTATATCTCTCTATGTTACCTTTGGAGTCCCATTTAATTTTATAAACCCACTTGCATCCTACGGGTTTAACTCCTATAGGTAACTCAACAAGATCCCATACCTTATTGTGGTTCGTGGATTCAATCTCATCATTCATGGCATTGTACCATTCCGTAGAATTACTGCTATTTATGGCTTCGGAAAAATTAAGAGGATCATCTAAACTCTGACCATTCTCATAGAGATAGACAATATAATCACTGGATATAGCCGGTCTTTTTTGTCTTGAGGATCTTCTTAAATCTATCTGATTATCCACATGCACATCTTGATGTGAATTATTCACTTGTACATTTGATGTGAATTATCAATGATAGGTTCACAATGATTTTGTGGTTCCAAAACGACTTGTTGTTCTACTGGAATAGGAACCCTCAAATCGTGAAAAATAATAGTGGGTCTGTCATGTACAGAATTCGAATGCTCTTGAATTTCCTCAAATTCAATGAATCGAGGTTCAGAGCTCCCACTAATTGCACTATCCTCAATAAACCGAGCTGTTTTAGTTTCTGCAATCTTTATAGGAAGTGATAGACAGTAAAACTTATACCCCTTGGATCTTTCTGAATAACCAATAAAATATCCTTATATGGTTCTAGAATCCAATTTGTTTATTTGTGGATCATACAATTTGGCCTCAGCTTGATAACCCCATGTATGAAAATATCTTAAGCTGGGTTTCCTACCTGTCCAAAGCTCAAAAAGAGTCTTAGTGACAGCCTTAGTAGGGACCCGATTAAGAATATACAGGGCAATTTTGAGTGCCTCACTCCACAATGATATCGGAAGGGTAGAATTACTAATCATACTCCTGAGCATATCAATTAATGTGCGGTTCCTTCTTTCAGCAACACCATTCTGATCAGGTGTTCCTGGCATGGTGTACTGTGGAACAATTCCGCACTACTCCAGAAACTTAGCAAAAAGCCCAGGAATTTGACCTTTATCTGTTTGTCTACCAAAATATTCACCACCCCTATCTGATCTGATTACTTTTATCCTTTTCTCGAGTTGATACTCTACTTCAGCCTTATATGCCTTAAAGGCATCTAATGCTTTCGATTTTTTTTTTTTTTAATTAAGCAAGTAGAGATAGCCATATCGAGAGTAGTCATCAGTAAATGTGATAAAATATTTATGGCCAGTAATTGATAGAGGAAGAGGTCCGCATATACCGGTATGAATCAACTCTAATGTTCCATCACATCTTTTAGCAGCTTTAGAAGAGGTTTTGGTCTGCTTTCCCTTATGCAGTTGTTGAAGCATAAAAAAAAAAAAATAAATAAAAATAAAAGAGAAAAAAAAAGAGAAGGAGAGATGGTGTATGAGATGATCCATGCACTAGGTGCATGGATAAAATTTGAGTTCAAATTTTGAACCTGGTGCATAGGTTAATCCATACACCAGGTGCAGAGATATCAAAAGTGGGATGTTCTCGTAGGCATGAATGGATGTTACAAAAAGCAAGTTAGTCCTTTCCCTTTCATGTATTTGCAAGATNATATTTTATCTTAATTTAGTTAGTATACTTTGAATATATAATTTTATACAGAGTTTTGTTGAATACTAATTTTTTTATATTCTAAACTTTTATATGCATCTAATAACTTGCTATACTTTTGATTTTTTATTATAAATTCAGCTAGGTAATTCAAAATTCCATGATATTCTGAACATTATTGATTCGGCAGTAAAGTCAACTCGGATTGCAACGGTAAAATTTGAATCTTTTTGTATGTATCAAATATTTTAATATAAAACGTTTGTGTATGATGGGGAAAAGATATTATTTTATATGCTTTTATATGCATCGAATAACTCGCTGTAATTTTATTTTATTATTATGAATTTGTAATAAACTGATCCTATAGCAACCACTATATCAGTTTGGATGGCTATGGGAGATGATGTAAATTGGATACCTGATCCAATTGCTCTCCTGTGAAGCTGGATGATGCTGAGGATGAGTAGAATTGGAGATGATGGGAAGTGGCTCCACCTTCCAATTCAATTGGTCATCAGCTTGACGGGAATGAGATGAGTAGGATCCGGGGATAGAGAGGAGCTTGAGAGAAGAAGAGAGAGGAGTTCGAGTGGAGGAGAAGAAGGGGGATCGAGAGGAGAAGAAGAGAAGAGAGATAATTGGGGAAAAGGGATTTTATTCAATTCTCTGCTTGATTCATTACATTGTTAGCTTGCTATTTATACTCCACTCATTACAAGGACCAGATTGTAAGAGTTACAATGGACAGGGATATGAATGTAATTGTATTTAAACTACATGAGCCATAGTGGGTTCAATTCTGTCTCACGCTGGATCCCTCACTTGGGCCGGCCCACACATAGTTCAACCCGCATCCGAAGCTAAATGCGGGTTCGAGTCCTGTCGTCACAGTGAGGAGGTGCGAACCCGGCACCCGAACCGACCCTTCCCCATTGATCGCACCGCTGCGGCTTCGGAGGCGGATTGAGTGAGGCTACAGTGAGGAAGCACGAGCCCAAAACCCGAATAGCCTTCTTCTTTACCAAGCGTGTCGCCGCCATTGCTTCTCTTGCCATAGATCCTCTATTGTCTCCTCTGGTACCTCCATTTTCTCCTACTCCTACGCTTCTCCCCTCGCGGTCATGGTAGCACCATGACAATCCCTTCCCCTCAAAAACTTCCTTGTCCTCAAGGATCAACTCCGGGGAACTGGGACTTGAGGAATTGATAATCCTCCTAAGTCGCCGATTCCTCCGGCAAGTTGCTCCATTTGACGAGCACTTGAGTAGCAGCCTTGTTGCCCCGTCGAACCATCCGTCGGTCCAGAATGCTCTCTGGTTCCGCCAGTAGCTGTCCCTCTTCGCCGACCAATGGTACGGTAGGCGAAACAGGTCTCCCCGCTGTTGGACTCCTCTTGAGAAGGGACACGTGAAATACAGGATGAATTTTTGACCCTTCTGGGAGTCGTAAGCGGTAGGCGACCATTCCGGTTTTCTCTAAAACTTCGAATGGCCCGTAATATCTTGAGGTGAGTTTCACATTCTTTCTTATGGCGACTGTGAGCTGACAGTAGGGTTGCAATTTGAGATATACAAAGTCGCCAACTTGGAACTCGCGGTCGACCCTGCGTCGGTGAGCGAACTGCTTCATGCGGTTTTGAGCCAGTTGTAGATGCTCCTTGAACTCGCGGGTCAACCTTTCTCTTTCCTTTCCCCAATCCTGAAGTACTCCCACTGAGCTTCTAGATAGGTTGTCTGTCGTGTAGTTGGGTGGCGGTTTTTCGTAAAGAGCATGATAAGGAGTTGTTCCCAGGGAAGTATGATGGTTGGTATTATACCACCATTTTGCATGTGCCAGCCACTGATGCCATTTCCTCGGATGTTGGAAACATAGGCACCTGAGGTAGGTCTCCAAACACCTATTTAGTCGCTCAGTCTGCCCGTCTGTTTGGGGATGGTAAGCGGTGCTCATGTGCAGTTTGGTACCCAATAATCGGAATAGCTCTTGCCATAACTGACTTGTGAAAACCCGATCTCGATCTGAAACTATTATCTCTGGTAGCCCATGCAGACGGTAGATTGTATCAAAGAAAGCTCGGGCCACTTCTATGGTAGTATAAGAGTGAGTCAACGCAATGAAGTGTCCATATTTAGTCAATCTATCTACTACCACCAAAATCGAGTCTTTTCCGTCCGACTTGGGTAACCCTTCTATAAAGTCCATGCTGATCTCACTCCAGGTCCGTGTCGGAATGGGTAAAGGTTGAAGTAATCCAGCGTACTTAGAGTTGTCCGATTTGTTTTTAATGCAGACTTCGCACTCTTCTACCAACTTCTTCACATCCTCTCTTAACTTCGGCCAATAGAATACCTGCTTAATTCTCTTATAAGTATAGTGCCTTCCTGAATGACCTCCTAGAGGGGAATCATGCATTTCTTTTAAAATCTTTTTCTTCAACTTCTCATCACCTCCAATGTACAGTCGACCCTTGTATCTAATAAGTCCTTGCTGATAAGTGAAAGGTTGTTGATCTGTGGGTTGTATAATGAGACTGGCAGTTAACTTCTTGCAGTGGTCATCCTTTTCGTAGCTCTTGATCACTTCTGATACCCAATCGGGTAGAACTCTTGTGATTGCTTGTACTTCTCCTTCCTCAAACCCTCTCCTGGATAGCGCGTCGGCTGCTCGATTTTCTTTCCCCTTCCTGTATTGTATGACATAATCCAAGCCCATAAGCTTGAGCATCCCTTTTTGCTGGATCGCGGTGTTAATCTTTTGTTCCAGTAGAAATTTCAGGCTTTCATGGTCCGTCTTTATAATAAAGGGTTTTAAGCTGAGGTAATGGCGCCATTTCGTCATCGCCATTAAAATAGTAAGGAACTCCTTCTCATAAGTTGAGAGTCCCAGATTCTTCTTACTGATTGTTTTGCTCATATAGGCGATAGGTCTTCCCCCTTGTGCCAAAACTGCCCCGATTCCTTGGCCGCTAGCGTCAGCTTCCACTTCGAAGGGCTTTGAATAGTCGGGCATGGCTAGAACAGGGGCTTCCGTCATTGCTTTCTTTAACCCTTTGAATGCAAGGGTGGCTTCCTCGCTCCATTTAAAGCTACCCTTCTTCAAGAGCTCCGTGAGAGGCTTACTGATTACTCCATATCCTTTAACGAACTTCCTGTAATAGCCCGTAAGCCCTAAGAACCCTCTCAACTCCTTAATAGATCTGGGCAGTGGCCATTGGAGCATTGCTTCTATTTTGCTGGGATCAGTCGATACTCCTTTTCCGGTGAGGACATAGCCTAGATAATCAACCTGTCTTTGTCCAAAGAAACATTTGGATCGTTTGGCACATAATTGGTTAGTCCTGAGCACTCCCAACACTCGTTTTAAGTGTTCCGCGTGCTCCTCCAAAGTCTGACTATATATCAAAATATCATCAAAGAAAACTAAAATAAACCTCCTCAAAAACTGGTCAAAGATCTCATTCATTATGGCTTGGAACGTGGCCGACGCGTTAGTAAGTCCGAAGGGCATGACTCTGAACTCATAATGGCCGACATGTGTGCGGAAGGCTGTTTTCGATATGTCGTTTGGGTGCATTCGGATTTGATGATACCCTGACCTCAAATCAATCTTAGAGAAATATTTAGCCCCTCCCAGTTCGTCTAATAAGTCTTCGATAATTGGAATTGGGTATTTGTCCTTCACCGTGAGTTTATTCAATTGCCGATAGTCGACGCAAAACCTCCAGGTCCCGTCCTTCTTCCTGACCAAGAGAACAGGTGAGGCGTAGGGGCTATGGCTGGGTTGAATAATTCCTGTGTTCAGCATCTCTCGAATCTGCCTCTCCATCTCATTCTTTTGTTCAAAAGTGTATCTATAAGGTCTGATATTAACTGGTTGAGAATCAGGCAGCAGCGTTATTTTGTGATCCTGGTTTGTAGTCAGAGGCAACCCTTGAGGCTCTTGGAATATATCCCAATACTCTTGCAAAACCATTTGAATAGTCTCAGGTATGTGTTCCTCCTTCCCTTCCTCTGGAGGTATCCACTGTGCCACTGCATAGCAACTGCCCTCTTGAAGTTCATGCTGTAACTGTTTGGCTGTAATGTTTCGCAATCCTGCCTTGTAAGGCATCCCTTTTAAGTGGATTTTCTTGTCACCCTTTGTAATGATAACCGTGTTAATTTCATAATCGAAGGTGACTGGACCATGCACTCTCAACCAGTCAATCCCTAAGATCATGCTAGACCCTTCAAGCCGTATCACTCGCAGGTCTGCCGAATACTTTTCACTTTGCATTTCCCAGACATAATTGGTGCATTTGAGCTTACTCAACACCTTTTGACCATTAGCTACTGTTACCAAGAGTGGTGTAGTAGTTGCAATGTCAGCCTTGGTCTCTTTAGCTACCCCAATGTCAATAAAACTATGAGTGCTCCCAGTGTCCACAAGGATGGATAAAGTCTTACCCTTGTTCTCTCCTTGTATTTTTATGGTATCTTGGCTATCCTCAGCACTCAAGGCGTGAACTGATAACCCCAATTCTTCTTCTTCTTCAACTTCAATCCTCTTTTCTCCTTCTATCTCCTGCAAACTGATCTCATCATATACTTCTGTCACCCCTGGGTTTGCTTGTATGGCATTCATTGCTTGCGGCTTACAGGTATGGCCAAGACTGTACTTATCCCCACATTTGAAACAGAGACCAGCGGCTCTTCTCTGCTCGATTAATTGCCGGTTAGGGAATGCTTTCTCTGTAGTGAACTTGGGTTGGTTCCTGGCGGTGTCGGAGTACCTTCCAGATGTTGCCGAACCCATTCCCTTGTAGTTGCTTGGAGAATTGGTGATCCCTTGTAATCGAAGCATTTGTTTACTCTTTTTCATCATTGCTGCTATGGTCTGTTCTTGTAGTTTGGCTTGTTCGAATGCCTGAGTCAAGGTTCGTGGATATAACATCTTGACAGCAGATCTGATCTCATCTTTTAGTCCACTCAGGAAGCTCGAGAGGAAATAGTCCACGGAGAATTGAGAATCAGTAGTAAGCAGTCGTGCCTTTAAATCCTCAAATTGCTCTTGATACTCCTCCACTGTCCCTGTTTGCACCAGTTTGTTAAATTCCTCCACGACGTCCACCGATCCTCTCGTATCAAACCGCCTGCAGATTTCTTCGAAAAAATCTGCCCAATGGACCATCCGCTTTTCTGCTAAATACCCTTGAAACCAGGTATCAGCCTTATCATCCAAGTGCATGGCTACTAACTCCATTTTCTGATGTTCCTTAATACTATAGAATTCAAAATATCTCTCACACTTTCTCACCCAACTTCTCGGATTGTCATTCATGAATATAGGAAATTCTAACTTGGGAAATGGAAATTGGAACCCTGATCGATTTATGGTAGGTTGTATATGATTATCTTCCTTTGTGTGAGAAATAGGTGGGGTTGGCAATATACCTCGTTCATCTATACTAATTGAAGATGTAGCTCCTCTGATGGATGTAGTCTGTGGTATGTTCACCAATAGATCCATAATCTGTTCAAGCTTCTTTGAGGTGTTTGCAGAGTCCTTCTTCCAATCATCATAATGAGATTGTCCTTCCATACGTATCGCCTCCATACGACTTGTAAGTGATTCAAATTTCCTCTCAGTCCCTGCCGCTAACTCTTGCATTTGTTGCTCCAGTGCATGAACGTGTTCATCAAGCAACTTCAAACGGGTTCCTTCGGCCATTGTTTTGCTAATAAATTTGAACCGGTTACCTTTTGCAGACCCAATTTTGCTCAATCTCTGGCGGGATCCACCTGCAAGAAGGTTGCAGGCACCAGGTGGGAACTTCGAACCGATGGCGGGCGTTTAATTTCCCTGCCAATTCTGGGAGTTCAAGAACCGGAAAGGTTCTTACGGCGGCCCCCTTTGTCCAGGATCACCCAGAGGCGACCCTAGCAGCACGGGTAGCTGCGTCGACGTCGGATTCAACAGTTTGCAAAGCCGGAGTCCTTGCGACTGCGCCGTACCGATCCCTGGGATTGAAACCGCTCTGATACCAGATTGTAATAAACTGATCCTATAGCAACCACTATATCAGTTTGGATGGCTATGGGAGATGATGTAAATTGGATACCTGATCCAATTGCTCTCCTGTGAAGCTGGATGATGCTGAGGATGAGTAGAATTGGAGATGATGGGAAGTGGCTCCACCTTCCAATTCAATTGGTCATCAGCTTGACGGGAATGAGATGAGTAGGATCCGGGGATAGAGAGGAGCTTGAGAGAAGAAGAGAGAGGAGTTTGAGTGGAGGAGAAGAAGGGGGATCGAGAGGAGAAGAAGAGAAGAGAGATAATTGGGGAAAAGGGATTTTATTCAATTCTCTGCTTGATTCATTACATTGTTAGCTTGCTATTTATACTCCACTAATTACGAGGACCAGATTGTAAGAGCTACAATGGACAGGGATATGAATGTAATTGTATTTAAACTACATGAGCCATAGTGGGTTCAATTCTATCTCACGCTGGATCCCTCACTTGGGCCGGCCCACACATAGTTCAACCCGCATCCGAAGCTAAATGCGGGTTCGGGTCCCGTCGTCACAGTGAGGAGGTGCGAACCCGGCACCCGAACCGACCCTTCCCCATTGATCGCACCGCTGCGGCTTCGGAGGCGGATTGAGTGAGGCTACAGTGAGGAAGCGCGAGCCCAAAACCCGAATAGCCTTCTTCTTTACCAAGCGCGTCGCCGCCATTGCTTCTCTTGCCATTGATCCTCTATTGTCTCCTCTGGTACCTCCATTTTCTCCTACTCCTACGCTTCTCCCCTCGCGGTCATGGTAGCACCATGACAGAATTCAGGTAGGTAATTTGAAATTTCATAGTATTCTGAACATTATTGATTTGGTACTGAAGGTTCTTGCATGAGAACCCACGTATATATCAAATATTTTGAGATAGTTAAGCTGCGTTGTTGAGAGTAAGGAATTACACAGGAAGGTCTTTGTTGGCAAAGAATTTGTATATGATGGGAAAAAGATGTTATTAATATTAGGGTTTTTTAAAAGAATAATTTTTAGAATTTAGAATTTATAATAAGAAATTAGATTTTAGAATTTTGAATTCATAATGTTAATTAATATAAAAGATTGGTCATGACAATAGTATTAAAACAAATAAAAGCATTTGGCGGCAAAGAATTTGTGTATGATGAATAAAACATGCTATTAATATTAGAGCGTCTATGACAGAACAATTTTGAGAATTTAGAGTTCGTTATAGGTAGAATTCATAATTCAAATTTCAATTGCATGCTTTTTTCTGCTGTATATAAAAAGTTCAAATTAAGTGTCCAGAATTGTATGAATCAAAGATGTTCATAGATGTTTAAATTTGTTTTTTACTGTTTAATTAGTTTATACTGTGCCTAAGTTAATTGGCAAATGATAATTTACAAAAGTTCAACGTGATGTTCAAAACTAAGTTATATCAGTAGTCTGGTAAATTAGTGAGAAAAACTTGGTGCTCAACAAAAGTTAAACATAGTGAACCTATAATATTATGATATATATTATTAGGAGAGTAAAATCATTAACTTCATATATACATGTACTGAATGAAATTTTAAATTCTTTTTTTTCAAAACAAATTGTACGTAAATTACAACATAGAACAGAAATATAATTGTGGAATCGCCAAATTTTTTTAAAAAATAGTGAAATGTAAGACTTACAGGTTCAAATTCCCAACATGTGAACTGAGTAGCTGTTTTTCAACACTAAATAATTTTACCACTGCTATCAAATTTTTCAGAACTAAATAATTTTACTACCTTCATTTTGACGGCAAGTCTGTGCAACAACAATTCAAAGCGCGAGCCTTCATTGTGTAATCATCATGAACGTATACATAAAACAATTATAAAGAATGTTTGCGTCTACTTGGAGCATGGCCTCCTGTCACGCTCGGGTACCAGCGGAAGCATATCTGGTACGTGCACAGACCCGCCATACACCTGCAGTATATAAGGCGTCTACAAAGCAAAACGACAGGAAGTAGAACATAGGAAATCCTATCCTGATATCAGAGCAAAGTACAAGTCGATATACTATAAGCAAAAGAACAAAAGAAAATACAATTCAAAATCTCGTTAAAAGAGAAGTATCACAACTGTAGTTCTCGGTCCAAATAGTACATATACATCCTGGGTATACAAAAATAGATACAATAGTAGTCTCTCTATACATAGGGACATCAAAACCCGAAATCAATACTCAAATCGACAAATAGAACGTCGATAACGAAAAAGTCGAGTCGATTACCTTCTCAAGCTTCCAACCAGCACCTCATTGGCTCAGGGCTGCGAAAAGCCCTCCAAAATACTCCCTCACACGTCCACGTAGGTTCAGCGACGCTCGCAACCAGCGGAAAACCAACGTTGCGACGAAAACAAGCAAAATCGGCGATTTCGTTGTAGAGGGAGAAAAACCCTAGAGAGAGAGAGAGAAAATGGTGCAAGGGCCTTTCTCTGAGCTCTAGCATCATCTATGGAGCTCCAGAGGTCGTGCTGGATTCAAATAGATAGGATCAAGATGTGAAATTACCAATATAACCTTGCTGCCACGTTTTACCAGTGTGTACCGGTACACCATGATGGCTGTACCGGTACACAAAGCAGAAAACTGCTGATTTCGCCAGATCAGCGCACTTTCTTGCTTTTAACCTTCCAATCACTCTCTAACTTGTTCAAAAACTTGTCCAAGTCATTTAAAATATGTAGGATAGTTCCACATATCATTCCACACACTCGAACTCCGTAATTTGCAAAAGTTCAGTGTATTACACCTCCACAGTAAGACTATGGGGAAGGAAAAAATGTGATCTCAATCTCCACCAAAGCCTGCTCGATTTGTTACATGATTGTCATGAATGCATACAGAGAACACTTGTAAAGAATGTTTGTATGTACTTAGAAGTGGACTAATAAAAACAACATTTTTTTTAACAGTTTTGGAATTTACTTTCTTCGAACAACCTTAAAATTGTGATATTTGGAATTTAATTTGACGCAGTGATTTGCCACATAATTGGCATGAATGCATACAGAAAACGCTTACAAAAAATATTTGTATACAGTTAGAGATCTGCTAATAAAATATTGTTTTCCTTAACAACCCTGTGCTTTTATTTTTTTTTTTTAACAACTTAAGATTGTGATTTCTAAAAATTAGTGCTACGCGGTACTAAGAAGGCTTTAAGAAATAGTACCCATTAAATATTTTTAGGAACAAAGGGAAATTTTAAAAATTATAGATTCAAATTTTCAACACGAAAACGAAGCAGCTGCTTTTCAATACTAAATAATTCTTGCAATCTACTAAGTATTAGATGTGATAGCAATCTTTTTTTTCTTTTAAACAACTTAAGATTGTGATTTCTGAAAATTAGTGTTACGCAGTGCTAAAAAGGCTTTAAGACATAAAATATTTTTAGAAACAAAGGGGAGTTTAAAAATTATAGATTCAAATTTTCAACACAAAAACTAAGTAGCTGCTTTTCAATAGATTGTGATTTCTGAAAATTAGTGCTACGCAGTGCTAAGAAGGCTTTAAGAAATAGTACCCATAAAATATTTTTAGGAAAAAAGGGAAATTTTAAAATTATAGATTAAAATTTTCAGCACAAAAACTAAGTAACTATTTTTCAATACTAAATAATTCTTGCAATCTACTAAGTATTAGATGGGATAGCAACAGAGCACAACTTATATATCAAAATTAGGAATGAATTTTTTTCGGGAAAGGAAATAGGCAAGAATAGTAGGAAAAGAAAAAGAAAGGAATAAAGGAAAAAAAAAAAAACTAAACAGGCTTGCCGAAAACCCCAAAAAGGTAAGGCTCAGTTAAGTCGGCAAAAATGATCATAAGCACAGGATAGCAATAGGACCAATACATTACCGTAGGAAGAAGATGTATGCAACGACGAAGTATCAGAACAGTAGGAACCGGTTGCCTATGAATAGGACGTCCAAACTTCCGCTTGTTTAAAACCATCATTTTCCACGTTTTTCTCTACTTATCATCGTTGCCTCAAAGAAAAGATACAAAAAGCAAGAAACAGATAGAAATAAACAAAACCAAGTAGAATTAATAAAACAACAATGTATCGAAGTAGTCAACTCCATCTAAAGTTGCCACATTTAATCACAAACAAAGATAGGAATAGCATATTTGAGTACAATCAATTATCTGTAAAGCTGAGTCCATCCAAAGCTACTGCATTTAGTGCCAAACAAAGATACGAAAACCAGATTTGAGTACAAAGGAACATATGTAAAACTGCTTCCCCACAATAATGCCAAACAAAGATATGAAAACCAGATTTGAGTACAAAGGAATATCTGTAAAACAGCTTCCCCACAAATTATCCAACAACCAATCAGAAATAAAATATCAGAGGATCATATTTGGGCTACCAACTAAATTATAGAGTAGTAGAACAGCGAGTTGATAATGATAGTTACCTGTGGAGTCATCTATTATGCATGATTTAAGTGATGCATGGTAAGATTGATCTAATGGCTAAGAAGGTTATAACACATGAACAGTTTCATACTTTTAAAAACATTCTACTTCTCATGCAATAAGATCAGCCAACATCCTGTAATCAGCAATCCTAATTGAACAACTATAACACATTCATATTGATTAAGGATCACATATCGGCAACTGGCTGCCCACAGACGGACCATCCGAACTTTCCTTATCATTAGGGTTAGTCTAGTACAGTCCAGGATATCAGTATTGAACCATCTTTTATCAACATAGAAAGCAGAGCTATTGACTTGAAAAAATCCAACTCTAGAGAATTATTTAGAAAAGGCAGCATATTCACATCATCTGAAATAAAAAAATATATATCAATGCGAGCAACTGGTTGCCCACAGACGGACCATCCGAAGTTTCCTCGTCATTAGGGTCAATAATAAGATCAAAAAATTAACCGAAGTTAGTATAAGGTGGAGTTACTCTGAAGAAGTCATAGAAGAAATCCTTGGAAAAGCAATAGGGGCATGGAAAGTTTCAGTTTTGATCAAGAAAAGTAAACCAAAATTAGTATAAGGTGGAGTTACTTTGAAGAACTCATAGAAGAAATCCTTGATAAAAGCAATTGGGCATGGAAAGCTTCAGTTTTTCAGTAGCCACAGCCCACATCTCTGCCTTAGAATTTAGTAAAACCTGAATATTTATATTGTTATCCCTATCTATAGATGCAGAGAGCTTCAATTGATTATATAATGTCAAGTTTGTCTCTGGGGAAGAGCTTCAATTGATTTTGGAGCTTCAATTTAACAGGATAATCTACATAAGTAACCTTCCTTTTGTGTCAAATAATTTAAGGCACATTCTATGTAAATAATACCATCCACACAAAAAAAACAGTATCTAAGGCATATATAAAATAAACTTCGTAAGAATTTTCAGACATCTTTCAATTTTCAGACATCTTTCCAGTCAAGTAATTTTCTAATACCTTCACATTTGTCATGTTAGTCCCAGTTACACTTGCAGAGAGAGTCAAATAATTATAGACTGAGAAATGGAAATTTGGCGAATACTTCGATGTTATGTTGGAAAACAGCTAATATGATAGGAGCTTACAAATTTGTGGCTCATGGACTAAAAGCCTACAATCAACCTTAAGATATAGGTCGAGGAAGGGACAATGGAAACCAAGGGTTGGTTGCCGAGAAATTAGTCCACCCAAAACTCCTTTTTTCCATTTTTTCCCATCCTTACCACCTCAAAAGCCAGCAGGAGCAAAATCTTAAAGCCACTCTTGTGATCGGTGTATATCTCACAATGTTCACCATATAAGTAATGCCTCCAAAACTTTAGCGCGTAGATCACCGCGGCTAACTCGAGATCATGAATTGGGTAGTTTTTCTCATAACTCTTCAATTGGCACGATGCATATGCAATGACTCGCCCATTTTGCATTAGTACACACCCGAGACCGACATACGAGGCATCACTGTACACTACAAAGGTCTCCCCCGGAGTCGGCAAGGCAAGCACCGGGGTTGACGTCAATCTGTTCTTCAACTCCTCAAAGCTTTGATCGCAATCATCACTCCATACGTACTATACTCCTTTGTGAGTAAGGCGTGTTAGCGGAGTGGTTATTTTAGCGAACCCCTCCACGAACCGCCGATAGTAGTCCGCAAGTCCGAGAAAACTACGGACCTTCGCTACGCTTGTCGGACGAGGCCAATCCTTGATCGCCTCCACTTTCTTCGGGTCTACTGACACTCCGTCGCCCGATACCACATGACCCAAGAATGTGACCTCCTTTAGCCAAAAGTCAGACTTCTTCAACTTAGCATAAAGCTTTTCTTGTCAGAGTATTTGCAGCACAGCTTTCAAGTGCTCTTCATGCTCCTCCTCACTCTTCGAGTAGACCAATACGTCGTCTATGAACACCACGACGCACCGGTCCAACAACGGCTTGAAGACTCGGTTCATCAAGTCCATAAATGCTGCCGGGGCATTAGTAAGCCCAAACGGCATTACCGTGAACTCGGAATGGCCATACCGCGTACGGTACGTCGTTTTGTGCACATCCTTTGGTCTAATCTTTAGTTGATGATACCCCGACTGGAGATCAATCTTCGAATACACCTTTGACCCTAGCAACTGATCGAATAAATCATCAATCCTATGCAACGGGTACTTGTTCTTTATCGTCACTTTGTTTAACTCGCGATAATCTGCGCAGAGTCGAAGTGTGCCATCCTTTTTCTTCACAAATAGCACCGGAGCTCTCCACGGTGACACACTCGGCCTCACGAAGCCTTTATCGAGCAAGTCTTGCAATTGGGCCTTAAGCTCCACTAACTCCATCGTTGCCATTCTATACGGAGCCTTCAAAACTGGCGCTGCCCCGGGAATCAAGTCAATGACAAACTCAACTTCCCGGTCCGGTGGCAATCGCGATAACTCCGCCGGAAATACATCCGGAAATTCACATGCTACCCTGATACCCTCAAGTTCGGGGTGCTCCCTTCGACCATCAACCGTGGTTGCCAAATAGGCCTTACACCCTCCTTTAATCATTCTTTTGGCCCTCACTGACGATATGGTCGCCGCAAAACACGCGCCTTTGCACGCCCGATACACTAACTCCTCTTGGTTAGGCTCACGAAAGATGATAACCTTGCTTTCACAATCTATGACCGCGTAGTATTTGGAGAGCCAATTGGTCCCCAAGATAACGTCGAATCCCCACATCCAGTCTAGCACTAGCAGATCTATCGGCATGATCCAGTCGCCAATCTGCATCGGAACCTCCAAGCACTCATCATAAACACGGAACGAGTGCTCGAGACCATTTATCCGCCAATAGTCCTCATTATGTGTCATTTCTATGCCATGCGTCTTTGCAAATGATGCGCCTACAAATGAACGTGATGCACGAGTATCGAACAGTGTTCTAGCTCTAGTGCTTTAATCATAATTATACCTGCCACAATGTCGTTGGTTGCTGCAGGCTGCTCCTCCACCTGAGCGGCAAAAACCCATTCGCTAGGTGCTCTCGATCCCTCCGGCTGACGCGGTGATGATGCGCGTCCAGCTGACATTGCTGGTGGTAACCCCATAAGCTGTCTCGGGGTCGACGGTGTTGATGCCGCAGTCGGCGCAGACGACGTCCAGCTCGGGCACTCCCCGATAAGATGTCCCGGTTGGCCACACTTGAAACATTTACTGTCTCGCTGTGGGTAAGTCGACACTCGGTGTTCTTCGCCACAAATGACGCACCGAGGTGGTCTCCAGTTCCTCGACTGCTGTCGGGGATACCGAGGGGGTTTCTTAGCATTCGGCCGGCCCCCGGCACCGCCCACCGTTCACTTCTTGCCTTTGTCCTTCGTCTCGGCCATAGCCTCCCGTTTCTCTGGAACGTGGGCGCTACTGTGCTCCGCCCATAAGGCTCTATCGAAGACCTCTGCAAAGGTCGTAAGCTTCAGAATTTGCACCTTCTCATAAATCCTTGGCTAGAGTCCTCGCAAGAACCAATCAGCCCGATCTCGATCATCTCGAACAACATCGGGAACGCAGTCGATATCGGGAATGCAGTCGATAATGTGAGAGAACTCTTGCTCATATTCCCCCACCGATCGATCACCCTGTCTCAACTTGCGGAACTTCTCTTGTAGTCTCCGCTTCGCCATGTCGGGAAAGTAGTTCGCGAATACCGCTCTCTTGAACTCCTCCCACAATATAAGCGGAAGATCGGCAGGTCGATCCCGCTTAACTTGTTTCTACCACACCTTCACCGCCTTCTCGAGGCAATGGGTGGCGAGGTACACTTTGTCCTTCTCCGAGGTGTTTAGATCCTCAAGAGCGTTTCCATTGAGTCGATCCACGACTCCACTACCGCTGGCTCCACTTTGCCACCCTCGAAGCTAGGTGGGTTGAACTTCTGGAACTGAATGAGAGCCGCTAACGCATGCTCTCGCTCCGCCTCAACTGCCGCACTGTCGGGATTTGATGTCCCCGATCCGGCCGGCACCATCGTGACAGGCACAGCCGCTGCTGCCGTCGCTCTCTCGTCTACCGTCGGCACTACCGCAGGGGGTGCGACAATGTCACGCCCGGGTACCAGCGGAAGCATATCCGGCACGTGCACAGACCCGCCATACACCTGCAGTATATAAGGCGTCTACAAGAAGCAAGTCGATAGGAAGTAAAACAAGAGAGTCCTATCCTGATATCAGAGCAAAGTACAAGTCGATATACAACGAGTATCCAATCCGAGTCAAAATCCAAAGTGTATACAAACCATGATCACAGCAAAAAGGAGAAGTAACACTACTATAATCTCAACCCCGAAAGTAAATATACATCACGGGTGTACAAAAAGAATGTGGTCTCTCTATATATATATGGACATCACCCTCGGCCGTAGCCCGAGTAGCCCCGAGTAGCAAGGTGATCGACTAGCACGCTCCTAGTAGTCCCTAGCTAGGTNATTCCAATCACTCTCAAACTTGTCCCAACACTTGTTCTAACCTTTTAGAACATGTAGGAGTGACCCACACACCATTCCACATACTCGAACTTCGCAATTTGCAAAAGTTCAGTGTATTACAGACAAGCTCGACACCTGCCTGGGCCGCCGCTGCTTGCTGATGCTCCAAGGCTTCCTGGAGCCGCTGAATCTGCTCCCCTTAGCATTGAACAAACTCCGCTTGTTGCCGCATTACGCCGACAAGTGGGGCCATCTGCTCCCTAAGCTCTCCGTCGCCACTCGCTCCGGATCGCTCGGGCGCCGCATTCAACTCCTCAGGCATCGACCTTGTTTGCGGTCGACGACGGGGTGCCATTGCTTCCTGAAAAGAAGCAACTTACATTAGCTACATGACCAACATTACTGAACCATACCCAATCTAGCGAAAGCAAACATACGCGCTCATTATCACCCCAAGTATTATGTCGTCGGCCGCCCGACACAACACGAGGAATAGAGAACGAACGTTAATTTAAACCTAGCCTCTAATCACATTAGAGACATCCCGACTCGACCCAATCATATGCTTTCGTTAACTTTGATTCCACGTCACTCACGTTTCCAAGATCCTTAAGGTCTTCCAATCCTAACTCTAGGTCCATTCCTATTCTTTCACTTTGGCTCTGATACCACTATATCTGTCATGCCCCGCCCGGGCACGTCAAACGGACGCCGAACGAACAGAGTTTTCCCTATCCACCCAAGGCTCATCACCTGTATATTTTCAAGTAGAGAAAAGCACTAGCGGAAATATACACAAACGGCTTACACGAGGGTAAGCAATAGTCATGAGTGAAAGAAAGGAAGCTAACTACTACATAAGTACTGTGATTCATTTTTTTTTATCATATACATTGCATTCAACTATAACATTTCCTTGCATCATCTCTTTTTACATCACACTTGCTCAAAATGAAACATTACATTCTTTTCTCTCATTCGCTTTATATATAAACATCTTCAAATACAAAAGAAGATACATGGTAGGCTACTAACAAAATGTAAACCCGACTCGGGAAGTCACTGTCTATAGCGCGATACCTTTACCGCGGTCGCTCGCCGGCTCCCTCGGTCCCGGCTCTGTGGAAATAGTGGGGTGAGAACTACAACGAAGTTCCCAGTGGGTTCGGTTCCAATCTCACCGACTTTCCCACTAGGTCTAACTCAGGCATAATAGAAAGAATAAGCAGATAAGTAACCAACTATACAATGCAACTAATATGCCTGCACAATGCGATAAAAAATGATGCTCAATATAACTCATGAAGAATGCATGGTCTTTGTTCTTTATTCTTTATTCTTTGTTCAATCTCAAGGCTAACCCGGGGGTATCGCATCATTAACTCACCAACTCAAAATCCATGATCGCGGGCCTTCAGCTTCCTCCCGCTAAGACCGTCCTCTGAGTAACTCAACCCAATGATGACAAACTCCGGAGCGCATCGCCCGAGGGGGAGCGACCACTCTCAAGCAAGGACTTATAGCGAGTATGATCAATCCTTTACTCTAAGGATATTCAGTTCAATCTGTTCCTTAACTCTAAGGAATTATGCATAATTGACCCTTAGCTCTAAGGTTGTATGTCATCGTGTCTCAAACACATGTTCTTTGCATTCTTTACTTTGAATATGTCATTACACTAACTCTAGTGTTCTTGGATGCCACACATTTGCTAACTTTACTTTGAATATGTCATTACACTAACTCTAGTGTTCTTGGATGCCACACATTTGCTAACTCTAGCTTTTATCATTCTTTATACCACATTTGTTCCCTTTAATGCCACACACTAGCTCTAGTGTTCTTTACGTCATACATCATGCTAACTTTAGCTTTCATTCTCAACATCACATTGTCCTCATGTCATATGTCACTTGTTCTTTAACTTCACTAAGCTCTTATTTCTTTTTACATGCACATATAGGGTTATTACATTCTAATTGGTTCTCAACCATCTTATGATGCACTTGAACTCACAAAATGCAAACATTCACATATTTATAATCTCATTACCCTACAATGCATGCAACAATTATATATGTATACTCAAAAAGTGACACATTAGACATAAAGTGAATTCCAACAAGTTTGGAGAGCACCACCCACCTCGTAGGCTTTCTTAGGTGCTACAGTGATTTTCTTAGGATTTGTAGACTCCTAGTTCGTCACCTGCGGCAAAACGAAGCCAAATGATTACCTTCACTTGATTTGTGAAACTTCTTCTAATGTTTTTTATACTTTTTGTTGGCTTTGTTGGGAATCCAGTACTCGCCCTGGTACCGGATCTTGTGAATCCGCAACCCGCTTTGATACCGACTGCTGTGGATCCGGTACCGATTGTTTGGATTCCGCAACGGAAGCGTCAAATCAAGTTTTTACCATATACCCGTCTCCTCAGCAGAAGCTGATACAATAATAAAAAAGAAAAATAAGCGGGTAAAATAAAATTCATTAAATAAGAGAAGATTATATCTGACTCCTCTTCTCCACAGAGTAGCTACAACCCGAACCCTCTTTTTGAATCTCTCCTACCCTTCTCTCGTTTTCTATACTCCCAGAAGACATCTCTCTCATCCTGTGCATTCGTGCACAAGATATACCAATTACCCACAGCTACGAAAACCGCACACGTCCTCTTGCACCAATGCACTAGGTGCAACGAAAATCATGACCATCTTGGCCATGCCATATGGGTGTGGCTAATCCATACCACCACCAAAATAATAGCACCTATACTATATTTATAGCTTACATCAAAAGCTACTCAAATCCTAATATAATTAGGATTCCTACTCCGATAAATATTTAAATCTATATTTAGTTTATCTCCAATAAATTTAAATATTTATCCTAATCTAGTTAGATTTATACTCTAATTAATATTTAAATCTTAATTTATTTTCAATAGATTTAAATATTAATTCTTATCTAACTAGGATTCAACTACAAATCTAACCAAATCCTAACAGGATTTTGTCTAGTTTCATGTTTCATGCTATTGCATGTCTAACCCTGTAATACTTGTATTAAACCAATTCCTCTATTTTTGTTATTTAATTTCTCTCTCTTCTTCATTTTTTTATTCCCTTGTTCAAAAAATTCTCTTTTTCTTTGTTTTATTGTTAGTTAATAATGGGTTTCGCACTGCTGGTGTTTTTTTGCTTTTCAATCTTAGCTACTTTTCTTTTATTTTTAACTTGTTCGTACTATCATCTTTCAACTTGCTATTGTCTTTTTTTCTTTTTTTTGTCTGCTATTGTCTTTTTTACTTTTTTTTGTCTGCTATTGTCTTTTTTACTTTTTTTTGTCTTTTGGATTATCGTATTCTAACCTTTTTCTTTTGTATCCTATACATTTTGCATAGTTTTCTATTTGTTACATACCCTTTGTCTTATTGCTTAATCAATTTTATAGTGCAAATACTTATTTGATTGTTGTTAGAGGTGGCATCCTACCAAGATCGAAGGAACGCCTGTAATCCTTGATGAAACCTATTATTTTCTCGTCAAAGTCAAACCAGACCAGCGATCTTGTGTTACTACTTAATGAGAGTGATAAGTTAATTATAGATACATTGCTGACTTATCTTTTAAATTTGATCAAGAGGTGACGAGTAATATATCTGTTGATTGATATTAGCTTGAATCTATTGATTGTAATTATTAGGATTATTGATAATATATCTATTGATTTTAATTATTATGATTTTGTGTCACTACTTAATGAGAGTGTTACGTTAATTATAGATTCATTGCACATTTTGCAATTATTGTAAGATTTTATAGAGTTTCTACTGTAGAAGTCNACACGAGCCGAAGGGATGAATCATATTTGATTGCGTCACAACACAAGGGCAATCTCGTCACTCTCTAACCTCTGTTTCTTTCTCAACCACTTTATCCCCCCACCGTCTCCTCTCTCCCTCAACCCACCTCGAAAAGCTAGAGCGTACCGAACCATGGCAGCGGCGGAGGCTCTGATCGAGTTGACTCATGGGCTAATTTTCTCCAACTAGTTTTGCAGAGAGAGGAAATGCTCTATTTTAAAACAAAATCATGGGAAAAGAGAAGATAGAAGTGAAGAGATGAAGAGAGAGCATTGTTTCCTCAACAACTTTTTGAGATCATTACACCTTACTGACAAGATATAGAGTAATATAATGGGCTAATATAAAAGATTAGCCTGTTATGTCGACTTCTACAGTAGAAACTCTATAAAATCTTACAATAATTGCAAAATGTGCAATGAATCTATTGATTGTAATTATTAGGATTATTGATAATATATCTATTGATTTTAATTATTATGATTTTGTGTCACTACTTAATGAGAGTGTTACGTTAATTATAGATTCATTGCACATTTTGCAATTATTGTAAGATTTTATAGAGTTTCTACTGTAGAAGTCGACATAACAGGCTAATCTTTTATATTAGCCCATTATATTACTCTATATCTTGTCAGTAAGGTGTAATGATCTCAAAAAGTTGTTGAGGAAACAATGCTCTCTCTTCATCTCTTCACTTCTATCTTCTCTTTTCCCATGATTTTGTTTTAAAATAGAGCATTTCCTCTCTCTGCAAAACTAGTTGGAGAAAATTAGCCCATGAGTCAACTCGTTCAGACCCTCCGCCGCTGCCATGGTTCGGTACGCTCTAGCTTTTCGAGGTGGGTTGAGGGAGAGAGGAGACGGTGGGGGGGATAAAGTGGTTGAGAAAGAAACAGAGGTTAGAGAGTGACGAGATTGCCCTTGTGTTGTGACGCAATCAAATATGATTCATCCCTTCGGCTCGTGTTGGGCCGGTCCAACTTATTTATTTATTTATTTATTTTTACGCCTTTTTTTTGTGTCTGAAGTCTGAACCGGTGGAACGACCAGTTGTAATTCTAAGGCACCCCCAGCTTGTTAACTTATTACTAGGGTGTGCATGCCCAAACGGGAAGGCGAAGGAGGAGGAAAAGAGGGGATGGGCCTCGTCTCGGAATACGATATCTGGAAGCAAATCGACGATGCCGAGCGGTAATTATGGACCATATCTACTAATTTTTCACTCAGAAAACTTCTGTTTTGCTTTTAATTTTGCTCTTCCCCATTGTTTTTAATTGTGAAATATTGTTTATCTGGGCGGTAGAGATTTTCTGGATGATCCCCATGCTTAATAATTTGTCAGTTATCATATCAGTTTTCTTGGATAATTGTAGTTTTCTATTCAATTTCTGTGCGCCGTTCACCCTCTGTCCAGATATAACATGCTGCATGATTTTATAGTTCTTATATTTGATCTTTCCAAGCTATTATTTCAAGTTGCTTAAACTGTAAATTGAAATTCTAAGACTGAAAATGTGTCCTTATTGTTATGCTATTTTATGTTCCAGCTGTCTAGTTGGCAACATGTTTGAGGATGCAGCAGCCTTGGCTTCTTCCATTGTTCGGAATATTCAGACTGCTCAATTAGAACATGTTGTGGATGATATTCAATTGGTTGAAATGACCGAAGCTGCTGGTATGGTACTTATACAGTCACTGAAGGAACTGGGGAGGTATCTTATTCTTTTCCTTTCACTTAATTAAGGGGGGAAAAAGAATATTTGCTGGATCTACTGAGTATATCTACATCTCATTTGTCAAGTTAAAAGCAAACAGGAGAGGAGGAGAGAGCAGTTGAGAAATAGACAAAAGTCGGATTGCGGGTAGGGTGGAGGTGTGAGGTGAGGAGAGGGGGTTATGTAATACGGGCAGTATTTTGTACATTGAACGAATAACACACTAAAGGTTGGTTGATTTCTGATTATGGTTGGTTGGTATTGATGTTCCACGAGTGCTATGTAGATGCTTATTAGGAAACTACAAAACAGTTAACCAGAAAAAGGGATTCAAGCATTCATAGGATAGTTCCAATGAGAATTTCTGTCGATGGCAGAGAAGAAGAAAAGCCTGCAGTAGTGAAGGTTATGATGTCACACAAAGCACATTGAATAAAGGGGTTTTGAAGCATACTAGGATATAGAAGCTAGTCTGGTTCCAAATGCTATTGTTGGTTATTCGGCCAATTTCTGAACAACTTTATAAATATGAATTAGGTGCAAATAAACAGCTCGTGTTATTGTCCTTCTCTTTTCTTCACAATTATTATGGTTTACATGTATACTACTCCAATAGCTTCCAAATCTCTATTTTAGGTGAATGTTTCATTATTGAATGCTCACGACATAGAGGAAAATGTTGCAGGATATCACAACTATTTGTGGAGCTTAAAGAGGTTTATGGTTCAGTGGCTGCTATACCTGTTCAAATTTTCCTAACAGGGTACTGTAAGACGTACAATTTTAAGGCATGCCTTTGTGGTTCTAGCTACAGAAATGATTTGCCAATCTATTGTCCGTAGGCTTTTGTTTCTTGATAACCTTGTATTCAGAAAATAGTAATATTACAAAGTTTTAATAGGGCTAGCATGCAAATAACAGAAGGGTTTACATCCAATCTTGGCGCAATCTTTGAGGATTACCTTGCTAAGTGGAAATGTACAAATGGTGGCATTTATATTTTAACAGAAGAAGGAGAAGAAGACTGTCGGTGCATACGGCAGTGTGTACTGTCTACTGAAGATTATTTGGATGTGGCAGAGCTTTACACCATAACACTCCTTGGGATGGTCTTAAATGAGACTGAACTTGCTATATCTTGGACAGAGGGAGCAGAATTGCGTGAAGAAGATCGGCAGGTTTAACTTTGTTTCCTTTATCGTGTGTTCTAATTGCTATTGTCTTTACATATCTTTTGGAAGGTTGCATGACCTCTGGCCCTTTATATTGTTCTTTCCATATTCAACTAGCATACATTTTCAATCAGAACGGAAAAAGAAAACTAATGAGTACACTTGTGTTGTTTATTAGTGAATGATCGACCATCATAAAGCCCATCCATATTCTCCTAGTATCTCTCTATCTTCAATTGTCAGAAACACTGTCAACTATGAAAGAACCTCCAAGTTGATGCTCCTAATATCTTAATATGCTCAACGTCCTTCCCGATTTGCAATTCAGCGATTATTCATTACTCAACCTATATGGTTTTTATCTGTGAATGTAAATACATTTTATGAGAATGGTGAGTAATGCCACTATTTATTGTCAAATTGTTTTATGTATAATACCTCTCTGCTGTCTTGAGCAAATTGGTGTTCAGTTAATGTCGAGAATACGTTGAGGCCGTTATTGTCAATTTTTTCATCTAGTCGACTTTGTATGATTCTTAGTAAGTACATCTGATGAAAATATATGAATATTAAACATCGTTGGAACTTTTGGAATGATAATGGGTAAACTTTATTATGTTAGCTCCTTAGTGCTGATGAATTAGCTGTCTCAGCCCAGATCATGGGGACTGATGATTACGCTTTTTGCAATGCTCTGCAAAGGTAGCTGCAGCATTTTAGTAGCTAGGTTAAAAAGTAGGGCAGGTCCACAAAGAGTAAATTGACAAGCACGTGCAAATTTAGAGCTTTTAAGCTCAATTCAGGGCAAAAAGCATAGGTTGTTAGGTCTCTGGAAAATTTAATTACGTGTTCATGTTATTTCAGATAGAAGGGGAAAGGTAGTGTGTTGGCTTAGAAGAAGATTACTCTATTCAGAAGACTTTATGTAATGATCTTCATGCCCTGTTTGGGCAACTTGTTTCAGGCAGGTTTCAACTGTGGAGAGGACCTTCTTCTAGGCCATATTTTTCTGTAATACTTGCCCAAACTCAAGTGGCTAGTTAGGTCGGGCATTTAATTAAGAGTGTAATCATACAAGCCACTTATTCATTTGAAGCACTTCAGAAAACTGGGTGTTTTGAAGATGAGGTGCCTTATATGATAAGACCTACTAGCATGTTGCATAAGTTGAGCTCCTTTTAAGTTTTAGCAGATTGGAAAGTTATTATTCTGTAATTGTATTCATAATGGCTTGCTTAATTTTGGTTCTGTAGGACTTACTGAGGAGATTGTACTCATTGCAATCTACTGCAAACCATAGATCTTCTGCAGGTTTGGCGGAAAAACAAGCAACAAAGGAGAGCCATCCTTCTTCAGCCATAAATGCCTCAAAGGTTGAAGAATATCCCAAGACCATCCAACCACACTTTTTGTCAAGTGGGGATAAGTTAAAAGCAGGCCCTATAAAATCCCTTCATCCATCCATCCGACGGATTGACCCTTGCTTTTGGTGGTTTCGGACAGTCCGGATTAAATTTGGCAGAGTGCAGCTAGTGCTTCCGGGTGCAAAGTTGCTGCTTATTGTCTCATTGATCTTTTCGGCTTACTATATTCTTCGAAAGCGAGGAATTATATTGAAGAGGTGAGCTTCCCTTCCTCTACCATTTCTCTCGTGTGCTGCGCCAAATAAACACATCGCAGTTGTGAAGAAAGGGTTAACTATAAATTTGATCTGAGCGAGGATGCCATATCAGACATGTTAGTATTTAGATCTCGATTGCGATTATGATGCTGACACGACATTGATCCTTTAGATGGTAGGCCTGCAAAAAGACTTAATCGATACATGTGGGCAAACTATTGAAACAAAATTGTTAAATTTGAGACTATGGATGTCTGGCTACAATCATGGTCGAGTTTCAAGTGAGTACAGTTGTAGTCAACCCGAAAATAAGGAGGCCTGCTCCTATAAATTTCCTCCATCTGCAGTAAAGTTTAGCACCTAGATTCACGCTAATCACATCTTAATTGCATGCTTTCTTTGTGATTCTTGTAGCAGTACCGTCATTATTTCTTGCATTCAACTTTCTATTTAATGGCATATATAGCTTCTAACAGAGAGAAATTTCTCCTGGTATGTATCACAGGTTAGTGTCGAGACAACTATTATCTTTGAGAAAAGCGTTGGTTGATGCTTGGGGGCTTGCTTTCTCAATCCAGATGAACCCACTGGCTGCTGTTCAACAGCTACCCTCCGCTCCCCAAAGAAGCTGGTGATGATCATTGTACTGTGTCTGTGGTTATTTTCCTTGTGCCAAAGTTAATAAGAAAAAAAATCTTTTTGTTTAATATCTCTAGTTCTTGCACACGTCATAGTTTTTTTTTTTTTTGTGTGTGTGTTTTTTATGGAGCTGTTGAAAAGGTGACAGACGGAGATACCCATTGTTTAAAATAGCGGCCGCAATGGTTTCTCAAGTGGATGATCAGAATACCTCTAGTGAAAGAGAAAAAGAATGTCTTTCTGATGAATAAGATTTTAATCATTTATCTAAGATTGTCTTTTTTGACATCCATTTATAAATTGTTTAGATTATTTATGGATTATAGATTTTTGAGTTTTATGTTTTTTTGGTTTGCTAAGTCGTAATATTTTAAAGTTAATCTTAATAGATAATCACATTAAATATTTATAGACTTGCAATACTAAAAAAAAAGAAAGATATGATTAGTTGTCTTCTCTTCAAAATTTTATCTTTTCTTCAAAATTATATGTATTTCTTATAAGAAATATAAACATATTAAGTTTGTTTTCATGAAATCCTTATGGGTCCATAGCGCCCGCTATGACGGCCGCTATCTGCTTTTCGCTATGAGACTCTCCAAATACTATCGCTATCCGCTATTGACAACTTGGAGATACCACAAAATGTGGTTGTAGTAGATGGCAATGGAAATTTTCTAGTATATATAGATCTCCACATCACTTGAAATGAATCAATTACTGAAGTTATTCGCCGTTGGGGTACAGAATCCTCTACGTCTGCTGGGGCAGAAAAAGAAGCTGGTCACATCGCTCTTAAACGATTGGTGGGCGAATTGGACCTACATGTTAAGGATGTCAACTATGATGACAACATATTTCATAAGTTAGCACAGGAGTATAGCTTTTTAAAAGACTTTCGTTTTTGCTATCACACAAAAAAATGAGCTAGTAACTGAATGCATCAGGATACGCCAGGGCATCGAGGATTGTCAAGCAGTGATAAATCGACTTGGTCCAGTTCCCCCTCTTACGGAAACTCTACTGTCAAAAGCTATGTCTGCCCCGCTGGGTTTACTCTGATGATTTCTGAAGTGCGGACATTTCATAGACATTTTGTACCCCCGGGTTGACTATCTGACTACTGAAGTCAGGACATTTTGTGTGCCTCTTTATGTTTTTAAGCTCTTCTTTTCTGCTTTTCTCTTACCTCTTAGGTTGCTGCCCACACTATATCACCTTGCATCCTGTTTATGTACTTCTCTTTTTTCAATGCATGCTCCCCTTTTTCTTTCACTTTTTTTTGGGCTATCTTTGTTCCTGCTTGCGCATGGTCCTTATTTATACTTCATAACTAAACTCTCTTTATGCATCATACTGGGATTCCTAAAGTAGAGTACTGTTGTGGACAATTTTAAATCCGATATTTTGTTTGTAAGTTTTAGTTACATTTGAACTTGAATTTTTTCTTAAATAATTTTTGGCTGCATTTGGATATGCAAATCTTGAGTTGAGTTTTCCATTCTACATTTAAATTTTGTGATTCAGATTTTGAGTAGGTGTATTTTCTTTAGATTTACATATTTAGTTCTAAAATTCTGCATGTGTGTGTTCGTATGAAGTTTACATTTTTTTTATTTTTTTGTCCTTTCATGTTCTTTGAGGTGACGATGCTGAACTCAAATACAAGCAATTTTGGATGGCCCGGTTGTAGGCAACCGATTGCTGCTGTTTACTAAGCCTATGCCCCTCATTATTAAGCATGTGCTGAAAATGTTTAGACCACCCTGCATCTACATCTACTGTTTATTTTAATTTCCCTGCACTCATGTTGGGTTGGTTGGAGATGTTGACTAGGCCTCCCAATTTCTGCTCTCTCTTCAGACTGAATAGGAAAATTAGCTGAGCCTCCCCATTTGTTTCATTTATGTGCTTATAATTTATAGGTGAAAGTACCTAGAACTTCAATTTATTTTGTTTTTGTGCTCGCGGATCTTTTTCATGCTTGAGATTTTAAACTATTTCCAGCATTTGTTCTACTTTTGCACTACTTTTCCATACTCTCGACTTTGAACCTTCTTTATTTATATATTTACAGTTATGTTCTGCTTAAGCAAATGCTCAGGTTTAAGATGAAGTTTTCATTTCTTTTCCTTTTTTTATGTTCTTTCAGGCAATAATGCTGAATGTAAAATACAAGCAATTTTGGACGGCCTGATTACAGGCAACTAACTGATTGCTGCTGTTTACGCGGCATACGCCTACATCGTTCAAACCACCCTACGTCTGCATCTTGCGTTTATTTCTATTTTGATTCCCTGAGCTCACCTTGGGTTGGTTGGAGATGTTGACTATGCTTCAATTCTCTACGCTTTTTTCAGATTGAACAAAGAAATTAGCTGATCGTCCCTTAATTTTTTTCATTTATGAATTCATAATTTATAGGCGAACATGTCTTGAGCATAAATTTACTTGTCCCCTGTGCTCCCGAATCCTTTTCCTGCGTAAGATTTTAAGTTGTTTGTAGCATTTCTTCTACTGCTTGAGTACTTTTCCATAATCTTCAACCTTTTTAATATTTACATTTATATTCTACTTTAGCATTTGCTCATGTTTTGGTTTCACTTGCGCTTTCACTTTCCATACTCTGAAAGTTTGATATCATCATGGAAAGAAAAAACTTTTGTTTAAGTATTAGATTGTTATTCCTGTTGGGAGAAGAAAGTGATCTAAATTCTCCCACTATGCAAGATCAAATGGAAATAATCTAAAATAGATTAATTCCAATCATATTACACCATAAAAAAAGCAATAATAAAGCACATATAACCAACCAAGAAATCAAACACCAAATTTATGTGGAAACCCAATAAAGGCAAAAACCACAGGGCCACTTTCAAACAACTCCACTATATGAGATGGGATGAGTACAATTCCTCTCTAGTTACTACTAAAGACATGGATTACAAGAATCAAAGCTATTGATCCAAATAAAGAGAAATATTGGAGAGATCTCACCACCAATGTTGCTTGTGAAACATCTCCCAAGAAAACCTCCCGGCAAGGTAATCGGGCTCCTTTAGCTTCCCCACGAACCCGGCTTCAAAAGCTTCTCTAACAAGCCTAACAATGGTGACCTCCAATAGCTTCTTGTTCTCTACCCCTTTTTCTCCTTTTTCTTTTGCAAGAGAAAACTAGAGAACTCCACTTCTCTCTCTATCTCTCGTCCCAAGCCCTAATCTCTTAAGTCACATGAATAAGTGGAGATAAATCTTGGCCCAACTATTTAGCCCATGAGCCCAAATGGCTCCAACATAACCCAACAAAATGGGTCCAACAAAATATGTGCAATTTTGCACATGACTCCCTCATGAGGAGGGACACCACAACAAACTTCCCCTCCCGACTTATGAAGAGAGTTTTCTATCCAAGCAAATTGTCATCCCGGCCATACTTATACATAATTCATGCTTCTCCTTAGATAAAGCCTTTGTCATCATATCTGATGCATTTTTATCGGTGTGGACCTTTTCAAGTGCTAACAATTTCTTCTCAAGAACATCGCGTATCCAATGATACCTTACATCAACGTGTTTACTTCTATAATGAAAACTTGAATTCTTGGACAAGTGAATGGCACTTTGACTATCACAATAGATAACATACTTTACTTTAGCCCAAGTTCACCGTTGAACCGCTTCATCCATAACACTTCCTTGCAAACTTCGGTGATAGCAATGAATTCCGCTTCCGTAGTAGACAAGACCACACATTTTTGTAATTTTAATTGCCATGATATATGTAAGGTACCGAACTTCTAAAATTATGAACTTGCGGGATATGTTGGTTTGGAAAGCCATTAGAATGATTTCCGTGAAGTTCGAAAGCATTCGGGCCTTTTCGGAGCGCGTAGGCGCGAAAACGGGATCCGAAAGACTATGTTGGACCATGGACTAAATCCGGCATTAGCGCGGATGAAAAGATGATGAAAATACGCTCGAAAACATGTTTGGAGAGTCTCGGTTCGATTTGAAATGAATCGGAGGCCAAACGAGCAAAAACGAGCGAAAACGGAGAAGAAACGGTAAAAGGCTGAAAATTTGGCTAAATCCTTGAGGCTGATTTTCTGGACCTACGGGGATGGGTCCCTCAGCCAAGGACCGGTCCTTGAGGGACCGGTCCTTCAAACAAGGACCGATTCCCGTAGCCCGAAAATGCCCTGCGCGGGCAGTGCACTGTTTGAAGAGTTGAGGGGGTTTCTTGCAATCTATCAAGTAGGGGTTATATGAGAGGTATTGTAGGCTATTCCCCTCTCATTTCTCTCATTTGCAACCACCCAAAACACCCTCTCTCTCTCTAGAAGCTCTTCCTCTCTCTCTAGAAGTGGGACAAGAAGGAGGATTGGTGGAGATTTGGAGCTAGAAGAAGGAGCTTCATTATCTTCTTCATATTCTTTTTCCTTTTGCTTGGGGAAAAGCTTAGTAAAGGTAAGATTTTGAACCCCTCTCATGGTAGAATGCTAAGGATGGGTTTGTATACCCTAGAAATGGTATTTATTGATGCTCTAGAAGTAGTTGATCTCTTTTATTGCTTGAATTAATGATTGCAAGAGGCATTTAGCAATGGTGAGATTCTAGGGCATCCAAAAGAGGGCTTTTGCTCATGAGTAGTTTTGATTTAAATTGATCACTCTCTAACCTAATTGCTAGGCATACGAACACGTTGGTGCGCTCGGTTCGACGAAACGACGAGGGTACATGAAGATATTGAAGAAAAGGCCAATTTCGGTACAGATTGCCGCAGCACGCGGCGTAAGCTTCCAAAAATCACGAAACCGGAATCGTAGCATCGTGACATCACCAAAAGGTGGGGGGTGTCCATCCCGAAGCAACCGGGCTTCCTTTTATGTCTAAGTTCTATTTTGATCATAATCATATATTGATATTGTGCATTATAGGATTAGTAGANATGAAAATGTAAATCTATATGTAAAATGAGGTTGAATGAATGTAATAGCTAGATCTCTCTTTATTTCACTTCTATGTTACTTGTAATTCTTGCTCTTAATTATTTAGCACTTGTGGTGCTTCTCGTTGGTCATGTATGTTGAATGAATTTTCCTGGGTAATTCTTGTACATGATCTTGGGCGGACAGGGGAGGTGCTGTCCGTTCGGCGTCTAATCGACATGCCCGGATCCGACCAAATTGGCGGGTAGCAGGGCGTGACAGATAGTTGTGGTATCAGAGCACGCTAAGAGCAAGTAAAGAGAGAGAGTCTAGGATGGACCTAGGAGACCCTAGGACGGTAAACCGTAAGGTTATAAGTGCATGAGTGGAACGTGAACCTATAACGGTGGCGGAAGTTGAATCGATTGGGTCAAGTTAGTAAACCTCTAAGACGGATGTTAGAGGTGGATTCAAGGTTCAGTTTATTCTCACCTGAGGGTGTTCATGTTGGATGCATACAACATGAAACCGAGAGATGAGAATAGCCACCCTTGTATGACTTTCGCCTGATTTGAGTCGNCAAATTAGTATAGTAGAGATACTATAATGTGAACGAGTGGCATGTCAATTTAGTGTATTGAGACACATACAACCTCATGACATATTGAGTGGCATTTGGACTAGTGTAATAGAGACACTATAATATGGACGAGTGGCATGTCGATTTAGTGTATTGAGACACATACAACATCATGACATAAATGAGTGGCATCAAATCTAGTGTAGTGGAACACTATGGCATTTGAACCTAGGGATAGTAGATTTTTTCCGATTGTCATGTTGTGGACATTATGCATTTGGCATTAGTGCAGTTGAGGCATTGTGGCCCTAGTAGATAGGGTATCCTCCAGCGTGGGGATTGGATCATACTCACATAGTCTGTTTAACCTTGGTGTGGTCGCTCGACCCAAGTAGTGAGCTCCGGAGTAGTAGTCGCGTTGGGACAGACATAGTTGTCCCGCAGGTGGGTCTTGGGTGGGTGTAGTGCAGATTCTCCCCACTAGCGAGATTTGAGATGTGAGTTGGGGTAGCAACCTTCGGGTTGGCCATGAGATTGAATACTATCGAGGCATAGTTGCACGACGCACTATGTAGTAGCTCGTTCATTCTGATTATCGAGGCATAGTTTCACGATGCACTATGTAGTAGCTCGTTCATTCATATGATTGTTGAGGCATAGTATCATGTGTAGTTTGCATATTATGTAGTAGCTCATTTCTTTTATTGTTGAGGCATAGTAGCATGTGTAGATTGCATACTATGTAGTTGCTCATACATTGGATCATTGAGGCATAGATCATATACTATGTTGTAGCTCATATCCTTGATTATTGAAGGCATAGTAGATTGTTGCAGATTACTTTACTATGTTGCACTTCAATTTCATATTTATCTATCTATATATCTGCTTGTGCCTGCTTGGACCTAGTGGGAAGATCGGCGGAGTTGACGCCGAACCCACTGGGAACTATATTTATATAGTTCTCACCCCACTTTGTTACAGGGCCTAGTGAGAGAGCACCGGCAGAGGACCGTGGTAAGGGCATAGCGCCCTAGCTAGCTAGTTACCTCCTATATGCATTAGAGTCGGGCACCATTTTGAGAGGTTATGTATTATGGTTCGAGCGACTTATGTACTTTGATGGTGAGGTTGCTAGTGATGTATTTGGGAGTTACTTATGTTGGAGAGCCATTTTGTATTATGAGAAGAATATGTATTCATTTTGGAAGATGAAAATGTAAATCAATATGTAAAAGTTGAATGTGATGTAATAGCTAGATCTATCTCTCTTTATTTCACTTGTATGTTATTTTTTATTCTTGCTCTTAGTTAGTTAGCACTTGTGGTGCTTCTCGTTGGTCATGTATGTTGAATGAATTTTCCTGGGTAATTCTTGTACATGATCTTGGGCGGATAGGGGAGGTGCTGTCCGTTCGGCGTCTGATCGACGTGCCCGGATCCGACCAAATTGGCGGGTAGCAGGGCGTGACAGATAGTTGTGGTATCAGAGCAAGTGTCACGCCCCGAGACCGATGCCAATTTGGCCCGTCCCGAGCACGTCAAACAGACGCCGAACGGACAGAGTTTCCCCTATCCGCCCAAGGCTCATCACATGCACATTTTCATCAATAGAGAAAAGCACTAGCGGAAACATACACAAACGGCTTACACGAGGGTAAGCAATAGCCATTAGTGAAAGAAAAAGGAAACTAAACATTCACAAGTAATATGATTCATTTTNTGTTCATGTTGGATGCATACAACATGAAACCGAGAGATGAGAATAGGCACCCTTGTATGACTTTCGCCTGATTTGAGTCGCGTTGTCTAGTAGTTCCGACGAGATTAACGGGTTAAGGTGATTAACCGAGTTGTTGTGTTTCAGGAGCTAATGTCTCCGAGACGCTACACGCGTAGATCCGTTCCGGCATCGCCTCCTGAGATGCCCGAGCAAGCTGGATCTAGCGAGGTGCAGGTGTAACGTACCACATCCCTCGTAAATCGTGCCGAGTTCCGTCAAAACGAGCACATTAGAGTTCATAAGTGAAGCAAAAAGGGACCCGAGAGAGCAAATCAGAAAATCTGGCTAAGTCCCAGATTTTGAGCTTTTAGGGACCGGTCCCTGAAGGAGAGACCGGTCCCCGTACGCGTAGCCTGCCAAGAAATTCTGAGGCATCCGGTCCCTGGTGGTGAGACCGGTCCTCGGGAGACCGGTCCCTGAAGGGTAGACCGGTCCCTCGCTGCGCAGCAGCTGAGAAACCCCGAAAATTTGGCTAAGTCCTGGGAAACCCACGTTCGGGAACCGGTCCCTGGTCGGGGAGACCGGTCCCCGAAGGCGAAAAATGCCCAGTCTGGGCAGATTAATGGGAAACAAGTGGAGGGGCTTAAGTGCAATTGTTACAACACTTCATATAGCTATCCCCTTCTCCCCCACAGCCATTTTCACCCCTCTCTCTCATTTCCTCTCTTTCTCTCTCTAGAACTCTTGCTCTAGGGCTTGGAGAAGAAGAAGAAGAAGAAGCAAGGAGGAGGTAGATTTGGTGGCTTTGGTGGGTTCTACAAGCTCTCCTACAAGAAGGACTTGGAGGAGCTTGGGCTAAGGTGAGTTTTTGGTATAAATAAGTCTAGGGCTTTGTTTTGATCCCTAGGATTTAGAGTTTTTGGTTGTTTTTAGCCTTGGGAGCCTTCTATAGGCCTTGAACTCCATGGAACTTATGAGAGCTCAAGTGCTCTCATGGTGGTTGGTTAGGGTTCACCATAGAAGCCCTAGGGTTGGTACCAAAGGTCTAGAAACCTCACTAGGATGCTTCTTAGATGGTCCTAAGCTATTGTTTGCTTAGGGTTGGGATCGATTCATAGGGAAACCCTAGATGGCATTGTTAGGGCTTGAAAATTGGGGCTTTTGCCCTAGGATTTTTGGGGGACAAATTGACCTCGTAGAAACCTAATTGGGGGTGTCCTAAACACGTTGGACAACTCCGTTTAACGTTCTGAAAATGTTAGAGTATAGTTCATGTACAAAAGGCCTAATATGGAACCGTTTTGATTATAGGGCGCGGAATTGGCTTTCGTAAAGTGCGGAAGCCTTCATATTCTACACCTACACGACCAATAGAGGTGGGGGGTGCATGCCGGAATCGTTGGATTCCCTTCTATGTCTATTTCTCTATTCTTGAGCATATGGTTGTTATTCTTTCATGCATATTAGAGTTAATTCACATGTGAACTTTGGTTGTTTTCATTACGTTTATTCCAAGTGTATTTGAAAATAGAGAGAAATGGAACCACGATGGACATGTGTTATTGAACCCTAGGAATTGCATGATAGTGAGACTTGGACTTAGCACAAGTAAATAAATGGTGACAATGACAATAGAGAGATAGATTGGCTTGAATAAATGGATGTTAAACATAGACTTAATTATAGTGGCATTGTGACGAGATCGACTAGAAAGTGACATGAGAACATAGATAGAAAACCTATCACAAAAGTGGCATCGTGACAAGTGGCTTAATATCCTCAATGCGGGGATTTGATCAACACTCATAATAAGTCTTGGGTTGAGGGAGGTCGCTCCTCCCCAAGGGGTGTGTTTCCGGAAATCGACACCACAGGGAGCGAGGTCCCTGAAGACGGTCCCTCGGGTCGGTAGTGCTTGGAGCCTCCCCGGTAAAGAAAGGGATTTTGGGTTATGAGTTTTTGGGGTTAACAAGGTTAACCGGTAAAATTGGGTAAGAGCCAAAGCTTATTTACGAATTGAGCATGCATGCACATTTCCTTATCGCATTGAGTATTTGTATCCACTGACTTTCTTCTGCAGGCATAGTATTAGATGCATTAGTACTGGTTACTTTTCTTTCTTTGAAATACTTATGCCTGGATAGACCTAGTGGGTAAGTCGGCGAGGTCGGATGCCGAGCCCACTGGGAACTTCGTTGTAGTTCTCACACCACTAACCCTACAGGTCCTAGTACGAGCGGGGCGGCGGAGGACCGAGGCAAGGGTTTAGCGCCGTAGATAGCGGCCACCGGGGTTTTATACATTTTGTAGTCATTCCCTTTTGGTATACATGTATCAACTTCTTTTGTTGATTTAGAGATATAAAGTTGTAAACAATTGTGTAATTTTGGTGGATGGCTAAATGTACAAAAAGAAATGATGGTTGAATGGAAATGTAATAGTTATTTACTTGTATTTGGTTTAAATCTAATCAAATATCGTGTATGTTGTCTATTTAGCTTAGAGCTTTCGCTTCCGTTGTTGCCTGCCCTCGTGCAAGCCTTGTATCATATATGCAAATCTCTTGTTGATTGCTTATTTATATATGTTGTTAGAGCCTTGGGCAGACAGGGGAGGCTCTGTCCGTTCGGCGTCTGTTGACAGGAAGTGCAGTGTATCTTTGGATGATGACATTGTACACAACTTTATGGAGTTTCTGCCCGTCTTCTCTTAGATTGTCTGTTGGTCTGGTTACCTTAGTCGTTGTTTCAAATTTGCAGCTGGAATGTTAGGAGTCTAAATGACCCTATTAAAAGAAGTCTAGTAAAGTCCGTTGTTTCTAAACTTAAGACGTCTGTCCTCTGTTTCCAAGAATCTAAAGTGGATGATGTTTCCCGGTCATTCTTACGATCCTTCGCGGGCTCCTTTGTCGACAAATGTCACCTTATTAAAGAAGTCGGAGCTTCAGGTGGTATTATTACATGCTGGTGTGCTAAGGACTTCTCCTGCAGTGAGGTCATAGTACGCAATTACTCTCTTACTACCCATCTGAAGCACGTATCCAACGGCACTCATTTCTTTCTTACTAATGTCTATGGACCACCGACCTGGGATGGGAAAGAGGAATTTTTCTCTGAACTTGCAGCTCTCAAGAATGTTTGTTCTGGTCTGTGGGTGATGTGTGGAGATTTCAGCCTAACCAGATATCAGCAGAAAAAAAGGGGTAGGAATTGGAGCAGAAAAATTCGGACTTTATTCTCGAACATGATCAATGATCTGGAATTGATTGACTTGCCGATGGGGAATCAAAATTATACTTGGTCTAACATACAATGCAACCCTACCTTGGCCAAGCTTGACCGTTTCCTAATTTCCACCGATTGGGACCAGACTTTCCCTTTAACTAGGGTACTAGCTTTGCCGAGAATCACTTCTGATCATTCCCCGATCTTATTGTCCACCAATGATAGGAAATTGGGGTGCCTATTCAGATTCGAAGAAGTCTGGCTATCCCGCGATGATTTTTGCATTTTGGCGCCTATTTGGTGGTCGGAAGTATGGCCTAAGAGCACAAGTGTCCTCACTTTTGTGGCCAAGCTTAGACACTGTCGCAAGAGGATTAAAGAATGGTGCTCTACACATTTTTACAACATCACCAAACAAAGAAGGAGCTTTCTGACGAAATACAAAAGCTGGACATTTTGGAAGAGAGTGAAGATTTAACCGCCCTGCAGCGAGACTCCCGTAAGCAACTTAAGTCTAAGCTGTACTTTGTGTTAGCGGATGAGGAGGTTGTGAAAATCCAGAGCTAGGCAGCAATGGCTAAAGGAAGGGGATGGCAACACAAAATTCTTCCACGCAGTAGCTAACGGAGAAAGATGAGTTAATTCCATACCTGTGATAGAAGATGGGGAGAGAACTTTTACTAGAGAGGAGGAGAAAAAGGAATACTTCTATAGTTATTTCAAGGAAATCTTCGCCCCAGATTGCGTTGATCGTTCGTCAATAGGAAACTTGAGCAGTTTTTTTACAATTCGACCTAGTCTTGCCAACGACCGACTCACCGCCCCATTCACCCTAGACGAAATTAAGAAGGCCACCTTCCAGCTTGGGGGGGGGGGGGGGATAAAGCTCCAAGACCCGACAGCTTCAGTTTACGATTTTATTAGCGCTTTTGGGAGGTGATTTAGGAGGACCTTTCTGGAATTTTTAGCGAGATTTATGAAGGGACGTCTAACTCAGGACCTATGGACTACGCCTACATCTGCCTCGTTCCCAAAAAGAGGGTGCTAAGCTAGCCAATGACTTTAGACCTATTAGCCTCATTAATGGTGTACAAAAGATCGTATCCAAGGTGCTTGCTAACAGACTTGAAGGGGTGGTGCATGATATTATTTCCCCATCCCAAGTGGCATTCGTTAAAGGTCGTCTAATCCTGGATTCCTTTGTTACCACTAGTGAGATTGTTAACTGGTGCTCGAGAGTAGGGGTAGAAGGTGTGGGAGTCAAAGCTGATTTTGAGAAGGTGTATGACAAAGTAAGCTGGAACTTCCTTCGAAAAGTTATGCTATGGATGGGGGCGACCACCACTTGGTGTGACTGGATAGACCAATGTATTCGTAATGCTAAGGTTGCGATCCTAGTAAACGGGGCTCCCTCCAAATGGATCCGCATCAGAAGTGGGCTTCGGCAAGGGGACCCTCTATTCCCCTATCTCTTCTTACTGGTTGCTGAAGGTCTGGCGAGATTAACGGATAGAGCTGTTAGTAACAATCTTTTCAAGGGGATTGGACCTACGGCGACTTCCAAGTTTGCCATTATTCAGTATGCCGACGATACAATCTTTTTTTGCGAGGCAAAGAGTAGGCAAGTTAGAAATTTGCTTTTTGTCTGGCAACTGTTCGAATGGGCATCTGGCCTGAAGATCAATAGGCTTAAGTCCGAAGTCCTTTACTTGGGCAGACATGAGGAGCAGGGAGAGCAACTGCGGAAGCCATTGGGTGTAAGCTTGGGGCTTTCCCGATAAGATATCTCGAGCTACCTTTCTCGAACAGACTCCTCCGAAAAGAGGACTGGTGACCTACCATTGAACGTGTTGAGAGACGGGTTGAAGGTTGGCAAGCTAAACTTCTTTCCCAAGGCGGCAGGTTGGTCTTGGTCAACTCAGTGCTTTCGAATTTGCCCATCTAGTTCTTGTCCATTTTCAGAGTGCCTAAATGGGTTCTGCGCCGCATCGACGCTCTGCGATGGGCCTTTTTTTGGAAAGGTGGAACCCATGTCTGTGGAGGTCTTTGCTTGGCGAGCTGGAAATCTGTCTATCGAAGTAAGAAAAACAGAGGACTAGGAGTTTTGGATCTAGATACCCTTAATATGGCCCTACTAGCCAAATGGTGGTGGCGTTATCTCACGAAAGTTAATCACCAACGGGGCTCCCTACTTGATGGCATTTATTACTCCTGCCGTAGACCTCTTGGGGAAAGCGTCTCGTTCAAACCCTAGTCTCAATGGTGGAGGAATGTTCTAGGGATTAGGTCAATTTTCAAATGCAGTATTTCTTACTCAGTAATGGACAGACGTAGAATAAACTTTTGGTCGGACATTTGGGTTGACCATACCACTCTACGGTCTTGTTACCCCTATTTGGCTGATGCGGTTTAGAGCTCTAACTGTAGGGTGAGGGACTGCTACGGATGTAGAGAGTGGAAGTGGCGTAAGATTCTTGCAGGATTCGAACCAAACTCGCTAAATGATAGAGAAGCGGTTCTCAAACTAAAAGAGTCACTGTCGTCTGTGGTGCTATCTGACAGCCCCAATGTAGTTAAATAGAGATGGACTCAATCCGAGATGTTTACGGTGAACTCACTATACAAATTCTTGCAGAATGGAGGGGTCAAAGACATTACCTATTCATAGTTGTGGGAGATTTTGATTCCTCTAAAAGATCAAATTTTTTGTTTGGCTTGTTTTGAAACGCAAGGTGTTGACTATGGATAATCTGCTGAAAAGGGGCTAGCACGGTGACCAATGATGTGTTATGTGCTCGGTCCAGCCGAAGACGACTGACCACCTCTTCGTAGGGTGTGAGGTTTCTAGGCTCCTTCTGAAATATATATTACCTAACAAAAAAGTAGTTGTCAACTCTCCGTCTGTGAGTGCGCTTTGGGAGTCCAGTAGATCCAAAGGTGGTGTTGTTCGGGGTTCGGAGCTTTCAACTATCGCCGCCCTTTGGTGGACTATTTGGTTAGAGCGAAATAAGAGAATTTTTGACCATTTGAAACGCAACTCGAACCAACTTTTGAAGGTGGCCCGTGATCTTCGACTAGAGTGGCGGTTATACTGTGTCTCGTGGTGATTTGTATTTCCTTGTCTACTTTCTTGTCAACTATTTTTTTTTTTTTTTGAGGCTCAACTGGCTCAGTTTGTTGCTTAGTTCACTCTCTTTATGAATGAAACGGTAGCATGCTACCTTTTCTCAAAAAAAAAGTCCGGTACAACAAAAATGCTTGAAGTTCATCATCAAGCACCATCTTCATTGAAGTGAGTTGGTTCACTATGCTTTGAACCTCATTCAAGTGCTCCGATATTGGAGTTCCATCCTTGTACTTTAAATTCACCAATTTTCGAATAAGAAATGCATTATTTCCGGCGGTTTTTCTTTCATATAGCTTATGGAGTTTTTTCCACAAACACTTGGCGGACGTCTCATTTGCCACCAAGTGAAACACAACATCATCAAGCCATTGACGAATAGTGGTCACCGTTACTCGATCTAGTTTCTTCTACTCTTTCTCGGACATATACTCCGTTTTATTACTCTCAAGTGGTGTATACAAATCTTTACAAAAGAGAAGATCCTCCATTCTCGGTTTCCAAATAGCCCAATTATTGTTCCCATTGAGTGACACCATTCTACTAGAGGTACCCGACTCCATCTTGATCTATGCACAAACCCAAATAACTTGGCTCTGATACCACTTGTTGGGAGAAGAAAGTAATCTAAATTCTCCCACTATGCAAGATCAAATGGAAATAACCTAAAGTAAATTAATTCCAATCATACTACACCATAAAGAGAGTAATAATAAAGCAAATATAAACCAACCAAGAAATCAAACACCAAATTTATGTGGAAACCCTAGAAAGGGAAAAACCACGGGGCCACCTCCAAACAACTCCACTATATGAAATGGGATGAGTACAATTCCTCTCTAGTTACTACTAGAGACATGGATTACAAGAATCAAAGCTATTGATCCAAACAAAGAGAAATATTGGAGAGATCTCACCACCAATGTTGCTTGTGAAACACCTCCCAAGAAGACCTCCCGGCAAGGTAATCAGGCTCCTTCGACTTCCCCACAAACCCGGCTTCAAAAGCTTCTCTAACAAGCCTAACAATGGTGTCACGCCCCGGGACCGGCGGAGGCCCTCCCGGTAGCGTGCCCAGACCCACCATATGTCTACACATATAAGGCGTCTACAACAAAAGCGGAAGTAAAGCAAGAGATAGAACAAATAAAATAAGTGAAATAACTAGCAACTAATGATATCAGAGCGAGTAAAGTTCTATCATCTACACCAGAGTAAAGAAATAGAACTAGACAATAAAAGAAACCATAAGTAGTACACTATCAGTCTCAAAAGTACAAAAATGGTGGTCTCTAATACACTGGTACAGCTCTCAACCTCTCCAAAAAGAAATACATCGAGAGGTAGACCACCTAAACTCGTCTCTCGCTGAAGGGCTAACTCGAAGCGACGCCCTTACCACGGTCCCTAGCCTCTCCCGGCGTGGAAGGCTCTGAAAGAAATCATAAAACAGAGGGCGTGAGAACTATAATTTATAGTTCCCAGTGGGCAATTACTGACCTCAGCTCATTACACCACTAGGCCCCAAAAGAAAAGGGTAAGTATAATAATAATAGCAATAATGACTGCGATATAAAAGCATAATTAAAAAGCTAAATTACTAAACTCAAGTATGTACGATGTCATGGTGATGTACATCTACGATATCATAATAGTAGGTCCAATGGCAATAGTTAAATGTCATTAACCTTTATCAATACGTGATGCATAAGTTCTGTCATGGCAACCGGGTATGCTTTAATGCAATAAAAGATTATCAAGTNATTTATTTATTTATTTATTTTGTGAAAATATTCTCTTTCTCTTTGTATCTCTAGGGTGCTCTTCCTTACCTCACAAATTTTTCTACTCTTTTGAAGGGAAGAGCAAGGGCACTCAAGAGTATTAGGGCTATAATCTTTTTAAGTATGAAGCATGCATATTGGAGGATTTTTGCAATCTTCAACTGAAAATACAGCCATTGGCTACTTGCTATAGACTGGGATATCATTCTATAATTGTAGTCCACATTGAAGGTTAGTTTACTATGTGTTTATTTTAACATATCTTTTTGATTCTAGGGTAAGCATATTTCTTTTATTGAGAAAGAAGATTGTGATCATGTCTAAAATGTGGGATCTGATGGGTGTTTTTTGTATCTTTAGGGCTCTTATTGTATTAAATTAATTTTGGATGCAAATTATTATTACAGTTTTTATATATATTTTTGTTTATAATTGGTAATAATTTTAATTGATGATGGGGCTCTGTTATTTCTTCATATTTCTATAAAAAAAGAAAAAAAAAAATTGCTTAGATGCACACTAGATCAATTGCAGGAAAAAAAAAAGCATTCACAATTCATTGCCAAATTGTGAATGCCTATTTGTGTGCTTCTGTTTTACAATTCATTGCCAAATTTTGTCCAGCAATTGCTTATCGTTATAGTTAACTGCTCCTAGTGGATTATGGATTTGTGCACTGCTTTGTCCCGCAATTGCTTATCCTTATAGTTAACTGCTTATAAAGATTTGACTGAAAATGCTTTTGGTGTTGTCCTTGCTTGGAAAATGACGCAGTCAGTATTTTGTTTCCGCCAAACTTTCCAATATCAGTTGATTTTGATGAATGTCGGTCAATTTATCCACATTTGATTTGATTATATGCGAATAAAGAACTGTTTTGCTGCTTGGCATATTTTCTAGATTTCTTCATACCTTTTTTTTATATTTAGTGCATCTATGGTAAGTATGTCGTCTACAAGGTTATCACAATAGCTAACCTTGTAGACCATTGTTTAATTTTCCTTCTCTTATCTTCACTCTATTATTTTTTCAACACTCTGCATGTTGTTGATTTGAAAAAGGATGTGGTTATTTTTATTTTCTTAATTTAAATTTAGAAATTTTCTTCTGTTTGTTTGATAAGGAGTTGTTAGAATTCATTACAAAAATATGGTTCTTTCATGTTGTTTTAATTTTCTTGATCTTTAGCCTCATTGTTCCTTTATTGTTAGTAAGGAACTACAGAAGCAAGATGTCTAATTACAAGTAAATATTTTACACTTTTTATTGATCTTTCTTGTTCAGATTTTACTAAACAAATTACATTTAGTTTGCTGCTATGATAATTTAAAAAAAAAGGTTGGATAAAAAAGAGATAAAATTGTACAAGGATTATCCAAACTATGATCCATTTTGAACGAACGACCTACACTTCAAAAACTTTTAATTTACCACTTCAACTTTAGCTATTTAAAATAGATATTTCAATTTTAACCATTTTGATTTTGCCAACTTTAAAGATATTTGTAATAGTTCTAACAGAATACTCTAATTTCTAATAGTATATTTCATCAATACAAACACCTTAAAGTTTAGACATGTAAAATCAAAATGATTAAAGTTATTGTGCTCATTTCAAAAAAAAAAACAACTCTTAAGGTGATAAAATCAAAGTTTTTAAATTNCACCAAATCATAAAGTAATTCTCTTTTTATTTTGGTGTCCCATGATTGAACTATGTTTTTATTTTGGTATCCCATGATTGAACTATGTTTTTATTTTAGTGTCTCATGATGAACTATGTGAAATTTGGTGTCCCATGATTTCACTCTTTCACGCTTTGGTATCCCATGATTGAACTATGTGAAATTTGGTGTCCTGTGATTTTACTTTTTAATGCTTTGGTGTCCCCCCAAAAACTTCAAAAAAGGGTAGTAAAGTGAGAAAGTGCAAAACCACAAGGTACTAACTTGATACAATTTAAACCACAAGCTACTAAAGTGAGAAAGTGCAAAACCATAGGGTACTAACTTGATACACTTTAAACCACAGGGTACTAAAGTGAGAAAGAGTGAAACCACAAGGGGGGTATTTGAAGTTTTTCCTATATTCTATATTCAGTGATAATATTTTTTTCTTACTTAAAAGTCAAAAGAAAAGAGCAATCTTTCCATTATTTCTTTGTTTAATATGATTTTGTATGAATTGTGGGAGTAATAACAGAGCACAATATTCTCTTTATAGTATTTCGCTTGAAGCACATAAAAATTCTCCTATTTTTATATTTTAAATTATATGATTATACATTACTTTTTTACCTACTTTACTTCAATTTATTTATGTAATTACAACTTTTGCAAGCTAGCAACTTGTTTTTAGAATTCCAGCTATTAAAAGAGCACCCTTAGGCCAAATTTAAAATATTATAATGAAATATTATAATGCAACATTAATTTTTTTCCTTGTCAATTAGTGGTTTTTGTATAGATTTTGCATGCATTGATTTTACAATAAATTAGCAGAAGCCTATAGACTCTTTATATAGGTTCATATATCATTATGATCATCAATAGTATCTTTATTTTTCTTTTACTTTTTATATAGTTTTTGTAATTGTTATAATTTTTCTCAAGATATTTTTTGCTATTCTTTTTAGACAAATGGATAAAAGTTGGATAGAAAAGCCAAGAAATAGCAAGGCTTATATGGATGGAGTGGTCAATTTCATTAGATTTGCCACTGAGAAATCATCTGTTAGAGGAAAAATTGTATGTCCTTGTAGAAAATGTTCCAATTGTTCGTCACATACTCCAGAAGTTGTTGAGGAGCATCTTATGTGGAAGGGTTTCTCAGTAAGCTATACTGAGTGGATATTTCATGGAGAGTCTTTGAGTACATCTTTAATAGAAAGCTCCCATAATATCTTTGCTTCAAATACTCCAACTTCCACTAATGTGCATGAGGGTACCATAGGACAAGATGACATAAGAGGATTGCTTCGAGATGCCATAGGGATACCTGATATAAATTTGAGTAGTAATCCAATAAGTAATGAGGATATCATGAGGAATTCAAGCGAAGCCAGTCGACAACAAGATTCATCAATTGACGATACGACTTCATATGCTAATTTAATGCAAGACTGTGATCAAGAACTTTATTTGGGATGTTCGAACTATTCAAAAATATCTTTTTTGCTACACTTGTTTCATCTCAAATGTTTGAATGGGTGGTCCAGCAAATCTTTCACTATGCTGCTCGAACTATTAAAGGATGCTTTTCCGCAAGACAATTCTTTACCATCATCTTCATATGAAGTCAAAAAATTGATAAAACAATTAGGTCTCGGATACGAAAAGATTCATGCTTGTCCTAATGATTGCATGTTATATTGGAATGACAAGATAAACCAAGAAACTTGTCATGTATGTGGCTCTTCAAGATGGTTAAAGAATAAAGAAGATGAAGATGACACTTTAGGAGAGGATGAAGATACGACTAAGAAGAAAAAGTCGGCCAAAATATTGCGATATTTTCCTCTGATTCCAAGATTAAAAAGAATTTATATGTTGTCAAAGATGGCTTCCTCCATGAGATGGCATGAAGAAGGCCATACAAAGGATGGAATCTTAAGGCACCCAACTGATGCCTTAGCATGGAGATCATTTAGTGATCACCATCCAGATTTTTCTTCTGATCCTCGTAGTATTAGACTCGGACTAGCAAGCGATGGATTTAACCCTTTTAGAACAATGAGCTCCACATATAGTACGTGGCCTGTTATGCTGATCCCATATAATCTACCACCATGGTTGTGTATGAAAAAACCAGCATTAATACTATCTATGGTTATCCCTGGCGAAAAGGGTCCAGGCAATGATATTGATGTCTATTTGCAGCCTTTGATACATGAATTGAAAATGTTGTGGGAGGGTGTCGATGCATTTGATGCTTTCACAAAGCAAAACTTTAACATGCGGGCTGCTCTACTTTGGACCATCAATGATTTTCCTGCCTGTGCAATCTTATCTGGTTGGAGTACTAAAGGGCGAATTGCTTGTCCTTGTTGTGGGAATTCAACTCATTCACGTTGGCTAAAGCATGGAGGAAAATTTTGCTATATGGGCCATCGTAGATGGTTAGAACAAAGCCACCCATTTCGATTTAAAGAGGATGACTTTGATGGTTCTGTAGAGTTGCGGTCTGCTCCAACTACACCATCGGAACTGACACTCTTAGGCAACTAGAGGGCATCAGCTTTCAATATGGGAAAGGTGCTAAGTCTTCTAAGAAAAGGGCAAGAGAGGAAGTTCGTAATGTTATTAATGAAGAGCTAGTGGAAAAGGATAATAATACAAACCAAGTTGCAGTCTTTGAGGATGCCGACGATTTCATCAACGATTCTCATCACTTGGATGAGGATGGAGTTCTTAGTGTAGATCAACAACTATGGAAAAAAAGAAGCATCTTTTTTGATCTACCTTATTGGAAGGATAATCTTCTTCGACATAATTTAGATGTAATGCATATTGAAAAAAATGTGTGTGATAATTTGGTAGGTACTATGTTGAATATTGTTGGAAGGACTAAAGACAACTTAAAAGCGCGTCTTGATTTGAAAGATATAGGTATAAGGCATGACCTCCATCCTAAGGTGTTGCCTAATAATAAAACTCATTTGCCTACTGCATGTTATACTATGTCGGCTGATGAAAAAGTCCTTTTCTTAACTGTTTTGAAGAATCTCAAAGTTCCAGAAGGTTATGACTCTAATATCTCACGTGGTGTAAATCTAAAGGAACGCACACTAACAAATCGTAAGTCACATGACGGTCACATCTTGATGCAAGACATCCTACCAATAGCTTTGAGGGTTGCTATGCCCAAGCAAGTAGTAGTTGTTGCTGTTGTTTCGGAGTTATCATCTTGTTTTAAAGCATTATGCTTAAAGGCTCTCGACATTAAGGAGCTTGATCGGTTACAATCTCGAGTTGCACTGACGCTTTGTCTCATGGAGAAAATATTTCCTCCCAGTTTTTTCACCGTAATGGTTCACCTAGTAATTCATTTAGTATCTGAAGCAAAATTGGGTGGGCCTGTGCACTATAGATGGATATATCCAATTGAGAGGTACGAATTTTAATTTTGTTAGCTTTAATATCTTGAATAATAATATTGACATTATCAGATTATATTATATCTTCATCCTGTATTTCTGTTCGAAGGTATTTAGTACGCTTAAAGTCATATGTACGCAATAGAGCTCAACCTGAGGGCTCTATTGCAGAGGGTACATTGCTGAAGAGTGTTTGACATTTTGTTCGAGGTATCTTGAAGGTGTGGAGACAATTTTCAATCGACCGCAACGAAACTTTGACAATGTGGATAATGCAAATGATTATATGTTCTCATCTAGTGGACGAGTTCTAGGAAAGTTTGAGAGTGTCATTCTTGATGAAATTTCTCTATCACAAGCACATCGTTATGTGCTACTCCATTGTGATAAGATATCCTCCTATCGTAGGTGAAATATCACTATAACTTTTTCATTATATAATTGACTTTAACTTTCTCAATGTATTCTACATATATAACTTTATCAATTGTCATGCAGTGAATTTTTGGTTGCTCAGCGAAGAGCAAATCGTAACATTCGAGCTAACCCAAGTATCGAGCATAAATGGCTGGTTGAAAATTTTTCTAATTGGCTTCTTACAAAGGTTAGCACAAAAAATTGAGATATTCGTGAAAATATAAGGATTAAGTAACAATATCAAGATACTCATGCGAATCATATACTTTATTCTTGATTAAGTATATTATGTTCTTATATTAAATACAGAAAGTTACTTGACATTTCCTCTACTAAATATGTTAGGTTCCAAAGATGGCCGAGAACAATTGCCCAGAGGAAATTATTGCAATTGCTCGAGGTCCAAATAATGTCGCTAAGAGATAAAGTGGCTTTGTTATTAATGGGTTTAGATTTCCATACAAAAAATCGAGAGAAATTAAGAAAAACGCAGAATTCTGGAATGATGGTTGAAGCAGAAGGACAAGATTATTATGGCAAACTCACAGATATTTTTGAGTTAGATTACTATGGAAGCTTTAAGGTCGTCTTTTTTCGTTGCGAGTGGGTAGATATTAGGTCACCAAGCGGAATGAAGAAAGACAGAAATGGCTTTGTTCTTGTGAATTTTTCTAAGTTAATGCACACTGGACAATTATTGAAAGATGATCCATTCATATTCTCATCTCAAGCAAAATAAGTTTTCTATATTCAAGACGTGAAGAATGAAGAATGGTCTTATGTCCTTATAACAAAGCCAAGAGACTTGTATGATATGGGAACAACATTGCAAGGAGAGGATGATGATGATCAGACATACACTCAATGCATGCCGTTTGATGTTACTGATGCTAATGAATTAGATAATTGTGCAAGTTGGGCAAGAACAGATATTGAAAGAGAGAATAGTCTTTGATATGGCTTTTGTGACCCTTTTCTTTGTTCATAGTTGAAAATTTTATTTTTTTGTTTACCTTTTCATTATGGCATTAAAGTATTATATGCTTTCTTTTTTTGTTTACCTTTTTAGATTCTGTTCGCTTACATCAAAATAATTAGTATAAGATTTTCACAATACTTATAATTATTATGGATTGTTTTTTTAGACATTCACTTGACCAAGATGTCTTGTACTAGGTGAGTTTTAATATAATATAGGTTTAGATAAATGAATTTTTTGAATTTTTTTAACTTTTAATCTGCTATGAAATTTCTAAATATGCTACTACATTTTCATATTTTGAACAATGGTTCGATCGAAAAGATTGAGGGATCATGAAGTCACAAATCTTGTGCTGGATGAATCTCAAACAAATGGTGATGACTCATCACCTATCTTGCAATCCACATCCTTAGACCCTGAGCCTTCTTCAGACCGATCACCTGCCTCAGATTCGGAGTCTTTGGAAAGCCAACCTCAAGTAGAGGAGGAAGTTGAGATTGAACGTGACGACACAGTAGAGATAATAGGTGATCTTCTAAGTTTCTCTAAATTATTATTTTCTATTACAAGGCATTGCTACTTACTTTACATTCCTACTAATATGTTCAAAATTTCTGTTTAGATGAAAAAGGGAATGTGAAGAAAAAACGAATGATGCGTGCAAAGGATGTATGGACTTTGCTGGCTAGTGAAAAAATCAAAGTTGAATGTAACCAATTCGGGCAGCCAATAAAGAAAGCCGGGGGCATATTAGGAGGTTGGCTAGGGACTGTAGCACGACGTGGAAATATGTGTCCTATCCACTACATAAGTTGGAAGATCATGCCTACAGATCCATTCAAACTAAAAATCATAAACGTAACTCGAGTAAGTTGCTCTCTTCTTATTGGCCTTTCTTTCATGAAAAACGTAAAGACTAGCTAGTTCTCAAATTTTTATTGCTTTAGCTATAACAAATATTGTTTGTTGGTATGAAAAAGACTTTCATAATTGTATAAGAGTGTTATAATCAAGAGTACACACACTTTACTACTGAGAAATAGCACACTTTTATTTTCTATTTATATACCCTTCGATATCTTTTCCAATAGTAGCCACAAGCAAAAAAATTTATCATATTTCTTGAACTGCATGAATTTTCTATACATATTTTACTAAGAATTTTCTATACATATCTTACTGAATGCTACATTGGTGGCTTCCACCACAATAAAACAGATAAATAGATTGAGTTGACTTTTCTAATGCTTTTTTTTTTTCCTTTTTTATAGAGTAAGTTTTCTCTTCGTGGAGGTATAATGAAAGTTGATGTTGATGGTTGGATATTAAAATCAGTGAGCAAAAAATGGAAGGATTATAAATATGATCTTCAAGCAAAGAGTAAAATTAATGAACACACACAACAAGAAGTATCTAAAAGTGTGCCTCCAGAAGTTGTATCGTAACAATGGATCGATCTTGTTCGCTATTGGTATTCGGAGAAAAGCGAGGTACTCTTATAATTAAATATCAAATGCTTTTATTGTATTGTCATGATTTTTCACTATACTTTAAATCTTATAAATTTTGCTCTTATAGAAATATTGAAAGATCGGCACGGCATCGCTTAAAAATCATACAACTCCTCACACGACTGGTTCTAAGAGTTTTGCAAGGAAGCGAGATGAATTTGTATGATGAGTTTTTTTTAATTGCACTTATTATTTTTTAAAGTAGAAAGATGAAATTGAAATCTATTATTTGTATGAAATTGTATTCAAGTTGTTGGTTTATTTTCACTTGCACTAATATGTATGTGTTTGTGTTAATGATAGGAAGAAAAAAATAAAAGAGAACCAGGACGTATCGAGTTTTATGCCATAATGCACAATAGCAAAGATAAAACTTACATCAATACAGCATCAAGCAATTTTGTGGTATGCACTAAGAAACTAGCTGATTAATTTTTTATGTTGTTCATTAAAGATATTTAAAATGCAATATCTCATATCTTTGTATCTTTCTATATCACTACAGGAAAACGCAATGAATTCTATAGCAGCAAGTTCGGCGGCTGAACCATCGAAATCTAGTACTAATCTGGAAAATCATTACATCAAAAATACTCTGAAAAAAGATAAATATGGTCGAGTATTGGGTTATGGGAATGGACCTACTCCAACGAAGATTTTTGGTCTTCAATCTCAACTTAGGGACATGGATAATGAACAAGAAGATCCAATGAAAGAAGAAGTCAAAAGGTTGAAGGCTAAAATGGAAGTAATGCAAAACAAACACGACTTAGATATGCTAGAGATTAAGTCTCTATTGCGGCAACTTGTTGGGCAATCTGTTAATTCCAGCACTGATATAAGAGATCCACCACCAAGTTAGAATATATTGGTTGAATTTCTAACCACCTTTTATTCAAGTTATGAAAACTTTGCTACTTTATGACTAGTATGTTGTTTATATGTGCTAACTCTAATTTTGGGTTGTTAAACTGATGTATGGCTACTACATTACAGAGGTTGAGAATATGACTAGTATGTTGTTTATATATGCTAACTCTAATTTTGGGTTGTTAAACTGATGTATGGCTACTATATTACAGAGGTTGAGAAGATGTATTAGCATTTCTTCAATCTGAAATATATATATAAATATATATCTTTTGGTTGCTATATATATGGAGTTTTCTGTTTGTTGGTTGAGTAATATTCATTGATAGTAAATTATCTTTCGAACATTATAGTTAGTGATCTTACAAAATATTGCAAAAAAATAAAATATTAGAATGTTTCAAAAAATAAGCAATACTGCCGACGCTTTAAAGTGTCGTTAAATCTATAGTCTGCACAGAAAATAAATTATTTGGCGACGCTTAGGTGCGTCACCTTATTGGGGACGCATAAAAGAGTCCCAAGATGTTCACATTGCCGACGCGTAAAAGCGTCGCAATATATTTTACGAGGTACATGAAAAATCAAATTCTCGACGATCCTTGGGACGCTTGAAAGTGTCGCTGTTAAAGTGGCGACGCTTTTTGCCAGCGTCGCCATTTGTGTGCTGTCACTATGTTTACCGACCCATTTGGCGACGCTTGGCCAAGCGACGGTAACTCATATAGCTATGCTTTAAAGCGTCAGCAAATGTGATTGAAAAGCGTCGCTAAATGCCGCTTTTTTTGTAGTGATTCCCACCATGCAAGATTCTATAATTTTTTAGTTCAGAGCATATCCTGTTATTTGTTTTTTTTTTTTTACTTTTGAAATTCTGCTTAAAAATATTTTTCGATTGCATATTGAGTGTGCATATCTTGAAATTAAGTTTTACATTTTATTAAAAAAAATTTCAGGTAAGATTCAGGTTTTGAGTAAGTTAAGGTCAGCTTTGCCTTTTTAAGTTGCAGCTATCACCTTTAGATTTCGATTTTGAAATTGAAGATTCTATTTTATATTTAATTAGTCGTTTCCAATTAGCCATAAAAATTTCCTGTAAGTACACACTTATAATTACTGGAAACAAATCCACATCCCATCTTTGCCATCAAAGAGAAAGGAGGAGATGGCCATCCTAGGAGTAACGTAACAGAGAGTAAAGCAAAGTGAGAGAAAGAAGCGGGAGGCCGTGCCACAACATGCAAGATTCTGTATTTTTAAAATTGAAATTTGAGCTCCTGATTTTGTTCCTCTTTTTTGACAACCGAACTTCGAAATACCGCTTAAAAAAAAAAAAAAAAGTTAACGCTTACATGTTGAGGGTACAAATTTTGAATTTAAGTTCTGCAGTTAATTTAAAACTTGAGATAAAGATTCAGATTCAAATTTTAAGTTTCAGCTATCGCCTTTAGATTTACATTTCTAATTCCGATATTCTGATCTATATTTAATTAGTCTTTCCCAATTAGCCATCATTTATTTAAGCATGTACCTGTAAAATATTGGAAATAAACCTTCCAATGCTTTTTCTTTCTTTTTTTTTCTGTTTTTTTTTTTTTTTAGAGAAAAGGTAGCGTGCTACCGACGTTCCAATGCTTTTTCGTTTTCTCTTATTTATATTTATACTCTAGCATTTCCTCGTACTTTTGGTTTCCTTTAATTATAAAATTTCCGGCCTCCGTTTTTAATTACAGACTTTGTATTTCAAAATTAAAATAATATAATGTTATTTCCATCAAGGTTTTAAATGTCCGTCGGTACATATCGTATCCACCGTGCCATACCGTGCCAACAAAATATTGACACGATACAGATCCCGTGCCGATCGCATAGCAAAATCCTCTATTCTTTAAATTAGTAAGTAATTTTCTCAATAAAATTTAAAATATGTGATAAAAAGATATAATAAATAGTTAAAATATTTTGCTGCTAAGAAAATAAATATTTCATGCCATTATATGTCATCACACAAGAATTTTTGACCGACACGCATTCGCACGGCTCGGCATGCACTATGTCGTACTGTGCCGGTAAATTTCCGGCACGACCTCGTGCCACGGTACTTAAATCCTTGATTCCCACCATCCAAATTTTTAGAATCTTAGAATGAAAATTTTAGTTCCGTTTTCCTTTTTACATACAAAATCTGAAATTAAATTTCAAAATTTTAGGTTCGCATTTTTGTACTATGCAAATCATGAATCAAAATTTTGCATCTGTATTTTTAATGTTAACATTCAAATCAACTTGCATATTTTCCATCTCATTTTCACTCAGAAATTTCATGTATTTGTGTTTACATAAGCATATTATATGTGTGTCTGTACATATATACATATATATATATAGAGAGAGAGAGAGAGAGTTCGGCTATGGTGCTTGTAAAAGTACCAAGTATTTGGTGCTTGTAATTTTTTACCATTAGATCTACGCCTTTGATCATTTTCATCCGTTAGATTATACTATTCAACCAACCACTCACTCAACTCTTGAGGGCCCACATCATCATAACCGCACATTCCTTAATCCAAGTGCTAAAAACTTACAAGCACCAATGACTTGGTACTTTTAAAAACATAGGAGCTCAATTCTATACATATATATATATATATATATATATATATATATATATGCTACTATGATTCGATCCGAATAGTAGCAGCCCTTGGTATTATTGAGTTTTCTACCGTTAGATGCCTACCCATTTGATCATTCTGCCAGCGCCGTTAGATTAATACTAAATATTAAACAACCACCCACTCAACCTAAAGGACTACATCAATTTTAACCGGGACCACTATCATCCAACCGCACATCTTTTCATCCAACGGCTGAAACTCAATATTACCAAGATCTTGGTACTTATATAGTATAGTAGCATAATTCTCTCTTATCTCTCTCACTCCATCATCTCTCCCCTCTGCCCGTGTCCGTAGCTCCAGCAACTCCGTCCATCTCAGTCTCTCTCTCTCTAATATAAATATTATAATATATATATAGAGAAAGAAGAGAGAGAGAGAGAGAGAGAGCGATTGCTACTATGCTATTAGGCAGCACAGGCAGTCCCTTATCTCATAACTATTCTAAACACCCATAATTTGATGGATGGTTAGAATGAGAGAAAATGAATCATTGAGAGAAATTGAGTGTCTCAATTTATCTTCATCCTTAAATTTCTGTCCATATCTCTTTCGCTCATTTCATTCTCCAACACCATCAAATTGATGCGGTGTTAAAAGTTTAGGAAGCATAAAGATGCTGTGCTCTAAACACAGTAGCCTGCAATAATATATATATACTATATATATTATATAAATTATATATATAATATATATATATAATATATATATATATATAGAATATCTATGAGCTAGGCTCCTATTCTTTCGAAAGTACGGAGGCTTCCGTACTTGTAAGTTGTTTTCGATGATGGGACATCTGATTCGGCGACCGGTTCCGTTAAATATGATCTACGCTATTGGAACTATCTAGAAACCAAATTTCATAATTTTTTGACTTCGTTTGTCTAGTAATCGAGTAGCCTCAAAATTAATGGCCGAAAATAAAAATCTCATAAAAAATAGTGATAAAGGAGTCAAATTTTAAATTGGAAGTATTGATCTTGCTATTGATATTAAGTAGAATTTTTTATTAAATTTTTATGTAATTTGGATAATTCTACACCGTTGAACTTAAAAACATGCCACATCGACCGTTAAAATCGTCATTTTTGAGACTTTTTGATCACTCGGTAAATGATGTCAAAAAATTATAAAATTTGGTTTCTAGATAGTTGCAATAGAGTAGATCATACTAATTAATAGAGCCGATCATCGAATCGGATGTCCTATCATCGAAAACAACTTATAAACAGCGGAGGTCTCCGTACATTCGAAAGTACATTATATATATATATANTTGGGCACTTCCGCATTGATTTTAAATCCAAAAGGGACCTCGGGGCATGACATCCTACCTTAGGATGAACGATGGAAGCATGTGTAACCATGCAAGTTGGACGAGAAGTGGTGTTTCCAGTGGCGGACGGGTGAATAACGCATAAGAACTTGCCCTTGGGAATGGGACAATGACTGAAAGCGATTGCTAATACCCCTTAGGCTGAGTAGCAAGAGTTGGAATCCTTCCGAGGATAGGCTCACATCTGATTAGCTAGTTGGTGGGGCAATAGATCAGTAGCTGTGTTAGAAGATATTTAGAGTTGAGGGAACTAAGTAATACTCATATGATAAGTTAGTAGTGCTCAAACAAAAATTCCTCTCATTTATTTGTTTGTCCATATTTGTCACATCCCCAGCTACAGTAGAAGCTTCTTCAAGCATGTTGACAAATTCGCAGTATGCATAGGAGCATCCCCACACATATGAACCGTTATATAATTAACACATTAACCTATATATATATATATATAGTCCGGCTGGGATACTATCAATAGCACAAAGGATTTGGTGCTATCAACTTTTTTACCGTTAGATTTACGCCTTTGATCATTTTCATCCATTAGATTATACTATTCAACCAACCACTCACTCAACCCTAGGAGGCCCACATCATCCTAACCACATATTTCTCAATCTAAGGGCTAAAAAACTAATAGCACCAATAGCTTGGTGCTATTAATAGTATTCCGGCCTAGTTTTATATATATTTATAGAGAGAGTATGGCTAATATACTCTTATGAGGAGCAGGGCTACTGTGCTATATTAGGAGCACAATAGTGTTTATACTCCTAACTTTTTAATCACCCATCAAGTTTGATGGGTAGTTAGAATGAAAAAGGAAAGAGATATTGGAGAGAAATTCAAGGTTTAAATTTCTATTTTTTTTTCCACTCTACATTTTTAAGTACAAGCTTTATATTTACGAGAATATAATAAAATTTTGCTGTTCCACCCCTAGTTAGTAAATTCGCGAATAATATGTGAATTATTCGCGAATTTTTGAATAGCCGAATTAAATGGTAGTAAACGTATCTTTCCCAAAAGTGCGAAAAAAAATGCGTTTTTTTCTCCAAAAATAACTATCCGCGAATTATTCGTGATTCGCGAATAATTCGCCCAAAAAATCGGCCCGCGAGTCGGCGACGCTTATCGTCGTCCTCCTCCTCCGTTGCCGCTCTGGCCGGCGCCGGGAGCAAGAGGGCCGCGGCTACGGTTCCCATCTCACCCGACGCCGTCTGCGACTCCGCGTGCCGTCCGCGGAAAAAAAAATCAACAGTAAAAAATCACGGCGTTGCGCGCTCTGCAGGCAAAGGGATGCGCGGTCCACGACGCCATGTCGGTCTCGTGGACCGGATGAGAGGGAGGTCCACCATGGACCTCCCTCTCATTTTATTTATATATAAAATTTTATTTATTAATATTTTTAAATGATATTATTAATATATATTTATTATAATTTTAAATATATTTAATTTATATATAAAAATTATAATAATAATATATATAGTATACTAATTATTATATATTTATTATATAGCCGAATTTTTGATCCCGAATTTTTAATTGATAAACGTATAATACCCATATAAATCACGTATCTGAATAATTACCGAATCCGTTTTTTAGCTGTATTTTTCAACGAATTTAAAACTTAAAAGACAAATTTTATCCGAATTATACCCGTACCGAATTTTTGCCGAATCCGAATTAACTAACTATGGTTCCACCATGCAAATTTTTACATTTTTGAGATGAAAAAATTAGCTTTGTTCCCCTATTTAACATTCGAAATTGCAAATTTACCTCCAAAATTTAAGGGCCGAATTTTGGAGTGTGCAAATCATGAATCAAAATATTGCATTCTTATTTTAAATATTAAGATTCAAATCAAGTTGCACGCACATATCAACCTATATTTATGGACTTCTATTTTCATGAGAGAAAATGGGCTTCTCATGAACTAATTTATGGGCCTTTCAAATGGGCCTCTATCATGAATTAATTTCGTAAACCAATTTTTTTGGGCTTTTCAAACGGGTCTCTATCATGAATTAATTTCATAAACCAACTTCATGGACTTTCTAAATAGGCCTCCATCAAGAATTAATTTTATGGACCGATTTCATGGGCTTTCCAAACGGACCACCATGATAAATTAATTCTACGAACCAATTTCATGAACCAAAGATGACCTTCCACCATAATGAGCTTACAACACAGACTCATATGGACCAAATATGGAATGCCTTGAACCAAACTATAAGGATTCGTTTTAAAATGGGTTCTGAACCAAAGTATAGCAGCTCGACTCAAACCAAACTAAAAAGGGTCAAACAAGTCTAAGGTAGCTCAATTCAATCAAATACAAGGGGTTCAAATTGGTTCTATCTGAACCCAACCGGAGTGATCCGATTAAGTAAAATCAGCTCCTCCCGAACCGAAAACAGATCAACGGTTCAAACTGAGTTAAATTCAACTTAACCGGCTAAGTCAACTTAATTGATATATAAGCCGGAAACAAAATGACCGTCAAGTCATTAAGCTGAATAAATGACCGTCAATTCATTAAACTGAACAAATGACCGTGAAGTCATTAAACTGAACAAATAACCGTCAAGTCGTTAAACTGAATAAATGATCGTCAAGTCGTTAAACTGATCAATTAACCGTCAAGTCGTTAAATTGAACAACTGACTATTAAGTCGTTAAATTAAATAAGTGACCGCTAAGTCGTTAAATTGAGCCAGCCACCATCAAGCTCTACTTGATTTGACCATCAAATCGTTAAATTGAGCAAATCAAATGAAGGTCAACTCAAACTGACTTCGATGCCATTAAACTGAGTATCTCAAATTCAAGCCGACCGTCATGTCATTAAACTGAACAACACAACTCAAACCGACCACCATGTCGCTAAAACTGAGTACACCAAGTTCAAATCGCTAAGTCGCTAAACTAAGCAAATTAATTTTAAATTAACCGATCGCCAAGTCGCTAAACTGAGTAAATCAAGTTCATACTGTCAAGTCATTAAACTGAGCAAATCAAATTCAAATAAATTGACCACCAAGTCGTTAAACTAAGAAAATCAAGTTCAAATCATTTGACCGCCAAGTCGCTAAACTGAGCAAATCTGACGACCAAGTCGTTAAACTAAGCAACCTATTTCTGAATAACCACCAAGTCCATAAACTGACATTTCACTAATGTACAATGAGAGTATGCCCCTGCTAAAGACATGTACTTAAATATCAATATAAGTTCATCTTTATACTATAGTCTCTTTCTATCATCGGCATTAAATTTGGTCTTTTAATCGAGGGTTCCTTAGCACTGAAAGTGTGGGGTAATTAACAGCAGATTCTTAAATCTGCTGGAAACCATTAATCTATAATTCTGATTTTAAAATAAAATTTAAATAGATTTTATCTCTACCATTAATGATCACTTGCTGGAGAAAAGCCTACGGTGGGGCCGATTCGTTCGTGGCGGCAGACACTAATCAATCTCCCTCTCTCAACTTCTTAAAATCATCTTCTAATTTCTCCTTTACACTGTCTGAAAAATATGCCCCATATAACGTTCCCTAGAACTCCTCCCAGGTAACTGAATATGTTCCCACTAGCCTGCTCGCCCGTGCTCCCTTCACCAATAATGGGCATCGCCTTCCAGACAATTCACTGCTATATGCACCCGATCTCTCTTCGAAATTAGCAGGTCTTCAAACAATTTCTCTATTGCATCGACCTGAGCTCTACCACCCAAGGCTCCGTACTCTATCTACTAAATCGAGGCAAATCAAACTTCCTGAAGTTCACCAAATTCATTTAGATCAGTGCCTATTATGTCTCTGATATCCCCTGACCACCCGGCAACATGCCTCGAGAGGTTGTCAGTTTGGTAGAGGTAGAGCCTATCGGTTGAGAAGTAGCAGCCGACAACATTGCTAGTGGTAACTCCTATCTGAGTAGTAGGTGGAGGCGGATATTGCTCTTGAGTTTCCTATATCGCACTTGCCTATTGTGGCATAAATTTCTAGAGCCTTCCTACTACTTTTATCAACGCAACCACTTGATCGCAAAACTCTCGCACTTTGCCAGGTCTAATCTTATCCTATTCCTCAGGCTATGCCGAAGTAACTCTTATCAAAGGTCGGCCACTCTGTGCCATCCCGATCACTAAAATAAAACACACATTAATCACAATATAACAACTCGGCTCAACCTAATCAAGCGACAACTCGGCTCGACCTAATTAAGCGCAAGTTTAGAAAGACATCCCTTTCTTCCTACGATATTATGTTGTCTGCAGCCAACATAATTATCCAGCAAGAAAAGATACATCTGCTTGAAAAGATACATCTTTTTTATTTACTTTTCAACTTCATCTGAAGAGTTCATATAACTCAATTTGCCGACTTTCGCTATAGATCATGTCTCTCACATCTTACATTCTTACGATCTGCCAAAAGCCTAGAATTTTCTAAGTCCATTCGACCTATTCCTAGGCTCTGATACCAACTTAATTTGTTATGCCCTGAGTTATAGCAGAAGTTCTCAAAAATGCCAACAGACCCACCGACACATCGGTACACTCGAAGCATAAAAAGAATATGTCTCCAAACAAAGCAACAAGCCCTAGGAGTTTACAGCTAACAAGTATCAAATTCTACAAAAATAGTAATAGTATAGCAAACACAATACAACTCATAATAAAAGAAAGTACAATATATTACTGGCCTTGTTAGTTCAAATGTATAGTCTGCTATACATTATCTCTAGCTAGGGTCCTCCTCTCGATCATGCACTCGGGTAAGAGATGCTATCTATCCCATAATCCCCTTACCTCCATCCGAAGCAAGTACTAAGGGCCTCTAAAATACAAAAGCAATAAAATAGAAGTGTGAGAACTACTAAACCATAGTCCCCAGTGGGTAAAGTGGATGGCATTGATGGCCTACACTACTAAGTCTACTCGAGGTAAAAATAATAGACTAAACAGTATGAATAAGAGAATAAAATAATAGGACATAACTTGTAATATACCGAAAATTCGGAAAATAAATATCGAACTTTAGTCAAATTGACCAAAGTGCGAGGACGATACACTTCGGAAAGTCCGAAGGTGTTAAAATGATCAAAAGTGAGTTACGGAAGGTTTTCGAGAGCTAAAGAATCAAATTCTGCAAACTGCAGATTTTGAGCTCTCGGGGACCGGTCCCTGGTGGGAGAGACCGGTCCCCGAACGCGTGCAGAATGAGACAGCCGAAAAATCGGCTAAGTCCTGGAAGGATAGCTCTCGGGAACCGGTCTCTGCCTGAGAGACCGGTCCCCCAGAGACCGGTCCCATCNTACAAAAGCAATAAAAAAAAAGTGTGAGAACTACTAAACCATAGTCCCCAGTGGGTAAAGTGGATGGCATTGACGGCCTACACTACTAAGTCTTCTCGAGGTAAAAATAGTAGACTAAACAGTATGAATAAGAGAATAAAATAATAGGACATAATTGCTGAAAATAGACTACTACTATCATGCCTCTATGCTTCTATCGAAAACTGTAAATCATGTATCACATGTATTAACTAGACATTGAATAAAGCAAAGCTGTATAATCCAATCACACTGAATGACTCAAAAGTAGTTAAGCTTGCGTCATACCTGGAGAGTCACCGTATCATACAAATCCGCACAATAATACTCATTGGGTCATCATACAGTATACGAACTTGCTCAGGCTGTCAACTGATATAGTAATCCAATACCTCCGGAGGGTCATCTGTAGCTGTCAAGCTCAATTTGGTTTTGTAGGCTATAGTCACATATGCAATGGTCAAAATGATTATAACAATACTATCCCAGTGTCGTCTAGCACAATCACATATACCTCACTATTTATTATGTCCGGCTACCACTTGGTAGAATTTCCACATGTCATTGCCTCTGGTATCTTTTGCGCATATCATGTATATTATGCATGATCAAGACAACAACCATAAAATCCCATACAGTAGAAAATGGAAAGCATCAATGCATAGCTCAACTTACTGTCAATACCAATCTAGTAAGAACCTCCTCACATGATCATAAGTATGCCCAAATGTTATTATTATATCTAGCGTTTCTAATATACCAAGTATCATTGAAAGGTAAACATACATGTACAACTCAACATACCAATAGCACCCATCTCACATAATCTCCCTATATGATCATAATAGATGGAATGATACTATATATCATCCCTATCACGGACCTGAAATCATACAAAGGAATATAGACATAGAAGGTAGTTTGCCAGTTTCAACAATATGTAACCCATCTAGAATAAACTTCTGAGGACTCTAGTCTTCTCGGTACCTCTCTCCACATAGCAACAAAATCCAACAATAACTCCAACTTCCAAATACATAGCTCCTAACCACAATGAAATTCACTGCTACTTCCAATCATGCATTTGTATACAAAAATCCCAATCAATACTTGAGCTCATCTCTACTCATCTCAATTCAATAGGACACCTTAGCTAGGATCATCCGCATTCCTTCTTCTTGGCTACACAAGCCTCCAAGCTCACCAACAAAACACAAACAAGAAGAGATATCATATCCTGGGCTCGCCTCAATAGAGCCCTAACACACAGGAGAAGGTTGGAGAAAGAAGAAGAAGAAAAGAGAAAAAGAAGGCTCTACTCAGTTGGGGATGTAAAAGAGAAGCACAATGGCATCCCTAGTCCTTTCATAAATAATTGACAATAGCAGAAAAGCCCTCAAATTGTCAATAATTAGTCCTCAATGAAAAATTTGAGATTCAGGCGCTCGGAACCCATATTTGGGCATTCGAACCTTACAGCCAAAGAATTTTGAGTGCTCCCAACCTACAATAATCCACCCAAAACCATTGCAGGTGCATCTACACCAAATTTCAGCACTCGAACCACTGCTCGAAATGATCGTAGCTATGCTCGGCCATATTCAAGTGCTTGGACCTGCATTTGAATCCATGTCGACTCACCCCGTTGAGTCACCTACTCACCACCCGAGTCACATTGACCTCACCTACTCACTTCGTGTTGTTATGGTAGAATCAGGCGCCCGCGTATGAGTCTAGAATTCATTCGGATCCATCTACATTGAACCCAGGTGTTCGCAATTGCATTCCAGAACCAACTAGCCCAACTTGCCACATTCGAGCGCCCTAAACCTGATCCTTCAGAAAGGTACGAAAACCACAGGTTGAGCTGATTTCTCATTTGAGTTTGTTTTCGCGTCCATTTTGGGCCAAAACAACTCTAACTCAACCCAACACTCTACAACTGTGCTGACCACCAACTCACATTACAATTTTGTCGAATTCCAAAAGTCTAGTACACTACAAAATTGTAACACCCCAACTTCCCAAGGGGTCATCCATTCTAGGACCACTCATGTCCTAGTTTGCTTAACTCTCTTAACCTCTTGGGCCTAGCCACCAACCAAAATACTTAAGTCGGAATAAGAGTAATAACCCTATTATATCATATATATAGGACAACCTGGGGCCTCACATTCTCCCCCTTAAGCCCTGACATCCTCGTTAGACTCAGACTCACAAGTATTAGGCGATGCGAGACTTGTCTCGCTAGCCTAAACTGACCTTGTGGTGAGCTGTGTTTTACCCACAATAGTCAATAGTAGAAGAGCCTCGTTCTCCCTGCTGTAATCCTGACTCGGCTGAGATTCATCTCATACTTTCGGCTAGTAATAGGCTCTGATACTAATTGTAACGCCCCAACTTTCTAGGGGGGGCACCCATCCTAGAACTACTCCTGTCCTAACTCGCTTAACCTCTTAGGCCTAGCCACCACCCAAAATGCATAAGCCGTGTTAAGAGTATTAGCCCTATTATATCATATATATAGGACAACCTGGGGTCTCACATTCTCCCCCTTAAGCCCTGACGTCCTCGTTAGGCTCAGACTCACAAGTATTAGGCGATGCGAGACTCGTCTCGCTAGCCTAAACTGACATTGTGGTGAGCTGTGTTTTACCCACAACAGTCAACAGTAGGAGAGCCTCGTTCTCCTTGCTGTAATCCTGACTCAGCTGAGATTCATCTCACACTTTCGGCTAGTAATAGGCTCTGATACCAATTGTAACGCCCCAACTTTCTAGGGGGGCACCCATCCTAGAACTACTCCCGTCCTAACACGCTTAACTCTCTTAACCTCTTAGGCCTAGCTACCACCCAAAATGCTTAAGCCGGGTTAAGAGTATTAGCCCTATTATATCATAGATATAGGACTACCTGGGGTCTCACAAAAACCATCCTCTGGCCCCTTTGAATCATCTATCCCACACAGCACAGGACTTCGGGCACCAGCATCCCGGCATCTGGAACTACCCCAGAACTTCAGTTTCAACCTAAGTATATTTTCGAATTCTATTCATCCTCATTTCTCTCTAGAATAGAGCCAACTCAATCCAATATCCTCAAGATTACAATTAATAGTGAGTTCCAACCACCAACTCAAACTGCAACCATCCTAATTTGAGAAGGTTCAGTACTTCACATTGGTGCTTGCCCATAAAAGCAGCTTCTAGCATTAATCCAACCTTCTCTTATATTGAGAACTTGGCAGAGGTGTAGAAAAAAGGTTGAACCTCAAAATAAATCGATCGTGTGCCAAGCTCACTGTTTTTGCATTTCTCTCTATCTGTACACCATTTTCTTTACTTGTAGGTTTATTAGTTTGATTTTCTTGTATTTTTATTTTAGAAATCTAATTCACTCCCCCCCCCCCCCTTCCCCTTTTAGATTGTTATTTTGATCCTCACCGGTCAGCCAAGGCTGCACTAGCCCTGACTCGTGCTCGTCCTGTGCTTATGTGAACAGTGGCATGCACTATTCTCTTCACCTTCCAAACAAGTGATTTAATTATAATGGAAAATATAAAGAGCTACCACTTCTCATAAAATTTTCATTTAGGTAGTGAACAAGCTCTCAAGTAAAGCTAATTTAATAGGGACCACTCAAGAAGTCCATAGATCAAGATAATATTTATAAATTTCTATCAAATAGAATAAACTCCAATATCTATTCAGTGTTATGAATTCTTTTTCTTTGCGATGACAATTAACGAAGAATGACCAATTAATGTGGGTAACACTCGCATAAATTTTATAAATCCAGAATTGTGACTATTTTTTGTCCATATATAATAAAAAATAAAAGAAAAGAAAGGTGAACTTCTACCAACTAGCCCCATGCGTAGACCTGGCAAATGGGCGGATTAGGTAATCCGCGGGTGGGTCATTATACCTACAAATTACTTGGACAAGGATAAAATTTATCCGCAAATTTTTGGATGCGTAGCCATAGTTTTTTTTCTTTTTTCGTTCTTATATTTTTTAGATGCAAAAAATTAAATGCAAAAAATTTCGTTCATATATATATATATATATAAAAGTTTTAAAAGCGTAATATAAGTTATTATTTAAAATATCATAACATACAATAAATATTTAAAGTATTAAAGTAAAAAATTTAATAATAAAAAAAAGCGATAAGAAATTAGGATTAAAATTTTTAGAATAGGTATATATATGTTAAAAAAATATATTTTGTAATTAAAATATATATATGCGGGTATCCGTGAGTATCTGCGGGTTACCCAAAATGTCTACAGTTTAATTGGTATACACTGATTTTATTTATAATTTTTTTGGTTGAAAAAATCGGTATCCGTACCCGTAAATTTACAAATAATCCGCAGGCACCCGCGGGTATGGGTGGAAATTGTCCAGTCTACCCATGCGATTTAGTCTATCGGCACTTTATCACTCTATATATAGTACGAAAGGTTGCATTTTATTATTTTATAGTTTTATCTTTATTTTATTATAGTCATCTCCCCATTAGATAGGGTAGAAAAAACACTATATGTGTTTCTAAACACGTGATGACGAAATGTGACATGAGTAAAATATCACATTTTATCACAATGTGATATATTTATATTAAATTGCATCTTATTATTTTCTTTTTTTTCTGACAATTATTATTTTCTGATTTGTAAAATGTATCATTATATTATTCTATTTAACCACAAATTTTTATAATAAAACAAAAATAAAATTACAAAATAGAAAAATTCCAATCTCAATTGGTGTCATTGTTTTTTTAATTTTAAATAGAAATTCTGCATAAAATAGTGAAGTAGAGAATGGTAGATTATTTACAATCCCTACATCCATTGTGTTTCTTTAGTAAAAAAAAAATTAAAATTTAAAAACAACTAATTTTTTAAAAAAAGTTTTTATCCATTATTTGGCCAAATTACAATATTTTCCACGGACATATCAAATTATATAGAATTAACATTTAAAAAATTAATAATGCAATAATGCCAAAACGAGACATTAGGTACAATTTAAAACAACCATTGTAGTATCCCTATTGGCCAGTAGTTGTGAAATTACAGCATCTGGGGCTTGTCAACACATCTCGAGAGTGTCGGGACAAGTACGAGCTTTGTTGGCGCGAATTAGACACAAACCGGACTCAGTGTAACGCGAGAGCAGGAAATTAGCACTAAAATCTGCAAATTGCAGATTTTCAACATTTAGTATCGGTACCACACAAGGGAGTACCGGTACCCCTGTATAGAATTTTTGTTTGCTGCTCTCGGGTTGCGAAGGGTGATGCAGGGTACCGGTACGGCATTGGCCTGGTACCGGTACTCTAGGGTAGATGAGGGGCTTTTAGGTAAATAGCTACCTCGTGGAGTTCACCCTTATCCTTATCTTTTGTATATTGTTAGAGAGGCAGAGAGGGAGTGTTTTGGTTGCTGCTCCTCTCCCTCTCTAGGGTGGATTCATACGGTTGGTGGAGGCTTCGGGTGGAGTTCAGATCGACGCTGACGTCGCGCCGGGGAGCCGTTCGAGCGCGTGGATGTCGTAGTTGCATCGTTGGGTGGCTGGGTGAGCCCGTGGTTCCGCTTCATTCGACTTTCTGCCGTCGTGGTTTAGCGTTTTGAGGTGGGTTAATGATATGTTTATCGGATTCTACGGATTTCCTCCAAGTCTAGTTGATGTCAGCATGTATATTTTTAGTCTTGTATATCATGTTATTTTAGCTCGAATTCATCGATTTGCTTGCTAACTGAAATCTGAATTTGGAGCATATAGTAGTGATTTAGATAAATTATACATGTTAAACTTGGAATTGACTTTGGAGAAAACTATCGATTCTACACCGTCATTTTCTAAAACTACCAGATTTAGCTGTAGGAGCCGTAGTTTGTTTGTATCGCCGTAGTTTGTGGGCTGTGGATATCCAGAATAGTGTAGAATGCATTTACGCTCGTGCTGGGATGCCGAGCTTATTTTTACAGTAGTGTATAGACTGTTCTAGGCTGTCGGGTGCCGTTGTGCGTGGTTGACGGTGGACCCAGATTGCTATTTTTGCATCGGTTTGTGCCGAGGGCACGTTGATTATGGTTGTTAGACCAGTTAGACCCTTATGTATTGATTATAACCTGTAAAAACCTAATTGAGCTCGGCAGAGACACGCTTGCATACTCGGTTGGGTAGCGCCCACAAGTGCCACTCCGGAGTCGGGCCTAGTGCTTTTGCGTTGATGTCATTGCATCCTGGTTGGACTTGCTCTCCATTGATGACCGAGCGTGCTAGTAGTTAGTGTAGTTTCGACAAGCGAGACGGGTGTGTTCACAGTCCCTAGTGAGATTGGGTCAGAGATTGCATTTTCTACATATAGTTAGTGTTGGATTATGATAGTATAGTGACATATAGCTGTAGATTTGTTCCAACTTCCTTTATTATCTTTGAGCATACTTTTTGTAGACTTAGTGGGTGAGCCGTTGAGGTCGGTAGTGGTACCCACTGAGAACTATTTCTTTTTGCAGTAGTTCTCACACCCAGTTGTTGAAACCTTTTGCAGAGCCTCCTTCTTCGGCTGCTGCTGTTGCTGATTCAGATCGTGGAAAGGAAGTCGCGAGTTAGATCCCTTCCCGTTTTGCTGCTGATCTAGAGACATACCAGCTACAGGTAGTGTTACTTTTTGGTTCTTGTACATACTGATGTTATATTCTCGATGGAGCGAGTATTTTTGTATCTGGATACTATGTATGTATTTGAACCGATGTTATTTATATATGTTTCTTTTTAGCAGCTCTATACTACTGATTGTAGTACTGTTGTATGATTATAGGTACGAGTACAGCTATCGCTTCGTATACAAAGAAAATTTTTTTATGTACGGCGGGTCTGTTAGCGTGCCCGGGGAAACGAGTAATCCGGAGCGTGACAGATTAAGTTGGTATCAGAGCTTAGCATTAGGTCGTTGGAACCTAGGAACCCTAAGCTTGGCAAACCTTAGGAAGATAAGACGCGAGATGCGTGATTTATCACGAAAGTCAGCGATTGAATTGTTTTAACTTTTCCTAGAGTGGAGTGAGTGACTGAAGAAGCGTCTGGTTCGACCAAGGAAATTATCTCTGCTGCAGACGACATAATTTTGAGGAGAAATAGGGGCCGCCTTCTAGACTTTCGTTTGATTGGGTCGGGAGTTGTAATATACCGAAACTTCGGTAAATAAATATCGAACTTTAGTCAAATTGACCAAAGTGCGAGGTTGGTACGCTTCGAAAAGGCTAAAGGCGTCAAAAGGGGTAAAAATGCATTGTTGGGGGTTTTCGAGAGCTAAAGAATAAAAAACCTGCAAACTGCAGCTTTTGAGCTCTCGGGGACCGGTCCCTGGCGGGAGAGACCGGTCCCCGAACGCAAGAAATCTCAGAGATGGAAAAAAATAGCTAAGTCCCAGAAAACCAGCTCTCGGGAACAGGTCCCTGTGGGGAGAGACCGGTCCCCGAGAGACCGGTCCCTCTGGGAGAGACCGGTTACATCATGTGAGAGCTCCGCTGAGCTGCGGGAGAGCTCTCTGGGACCGGTCCCCTGCTCGAGAGACCGGTCCCCGAGCATGAAAAATGCCCAGTCTGGGCAGTGCAACGAGATGAAAGTTGAGGGGCTTATTTGCATTTATGCACTAAGTAGGCTATGTATGAGGGGGGTATGAGATATTTCTCTCATTTCTCTCATTTATCTCCCTCACACCCTCTCATATCTCTCTTTCTCTCTCTAGAGGGCAAAGAGAAGAAGAAAGAAAGGAAAAGAAGGAGAAAGAAGAAGAAGGAAAGGAAAAGAAAGAGAAGGAAGGTGAAGAAGAAGGCAAGGGAGTGGAGCAACTTCCTCTTCTTCCTTCTTGGTGCAAGAAAGCGAAGCTTTTATAGGTAAGCTTCAACCTCTTTCATGGTAGAACCCTAAGTAGGGTTTTGATAGAGTTAAGAATGGTTTTAGTAGAATCTCTTGAGTATTTGAAGCTTTCTTTTGCTTCCTAATGAGATCAAAACCTAGGGTTTTGATATATGTTGAAGCTAGGGCATCCAAATTGGGGCTTTTGCTTGTGAAGATTTCAAAGCTAAATTGACCCTCTAGAAACCTAATTGGAGGTATTTCCGACGCGTTGGTGCACTCGTTTTAATGTTACGAAAAGCCTATGCGAGTTATAAGCAAAAAGGCCTAATTTGGCTTCGTTTTGCCGCAGGTAGCAAACTAGGTGACAAAAATCCCAAGAAAAAAAAATCGCCGTAGCACCCTAACAAACCTACGAGGTGGGTGGTGCTTTCCAAACTTGTTGAAATTTCTTTTATGTCTAATATGTCACTTTCTTAAACATGTTTGTGCATGCATTGTCGGGTAAATGAGATGATAGTCATGTAAAGTGCATGTTGTGAGTACAATTTGCATAATGAGATGGTTGAGAACCAATAAGAATGTAAAAATCCTATATGTGCATGTAAAGAGACAAGAATTGAGAATAGTTAAAGAACAAGTGACATATGACATGAGGACAATGTAATGTTAAGAACAAAAGCCAGAGTTAGCATCAAATGTGTGGCATCAAAGAACAAAAGTTAGAGTTAGCAACAATTGTGGCCTAAAGAACACTAGAGTTAGTGTAATGACATGATCAAGAACAAAGAATGCAAAGAACTTGAGATTGAGATACAATGACATACAATTTTAGAGCTAAGGGTCATTTATGCATAATTTTCTTAGAGTTAAGGAACGGATTGAACTAAACATCCTTTGAGTTAAGGATTTGATCATACTCGCTATAAGTCCTTGCTCGAGGGTAGTCGCTCCCCCTCGGGCGATGTGCTCCGGAGTTTGTCATCACTGAGTTGGTGCTGTTCCCTAGAACGGTCCCAACGGGAGGAAGCTGAGGGCCCGTTAAATGGGATTTTGAGTTGGTGAGTTATAAAACGCCGCGGGAGGAAGCTGAGGGCCCAACGGGTTAGCTAAGAGATTGGGTAAAAGAAAAGTGTTGGTTGAGGCGAAACCCACAGGTTAGCCTGAGATTTTATGAAAAATCAAAGAACTTGCATTCTACACGAGTTTTATATTGAGCATCTTTATTGATAGCATTGTTCAGGCATATTAGCTGCATATATATAGTTGGTTACTTATCTTATTTCTTCTATTATGCCTGAGTTAGACCTAGTGGAAAAGTCGATGAGATTGGGGCTGAACCCACTGGGAACTTCGTTGTAGTTCTTATCCTACTATTTCCACAGAGCCGGGACCGAGTGAGCCGGCGAGCGACCGCGATAAAGGTATCGCGCCGTAGACAGTGACTACCAAAGTTGGGTTTTACATTTTGTTAGTAGCTTACCCTTCTATCTTCTTTGTATTTGAAGATGCTGATGTATAAAGCAAAGAAAGAAAGAATGTAATGTTTCACTTTGAGCAAATGTGATGTAAAAAGAAATGATAAAAAGCAATGTAAAGGCAAATGTGATAGTTGAATACAGTGTATATGATCAAAGATGAATCATAGTACTTGTGTAGCTGTTTGGTTTCCTTTCTTTCACTAATAGCTATTGCTTACCCTCGTGTAAGCCGTATTTGTATGTTTCCGCTTGTGCATTCTTTTACTTGAATTGTATAGGAGTTGAGCCTTGGGCGGGCAGGGGAAACTCTGTCCGTTCGGCGTCTTGGTATCGGTCCCGGGGCGTGACAAGAGTGTTTGTATTTTGTATCTGACCCTTATGTTCTTTTTCTTGCAGCTATGTATAGACGCCGAGGTCAACCGTCGACGCGGGATCGCGCCGCACCATCTGAGATGCCAGAGCAGGCAAGGCCGAGCGCACCCCAGGATCTGAGTGAGCAGTTAGCTGCCCTGACTAAGGCGACGAGGCAGCAGGGGGGTTATTGCAGAGGATGTGCGAGACATTAGCGCCGCCGCAGAGTACAGCACCGAGAGTACCAGAGGAGTCAACTCCACCCCCGACTACTCCAGTGGCCGCACCAGCCACAGCTGTACCCCCACCTGTGATAGTTCCCACGACATCAGTTACACCTTCTGGAGATGCGCCGCAGATGTCTAAGGCTGAGCAGGAGCGGATGACTGAGAGGCTTGCCTGTTTTCGTCATTTTGATCCGCCGACCTATGACGGCAGCTGCACGGAGCCCTGAGTTGTAGAGGGCTGGGTCAGCGCGATGGAGAAACTATTTGAGGATTTATTTATTCCTGAGCAGGAGCAGGTACATTTGGGAGTACACTGTTTGGCTGGCGACGCCCATGCTTGGTGGAGAAGAATGAGGCGAGACTGACGGTTGGTGGCACTGTAGATGAAGTGGGATGAGTTCTGCGGAATGCTGTATGGGATGTATTTTCCAAATAGCGTGAACAGAAGCTCGAGGAGGACCTGAAGAAGCTTTAGCAAGGGGAGCGAGCAGTTCAGGAGTACATCCGTGAGTTTACCCGACTCCTGAACTGTGTTCCATTTGTAACTAGAGATGAGGCCTACCGAGTATATCTATTTGAGCGAGGCTTGAGACCAGAGATCTTCAGGTTGGTACAGGCGCAGAGATTGAGGACCTTGGATGCATTTATTGAGCAAGCTCTATGGGTGGAGAGAGGTGATGTATCGATCCGCGAGCGGGCACAGGTACAGGTGCCGGGGCAGAGTCAGGATAGGAAGCGCTCGGTTCCAGATGATGAAGGACAGTCGAGCAGCAGGTGTCCGCCAAGACCTCCACGATCATGCTCTCAGGGTCATGGGTTTTCGGGGCGTCAACGTTTTGGGGGATCTCGTCAGCAGAGGCAGTCGCAGGGGATTCCTCAGTGTGTGATTTGTGAGGGACCACACTGGCCTCGACAGTGTAAGCAGAGAGAGGGCCGGTGCTAGGAATGTGGACAGCCACGGCATATGAGAGCAGCTTGTTCCTGAGCAGCATCACCAGCACCATCGACGGCATCAACACAGCCGGTACCTCAGCAGTCTTACGGAGCAGCACCAAGTTACCGCCAGCAGGATAGAGCGTCTGTGCCGCGGCAGGGTGAGTGGCGAGAGCAGGCTCAGAGTGGCATGGTGTATGCAGCCGAGGTGGAGGACTCTATAGCAGCCGACCGAGTGGTGGCAGGTATCATTTTGATTTCTAGTATTCGAGCTCGTACCTTATTTGATACCGGTGCATCGCATTCTTTTGTTAGCCAAGCATTTGCATTGTTGCATGGTCTAGAGGTATGGCCATTGTTGCATGCACGAGAGGTGTAGATTCCCGACCATACTTTGCAGGTGGTAGAGTGTTGTTGGTCGTGTCCGGTGCAGTTAGGCTCGTGGATTATGCCCGCAGACCTGTTGGTCTTAGGGCAGCTGCAGAAATTTGATGTTGTGCTTGGCATGGATTGGCTGACGCGGTAATATGCTATGATCGACTGTCGAGCGAGGACTGTGACGTTCCGCGAGCCAGGCCAAGAGGAGTTCACATACAGAGGTTGCAGGAGTACGTTGTTTGCCACTTGAATTTCGTCGGCGAGGGCTCGACAGCTGATGAGTAGAGGTTGTATCGCTTTTCTAGCGACGGTTGTGGAGGTGCCTACGGCGGCGCCGGGACTCAAAAATATTCCTATAGTTCGCGAGTTTCCGGATGTTTTTTCTCCTGATTTGACGACGATGCCGCCGGATAGAGAGATCGAGTTTGTGATTGATGTAGTTTCCGGAACTGCACCAATCTCGAAGGCACCCCACCGGATAGCACCGGCAGAGCTGAGAGAGCTAAAGGCGCAACTTCAGGATCTAATGGATAAGGGGTATGTGAGACCCAGTGTATCGCCTTGAGAAGCGCCGGTGTTATTTGTGAAGAAGAAGAATGGTTCACTCCGATTATGTGTAGATTATCGAGAGCTGAATAAAGTGACCATTAAGAACAAGTATCCTTTGTCGCGCACCGATTATCTGTTTAATCAGTTGTAAGGATTTTGTTTCTTTTTGAAGATTGATCTTCAGTCAAGTTACCACCAGTTGAGGGTGAGGGCCGAGGATGTTCCCAAGACAGTTTTTCGGACTCGGTACGAGCATTATGAGTTTACTGTGATGCCTTTTGGATTGACGAATGCCCCTGCCACATTTATGGATTTGATGAACCGGGTGTTCAAGCCGTACTTGGATAGGTTTGTAGTTGTATTCATTGATGACATCTTGATATACTCCCGGAGTGATGCCGAGCATGAGGAGCATTTGAGGATTGTGCTACAACTTCTTAGGGAGAAGAAGTTGTATGCTAAGCTGAAGAAGTGTGAGTTCTGGCTTCGGGAGGTATCTTTCTTAGGCCATGTGATTTCTGCAGTTGGGGTAGCAGTGGATCCGAAGAAGATTGATACTATTCGGGATTGGCCCAGACCGATGACGGTTACCGAGGTAAGGAGTTTTCTTGATTGGCAGGATATTACCATCGGTTTGTGGAAGGCTTTACGAAGCTTTCCACACCCCTCACTCGATTTGACTCGAAAGGGAATTAAGTTTATCCGGAGTGAGGATTGTCAAAGGAGCTTCGATGAGTTGAGACAGAGGTTGATGTCGGCTCCTATCCTTGCCCTTCCAGTGATGGGGGAAGGATTTGTGATTTACAGTGATGCATCGCACAGTGGTTTCGGTTGTGTGCTGATGCAGTATGGTAGGGTAATTGCTTATGCTTCCGGGCAATTGAAGGATTATAAGAAGAATTACCCTACGCATGACTTGGAGCTTGCTGCGGTAGTTTTTGCTTTGAAGTTGTGGCGGCATTATTTTTATGGCGAGCACTGTGAGGCTTTTACAGATCATAAAATTCTCAGGTATCTATTCACCCAAAAGGAGTTGAACCTGAGGCAACGCCGGTGGTTGGAGTTGTTGAAGGACTATGATATTAGTATTCAGTATCACCCTGGCAAGGCGAACGTGGTGGCAGATGCATTGAGTAGAAAGGCAGTGCAGAGCTTGAGCATGTTGATTACTCAGCAGAAGCCGTTACTTGAGGAGCTACAGCGGTTGAGACTCGAGGTAGTGTCCCCTAGGTCTACTGCAAGACTGATGTCTATGGTCTTGCAGCCCACTCTGTTGGATAGCATCAGGGAGAAACAGAGTGGAGACTCTCATTTGTTGAGGATTCGAGAGCAGTTGGAGAGGGGACAGGCAGAGGCTTTTTCTGTGGACAGTTCGGGAGTACTACGGTACAGGGACCGACTGTGTGTGCCTATGGATTTAGGGATCTGAGAGGAGATTTTGAGAGAGGCTCACTACTCACCTTATACTATTCACTCCGGTGGAACCAAGATGTATAAGGACTTGAAGGCACACTTCTGGTGCAATGAAATGAAGAGAGACATTGGCATATTTGTGGCTCAATGTTTGACTTGCCAACAGGTAAAGGCAGAGCATCTGGGACCTACTGGCAAGCTTCAGAGTCTGCAAGTGCCCGAGTGGAAATGAGAGCAGATCATGATGGACCCTGTTGTGGATTACCGAGAGCACTGGGTAGTTTTGATGCGATTTGGGTGATTGTAGACAGACTGACTAAGTCTGCTCACTTCTTACCAGTACAAACCACCTGTCCCAGGGAGAGGCTCACTCAGTTATATCTGGATGAGATTGTTAGGTTGCATGGTGTGCCTACTTCGATAGTTTCAGATAGAGACCCGAGGTTTGTTTCACACTTTTGGAGGAGTCTTCAAACAGCCTTGGGTGCACAGTTGCATTTCAGCATGGCGTTTCACCCACAGACGGATGGTCAGTCAGAGCAGACCATTCAGACTCTGGAGGACATGCTTGTTAAGGATTTTGTATTGGCAAGTTTCGTGAAGTGAGTCGGAGTCTTGAAGAATCGAAGCAAATTGACAAAGATCAAAGAATTCAAGATTTTGGAAAAAAAATCAGAAAATACCTCACGACGTGAATCACGATGGTCAGGTAAAGTTTTAATTCATGTTATGGTGATTCATACTTAGTTATAGGCATTAGAATCATTTAATCAAAAGTTTAGTTGATTAGAAAGTGCTTCGGAAGTGTACGGAACTCGAAACAATGCAAAATCCCAAAAATTGCATTGTGTACCGGTACAGCAATCAAGCCCGTACCGGTACAGCCACTGACTTGGCTTCGTATTTCTGTTCCGTCCTTGTGTAACCGGTGACAGCTTTTCGTGTACCGGTACACAGTGTAAAATCGTGAAATCTTTCTAATTCGACTCCAATTGATTCTAAAGTCTATAAATAAGCTATTGGGCTTCTCTAACACATTAGGCATTATAAGAATACATGTNCGCATTTATTTTTATTGCATCGAGATTTATGGTTTTTTGGCCTTTCACCTATTCACCTCCCTCTAGGTGATAGATACAATCTAGATAGATCCTTGGGCTCCTCAAAACTTTCAATGCTGAGAGCATGTGTCCTAAACTTTGGAGGAGGGTGGTATCGACATTTGAGACTCGCTGAGTTTGCGTACAACAGCAGCTATCAAACGAGCATCCAGATGCTCCGTTTGAGGCGTTGTATGGATGCAGGTGTCAATCCCCTTTGCATTGGAGTGATGTGGGTGAAAGGAAGACTCTGGGGCTTGAGATTCTGATGGAGGCTGAGGAAAAGGCTAAAGCTGTGCGTCGACATCTTTTGATAGCCCAGAGTCGACAAAGGAGCTACGCCAATACCAGAAGACAAGACTTGGAGTTCCAGGTAGGAGATCATGTGTTTCTGAAAGTCTCGTCGTCCCAAGGGATACGCAGATTCGGAGTGCGTGGAAAGCTCAGTCCACGCTTTGTAGGCCCTTTTGAGGTATTGGAGCGAGTTGGACCAGTTGCCTATAGGATTGCTCTACCCCCACAATTGGCTAGTATTCATGATATTTTCCACATCTCGGCATTGAGGAGGTACGTGTTTGACCCCGCGTGTTGGAGCTTAGCGAGGATTTGAGATATGAGGAGCGACCGGTGCGAATTCTTGCTCGGGAGACGAAAGAATTGCGTAACCGGGTCATTCCTTATGTAAAAGTGTAGTGGAGTCATCACAAGCAGTGGGAGGCGACCTAGGAGCCGAAGACGGGGATGCGTGAGTCCTACCCTTACTTGTTTGATGCTCAAGCTTGAGGTATGCTTAGGTTTCGAGGACGAAACTTTTTATAGTAGGGAAGGATGTAGTATCCCTGGTGGCCAGCAGCTGTGGAATTACAGCATCTGAGGCTTGTCGACACATCTGGAGAGTGTCAGGACAAGTCCGAGTCATGTTGGCGCAAATTAGACGCAAACCGGACTCAGTGTAACGCGAGAGCAGGAAATTAGCACTGAAATATGCAAATTGCAAATTTTCAGCATTTCGTACTGGTACCACGTAGGGGAGTACCGGTACCCCTGTATAGAATTTCTGTTTGCTGCTCTCGGGTTGCGAAGGCTGATACAGGGTACCGGTACGGCATCGGCCTAGTACCGGTACTCCAGGGTAGGTGAGAGGCTTTTTGGTAAATTGCTACCTCGTGGAGTTCACCCTTATCCTTACCTTTTGTATATTGTTAGAGAGGCAGAGAGGGAGTGTTTTGGTTGCTGCTCCTTTCTCTCTAGGGTGGATCTGTACTGTTGGTGGAGGCTTCGGGTGGAGTTCGGATTGACGCCGACGTCGCGCTGGGGAGCTGTTCGAGCGCGTGGACGTCGTAGTTGCATCGTTGGGTGGCTGGGCGAGCGCGTGGTTCCGCTTCATTCGACTTTCCGCCATCGTGGTTTAGCGTTTTGAGGTTGGTTAATGATATGTTTACCGGATTCTATGTATTTCCTCTTAAGTCTAGTTGATGTCAGTATGTATATTTTTAGCCTTGTATATCATGTTATTTTAGCTCGAATTCATCGATTTGTTTGCTAATTGAAATATGAATTTGGAGCATATAGTAGTGATTTAGATAAATTATACATGTTGGACTTGGAATTGACTTAGCAGAAAACTATCGATTCTACACAATCATTTTATGAAACTACCAGATTTAGCTCGAGGAGCCGTAGTTTGTTTGTATCGCCACAGTTTGTGTGCGGTGGATACCCAAAATAGTGTAGAATGTATTTACGCTCGTTCTGGGATGCCGAGCTTATTTTTACCGTAATGTATAGACTGTTTCGGACTGTCGAGTGCCGTTGTGGTTGACGGCGGACCCAGATTGCTATTTTTGCATCAGTTTGTGCCGAGAGCACGTTAATTATGGTAGTTAGACCAGTTAGACCCTTTTGTATTGATTATAGCCTGTGAGAGCCTGATTGAGCTCGGCAAAGACACGCTTGCATAATCGGTTGGGTAGCGCCTACGAGTGCCTCTCCGGAATCAGGCCTAGTGCTTTTGCGTTGATGTCATTGCGTCCTGGTTGGACTTGCTCTCCACTGACGACCCAGCGTGGTGGCAGTTAGTGTAGCTTCGACAGGCAGGACAGATGTGTTCACAGTCCCTAATGAGATTGGGTCAGAGATTGCATTTTCTACATATAGTTAGTATTGGATTGAAATAGTATAGTGGCATATAGCTGTAGATTTGTTCCAGCTTCCTTTACTATCTTTGAGCGTACTTTCTATAAACTTAGTTGGTGAGCCATTGAGGTCGGTAGCGGTACCCATTGAGAACTGCTTCTTTTTGCAGTAGTTCTCACACCCAGTTGTTGAAATCTTTTGCAAAGCCTCCTTCTTCGGCTGCTGCTGTTGCTGATTCAGATCGTGGAAAGGGAGTCGCGAGTTAGATCCCTTCCCGTTTTGCTGCTGATCTAGAGACATACCAGCTACAGGTAGTGTTATTTTTTGGTTCTTGTACATACTGATGTTAGATTCTCGCTGGAGCGTGTTTTTGTATCTGGATACTATGTATGTATTTGAACCGATGTTATTTATATATGTTTCTTTTTAGCAGCTCTATACTACTGGTTGTAGTGTTGTATGATTACAGGTACGAGTACAACTATTGCTTCGTATACAAGAGAAATTCCTTTGTGTACGGCGGGTCTGTTAGCGTGTCCGGAAAAACGAGTAATCCGGGACGTGACAGGGGAGTGACAACCATAGCCAAAATAATAATAATAATAATAATAATAATAAGCTAAATCACTTGAGGGCTTAGTTAGTTAATTCGCGAATTATTCGCGAATTTTTGAAAAATGAATTAAACGGCCGTATTCATATTTTTCTGAAAAATTCAAAAAAATACGCATTTTTTTGGGTAAAAAATACTTATTCGCGAATAATTCACGCGCCGAATTATTCGCCAAAAAGACGCGGCCTCACGGTCGCTGGCCTCGCGGCTCCCTAGCGCGAGCGCGCGGGTCGAGGGCCTCGCAGCTCGTTCGCGAGCGCAAGCGCTTGAGCGCGGCTCGCCCAAAACAGAAAAGACGCGGCCTCGTGGTCTCTGGCCTCGCGGCTCCCGAGCGCGAGCGCGCGGGTCGAGGGCCTCGCAGCTCGTTTGCGAGCGCAAGCGCTTGAGCGCGGCTCACCCAAAACAGAAAAAAAAATCCCTGTTAGCCTCACCCAAAGTAGAAAAAAGAAAAAAAAAAATCCTTTCATGAACGTTCGCCCCCTCTCCTAAAAAAAAATCACTCAATCAAAAAGATTTAATTTCTTATGAACTATCTTAATTTCTTATTTGCTTAATTATTTATTTATTTTAAGGCATAATATAGTTTGCTATTTTTTTTTACTTAATTAGCTTAATTTTGTAGCTCTTTATTCTTATATTCTTAAGAAATATAAATATTTATGCTAATAGCATAAATCTTGTGAGAAAACAAATTTAATTTAATAGTTGAATTTTCCGAATTTTTAATTAGTAAACATATAATATCTGTATAAATCACGCATCCGAATAATTGCCAAATCCGTTTTTTAGCCGTATTTTTCAACGAATTTAAAAATTAGAAACGAATTTTATCCGAATTATACCCATATCGAATTTTTGCCGAATCCGAATTAACTATGCTTGAGGGTAGACCTGGCAATCTTAACCCATATCCACGGGTTATCTGCAAATTTGTGGGTATATATTGGTACCAACTTTTCAAACTCAAAAAATTACGGATAAGATTGATGGGTACCCATTAAGTTGTGGGTATTTTGGATAACCCGCGGGTACCCACTGATACCCGCACATATATTTTTTAATTAAAAAATATATTTTATTGATTAAAAAATATGTACTTTTTAATATTTTCATCCTAAAAATTCTAATCCTAATTTCTTATTCCATGCCTTTTATATTATGAAATTTTTTTACTTTAAAACTTTAAATATTTTTATTGTATGTTCTAATATTATAAATAATGATTTATGCTATGTTTTTAAAACTTATATATATGTTTTACATTTAAAAAGTACAAAAGCGAAAAAAGAAAGAAAAGAAAAAAAATTGCTGGTAACCGGCATACCCTCCCGCCTACCAGTGAGAGTGTAAGGATAATTAAGATATTGGCTACCTAAAAATTTACGAATAAATTTTATTCATACTCAAATAATTTATGGGTACAATGATCCGTCTACGGATTACGCAATTCGTCCGTTTGTCCGGTCTTCTTGAGGGTAAGCAATATTTATTTAAGAAAGAGAGAGAAAAGAAAGGAAAGAAACGAAGATCACATATTACACAACCCCAAAGTCAGATTATATTAATTAGTTGATGGGTCGGAATCAGTAAATAGCTACCCATAAAACCCTCTTGGCGGTAAATGTCCATCCGCATGCGTTGTATATATGTGGTCGAAATGGTGATTCTGGAACACGGTCTCAATAAAACAAGAAAGCTTAGTTTTAAGTAATTAATTAATTACAATGACTAATGAGCCTCAACAAGATGCTGTACTTGACCGTTTTCGATTACTTTCGATGTCGAAAGGATAATTATTATTATTTAATTAACTTTGTGAGGAAATAGGCACGAATTTTATTAATTAGAGATTCGTGCGCGTACGTACGTAATTGTTTCAATATTTATATTTGAATGGATTCAGCCTCCTTTTTTGACCGTTAGAAATAAAATTGCTTTGCACGGCAGGTCGAGCAAAGTTTTGGCGCGCCTAGATAAGGTGCGTCCCACCCACACTACAGGACAAACTTGTGCGTGGCCCAATTGGTATAAAGATCAAATTTAAGTAAGTATCACCGACCGTCCCTAGAGCAAGTGACAAAACGTTTGGTGGTTGGTATCCGAGACCCAAGTTTGAATTCTAATTGATCCACATTTTTAACTAAGTTTATTTCTAAGTGAAATAAACGAAGCGGGTAGCGTGCTATCTATTTCTCAAAAAAAAAAAAAAAAAAAATTATCCAGGAACAAGGGTACCAAATTTAATATAATCTAATTGATTACCCACATCCTTTAACATAACTACTTTTTTCTTTTAAGAACAATTTGCATAATTATTTAATTAGCAACTCAGTGCATGAAAGTATAGAAAAGAAGGATTTCGATCATAACCCTTAAATTGAAGGCACATATATGTGATAGGTGGCGGAATGCGACCGGTATTGAAATTTTATAACAACATATAAGATTTAATTAGTTTTTTTTATTTTCATAGAAATGTGAGTAATCCTAGCTAGATTAGGTGTAGATCATCTTACACCCGCTCATCCAAAAATTTTTATTTTCTATATAAGTCCTATCAACTCTCTTATTTTTTACTGAAAATTTATTTGGGTCTTTGAAATTCTTAGGATAATAGAGAGTTGAGATTTACACACAATGTATATGTTTCGCAGTTACCATTTCTCTAGAAATATTATTGGATCTGTAAGTGATTCTATTAATTTAGGTCAATATATACGAGATATAAGTTTTCAGGGCAAACAGTTAGCACTTTTCAAGAAATTTTATTGGATCCCTTAAATANTATTCTCTTGGTTTCTAAGGATATGCTTGAAATTGCCCTAAAATCTTATATCTCACCAATATTGACTTAAAAAAATAATAGAATCACTATTTAAGTGATTCTATTAATTTAGGTCAATATATACGAGATATAAGTTTTCAGGGCAAACAGTTAGCACTTTTCAAGAAATTTTATTGGATCCCTTAAATAGTGATTCTATTATTTTTTTAAGTCAATATTGGTGAGATATAAGATTTTAGGGCAATTTCAAGCATATCCTTAGAAACCAAGAGAATATCACACACAGATATTTTCTTTCCAAAATTGTCAATGTCAATATTATACCTATAAATTAATAAGTAATATTATAAATATCATACTATTTCCATTAGAATTTATCGATGCTAAATGACTTATTATTAATTTCCTTTCTCACTAATTAAAGGAGGATTGATGATGGCCAACTGGACAGTGATAAAATGAGTGTTTAGTGATCATATATGTTGTGGAATACAATGTTAGCCATATGAATTTTGAAGGACTTCTACGTAAATTAAGGGATTTTTTTTTTATAGTGATAAATTTTGAAGAACTTCTATGCAACTAGGGGTGGACAAAATGGCAAAATAGAAATTAACCATCAGATTTTCATAGAAGCTGATCATTTGGTATTATCGACACTAAAGCTAAAAGGAAGAGTTTTCTTCTTTTTTCTTTCCAAAATATCAGCGAATTATCTGCTAATTAATAATTTTCAAAAAAGAATTTGTCCGAAATAATTTTATAATTATTTAGTATTTTAGTTCTTTTAAAATTTTAGTAGTGCGTAATAATTTTATGTCATCGAATCTAATAAAAAGTATAGTATTTTTTTTTTTTTGGGGACAAGATGCCCTCCTATTACAATACCAAAACATCTCGTGTGTCATGCCGCACATTTCCCAAAACGCATTTCACAATTTTTCATCTCGCTTACTTATGATGCACGTGTTTTTTACTTTTTTTTTCTGAGAAAAAAACATCTCTATCCCCCTCTCCCTCTCTCAAGATTCAAGATTCAAGCGCCTTTTCATCTCCAATTAATTATTCCATATATATATATATATATATATATATATATATATATATATATAGCGTTAGGCTATTATGCTATCGGAAGCACGGAACCTTCCATGCTTCCAGCTCGTTTTCAATATTGCGACTTTGAATCGTCTATCGGCTCCGTTAAACTTGATCTAGAATATTTGGAGCACCTAGAAAATAAATTTTATTATTTTTCGATATCATTAGCCTAGTGATCGAATGAAATCAATAAATTTCAATGGCCGTAGTGAGCCGTTTGCAAGTTTAACGGTGTAGAAATATCCAAATCACGTGAAATTTTGATAGAAAATTTTTTATACTATATAAAACAAGATCAATATCTTTGATTTAAAATTTTAATGTCATATCATCGTATTTTGTAAGATTTTTATTTTCAGCCGTTGATTTTGAGCTACTTCGATCACTAGGCAAATGATATCGAAAAATCGCAAAAATTATTTTCTAGATGTTTCAAATACTCTAAATCAAGTCTAACGAAGCCGATCGTTGATTCGAAAGACTGAACATCGAAAATAAAGTAGAAGCACAGAGCCCTCCGTGCTTCCATAAGTTTCCTAGGCCATGGCTACTATACTATTATGAGTATTGGAGCCCTCATACTCATAAGTTGTTTTCAATGATGGAGCTTCCGAATCAATGATCCACTCCGTTAAATATGATCTAGAGTATTTGAAACTTCTAGAAAATAAATTTCGTAAATTTTCGAAATCATAATAAAGTCCATCAAGTGAGCATAAAATGAACGGTCAAAATCGAACGACGTCCTAAAAAAAGATGATCAGATCCTTCAATTCAAGATCGGAGTTATTGATCTTTATCTATGTAGTGAATAGAATTTTCTATCAAAAATTCAACAAATTC
>NC_033626.1:5973420-6100291 GCF_001540865.1 Ananas comosus
AGATGCTCGCCCGTGCTGGATTAGGTGCCGAAGTGGATTGCCGTGGGGAGTGCATACTACCACGGGGCCATTAGGCGCGGCGCAAGCTGGACTACCTTGTGTAGGTCCTTATGAATGAAATTAAAGTTCTAAATGACAGATGATAGCAATGATTGATTACCAGTTATAGTGTACAGTATTTACTTACACGTTCATGCTTACAGTAATTGCTATACTTTTATTATTCAGTTGATTCATTATTGTAGAAAGTATGATTACATGTTGATTACATGTTCATTACCTGTTAGCATTGTAGATATATCATGCAATTACTGCTTTTACTTTCATTTAGTACATCATGAGCCTTGTGGTGTAATTCGCCGAGGCTGGCGGATTACCCACTGGGAACTATTATTTAATAGTTCTCACGCCCTTGTTATTGTTGTTTTTACAGAGCCTCCTACAGGAGAGGCTAGGGATCGCGGCAAGAGAGTCGCGTCTAGCTAGACCTAGCTTGCGGTTTTACTAGGTGATCACCTTGCTACTCGTGCCACGGCCGAGGGTGATGTACCCATGTATAGAGAGACTACCGTTGTACATGTATTTTGAGTAGCCTGTGATGTATATGAATAGTTGAATTGGGGATTATACTTTTATATTTCTCTACGATGTGAGATTTTGGGTTGTGTACTTTTTGTTTTTCTGTTGATAGTATTATTGACGTATACTTTGCTCTGATATCGGGATAGGATTCTTCTATGTTTTTCTCCTATCGACATGTTCTCTTTGTAGACGCCTTATATGCTGCAGGTGTATGGCGGGTCTGTACACGTGCCGGATATGCTTTCGTTGGTACCCGGGCGTGACAGATTATAGTGGTATCAGAGCCTAGGGTTGAGTCTTAATGGACCTAGCAAACCTTAGGCTGGTTGGACTATAAAAATAGGCTCGTGAGAGACGAGGTCTAGTCGAGTTTGTTGTCAGCGAAAGTACTTTAATTGGGTACCTTATAAACTCCGAATGGTAGGAGTTTGATCGGAATGTACAATTACTAACTTTGCAGAGGGCCACGTTGGCGTCCGACAACGTGACATCGGAAGTTAGCATATGTTACATTTCATTACTTTCGCCTGATTAGCTGGTTTATACTAGAAGTGAGGGTCCACTAGTATAAGTTTCTATTAATCCATGTTTGTTTTTGTGCTGCAACTTAAGATGCCTTTGACCCGTTTGAGGACCGCCGGGGCGGCTGAGGCGGCTGATGCGGAGGAAGTGGGGACCTCCGTTACTTCTGGATCTAGTGGGATTCGTGAGTTGCAGGATCAGCTTGCGATGCTGACAGATCTGGTGACACAGCAGGCTGCGGCAGCGTAACAACAGATGGATGCTGCGCGCCGACAAGAGGAAAGGATGAAATGGTTAGAGGATCTATTACTGTGGCAGACGACGGACAGAGAGATTCCTGATTCTATACCTACAGTACCAGATAGGGATACGACAGTGAAAGCACAGTCACCGGTACCAGATACCTCACCAGTAGCTCCGAGGGTAGAGACCCTACAGGAGGCAGTAGTACCACCACCAGTGCATGTGGCTACGACAGGGACAGTGTTGCCTGAGATGGTGGGGGCTGAGGAGCGAGAGCAGATGATGGAACGATTGAATGAATTCCGTCATTGCAACCCTCGTATTTTTGATGGGGAGAAAGCCGATCATTAGGTGGTCGAGAAATGTCTGATGCACATGGAGAAGCTATTCTATGATACTTTTGTTGAGGAGCGATACCGGGTTTGGTTTGCAACACACTGCCTTGATGGCGAGGCTTACAAGTGGTGGCTTGATATTCGTGAAGACCCTTGTGTGGATTTGTCATCGATCACTTGGAAAAGATTCAAGGAATTATTGTTGACAACCTATTTCCCGCAAAGTGTAAAGAGACAAATGGAAAGGGACCTAAGAAATCTGAGGAAGGGGGACAGGACAGTAGTTGAGTATGAACGAGAGTTCTCCCGATTACTGCATTGCGTTCCTTTTGTGGTCAGGGATGATGAAGACAAGGCCCGTATTTTTGAGGTAGGTTTGCGGCCTGCGATTTTCAGATTGGTCCAGACGTCAAACCTTTCTACTTACAGGGAAGTGGTGAATCGGGTCTTGATTGTGGAAAAAGAGGCAGAAATTATGAAGGAAAGAGATATTGTGGATCGAAGTAAAGGGAAGAGACCACCGGCTGAGAGTAGTGGTCAGCAATCCTTCAGGAGACCGCCAAAGTATCCGCGGGGACAGCCGGTCTAGTCGAGGGTTCGAGGTTCTTCAGTACCCCGTGGAGTACTCGAGCGTCATCGACAGCAACGTTGTGTCATTTGTGGTGGGCCTCACTTTCCGCCACATCGTCCACAACGTGGGGGCAAGTGCTTTATCTGCGACCAGGAGGGCCACTTTCGCTTAGAGTGCTCGAGAGGTCCTTCACCTGCACCCTCATCAGCATCAGCACCTGCATCTTCAACTCCGAGCCAGAGGGCCCCGACAACACCCTATCAGTACAGACGACCACCGGGACAGCGGCAGTCTGAGAGTTCTCGGCAGGGTTCGAGTGGGCGTATGTATGCCGCCCAGACTGAGGTTGCCGTAGCAGCGGAGGAGGTCGTAGCAGGTATTATTATGATTTATGATGTTCGTGTTCGTGCATTATTTGATACTGGTGCTTCGCATTCTTTTATTGATCGACAGTTTGCCGAGTTGCATAGCATTCAGTTAGTACCTACTTTGCATTCGGGACCAGTGATCGTGCCCAACCATACCTTAGGTGTTCATGAGTTTTGCCTTCGCTGCCCCGTTCGGGTAGGCGATTGGATTATGCCAGTGGACTTATTGGCACTACACAAACTAGGGGAGTTTGATGTAGTATTGGGTATGGATTAGTTGACACAGTATTATGCCACCATTGATTGCACGAACAAAACGGTGACCTTTAGGGAACCGGGCCAGCAAGAGTTTGTTTATAAGGGATGTCAGAGTTCGTTGTTCGCAATGACAATTAGTTCTTCGCGGGCATGACAGTTGATTCGAAGAGGTTATGTCGCTTTCTTAGCTAGTGTCTATGTGGAAAGTAGAGAACTTCCCAAGATTGATGATATTGTTGTTGTGCGGGAATTCGGGGATGTGTTTCGACATGCTACCTGATAGGGAAGTTGAGTTCGTTATAGACTTTGTCCCTGGGACTACCCTTATCTCAAGAGCATCCTATAGAATGGCACCCGCTGAATTGAAAGAGCTGAAGGCACAATTACAAGATTTATTGGATAAGGGTTTCATTCGACCGAGTGTTTCACCTTGGGGAGCACCGATATTGTTTGTTAAAAAGAAGGATGGATCTCTTCGATTGTGTGTGGATTATCGAGAAATCAACAAAGTCACAATCAAGAATAAATATCCATTACCTAGAATCGATGACTTGTTTGATCAGCTGCAAGGATCGAAAGTGTATTCCAAGATTGATTTGCAATCAGGTTATCATTAGCTTAAGATCAAGCCTGAGGATGTTTCCAAGACCGCTTTTAGGACACGATATAGGCATTATGAATTTACCGTTATGCCGTTTGGATTGATAAATGCCCCGGCAGCCTTTATGGATTTAATGAACCGTGTCTTTAAGCCATAATTGGATAAGTTTGTGGTCGTATTCGTCGACGGTATCTTGATCTATTCTCGAAGTGATGAGGAGCATGAAAACCATTTAAGAGTGGTGTTGCAAGTATTTCGAGAAAAGAAACTGTTTGCAAAGTTAAAAAAATGCGAATTTTGGCTTCGAGAAGTGGCATTTCTGGGACATAATTTCAAAGGTTGGGATTGCTGTAGATCCAAAGAAAATTGAAGCGATTAAAGATTGGCCCAGGCCGACCAATGTTACAGAGATTCGAAGTTTCCTTGGTTTGGCCGGATACTACCGAAGATTTGTGGAAGGATTTGCGAAAATGTCTACGCCTCTCCATTTTATTTTTATTTAAAAAAGGGGAATGAAAGATACTTTTAAGAACTCGACTCACACATAAAGGAGCTAAGTTTCTTTGGAATGAAGCTTGCGAAAGAAGCTTTCAGGAGCTGAAAAAATGGTTGACCACCACCCCGATTCTAGCACTACCTGTTCCTGGAGTGGATTATGTGATTTACAGCGATGCGTCGCTGATTGGGCTGGGGTGTGTTCTAATGCAGAATGGCAGAGTAATTGCTGATGCATCTCACTAATTAAAGAATTATGAAAAGAACTACCCTACACATGATCTGGAATTGGCAGCTGTGGTATTTGCTTTAAAGCTTTGGCGCCACTACCTCTACGGCGAGCGTTGTGAGGTTTACACTGATCATAAAAGCTTAAAGTATCTGTTTACTCAGAAGGAATTAAACTTGAGACAACGTAGATGGTTGGAGTTGCTCAAGGACTATGATTTGACTATTCTATATCACCCGGAAAAAGCTAATGTTGTAGCGGATGCTTTAAGTCGGAAATCGACGGAAAATTTGGCAATGTCGATAACTATGCAACCACTGTTGGTAAAGGAAATGGAACAGATGAATTTGGAAGTTGTAGCTCCTGACACGCCTTGGCGACTTATGTCATTGGTGGTGCAACATGATGATTGAGACATATTGGGCTATGGATTTTGCTTGCTTGCCATCGTGCTCATTCGCACACGCTTGTGAGGGTCGCTCCCTACAAGCCGGCACTCCGGCGTTGGCCTACGCGACAGATGCTCGCCCGTGCGGGATTGGGTGCCGAAGTGGATTGCCGTGGGGAGTGCATACTACCACGGGGCCATTAGGCACGGCGCAAGCTGGACTACCTTGTGTAGGTCTTTATGAATGAAATTAAAGTTCTAAATGACAGATGATAGTAATGATTGATTACCAGTTATAGTGTACAGTATTTACTTACACGTTCATGCTTACAGTAATTGCTATGCTTTTATTATTCAGTTAATTCATTACTGTAGAAAGTATGATTACATGTTGATTACATGTTCATTACCTATTAGCATTGTAAATATATCATGCAATTACTGCTTTTACTTTCATTTAGTACATCATGAGCCTAGTGGTGTAATTCGCCGAGGCTGGCGGATTACCCACTGGGAACTATTGTTTAATAGTTCTCACGCCCTTGTTATTGTTGTTTTTACAGAGCCACCTACAAGAGAGGCTAGGGATCGCGGCAAGGGAGTCGCGTCTAGCTAGACCTAGCTTGCGGTTTTACTAGGTGATCACCTTGCTACTCGTGCCACGACCGAGGGTGATGTACCCGTGTATAGAGAGACTACCATTGTACATGTATTTTGAGTAGCCTGTGATGTATATGAATAGTTTAATCGGGGATTATACTTTTATATTTCTCTACGATGTGAGATTTTGGGTTGTGTACTCTTTGTTTTTCTGTTGATAGTATTATTGACTTATACTTTGCTCTGATATCGGGAGAGGATTCTTCTATGTTTTTCTCCTATCGACATGTTCTCTTTGTAGACGCCTTATATACTGCAAGTGTATGGCGGGTCTGTACACGTGCTGGATATGCTTCCGTTGGTACCCGGGCGTGACACTCACCGGGTGGGATGCGAGCGGGGTGGCTCCTCACCCATAGGATTGGGAAGTGAGTCGGGTGAAGGGCGGGGTAGCTCTTCACCTGTGAGATTTGAGTAGGGTAGCTCTTCACCTATGAGATTTGAGCAGGGTAGCTCTTCACCTGTGAGATTTGAGCGGAGTAGCTCTTTACCTGTGACAATGGAGCGGGGTAGCTCTTTACATTTAAGATTTGAGATTTTAGCCGTGGCGAAGAGCGGGGTAGCTCTTCACCTACTAGAACTGGGTGTGAATACCTATGAGTTTTGGGATTTTAGTCGGGGCGAAGGGCGGGGTAGCTCTCTTCATTTAGGACATCTGAGTTGTGAGACGGGTGAGACAAGAGTGGGGTAGCTCTTCACCTATGTAATTTGAGATGTTAGGCGGGTTAGCCTAGTGGATTGGGTAATGACATGAATAGCATAAGTGGATTTGCATTCATACCATGATTAGACATAGTGTATGTAGTGGATTGCATAACTATGTTCACATAATGTATTCATGACATTGTTGAAGCATACTAGCATGATAGTAGACTAGTTGCTAGATGATATTCCATGCATTGCTTGCATTTGAAGGCATAGTAGAGTGTCGTTGCAATTTCATATTTATCTATCTATCTATCTATCTATCTGTGCCTGCTTAGACATAATGGGAAGATCGGCGGAGTCGGTGGCCGAAACCACTGGGAACTATATTTATATAATTCTCACCCCACTTTGTTGTAGGGCCGAATGCAAGCGTTCCGGGGGAGGATTGCGGTAAGGGCATAGCGCCCTAGCTAGCTAGTAGAGTTTCCTATTTATACTAGAGCACTCTCGTGTGCATGTTTATAGCCATGATGTATTTTGGAGAGCGCCCACATCGCTCCAATGAATGGGAGATCGACACTTCAACCCATAAAGAGCCTCGAATGGTGCCATCCCTACGCTAGCATGATAACTGTTATTGTAGGCGAACTCGAACATTAGTTGGTGCTTACACCAACTCCCCTTGTAATCGATGACACACACTCGCAACATATCCTCCAGAGTTTGAATGGTCCTCTCTGTTTGCCCATCTGTCTAAGGATGAAATGCAGTGCTGAAATCGAGCCGTGTGCCCAAAGCTTCCTGCAGGCTCTTCCAAAAGTGTGAAGTAAACCGGGGGTATCGATCCGACACAATCAATTTCGGCACCCCGTGTAATCTCACTACCTTGTCAAGGTATACCTGCGATAGCTTATCACCTGTCCAAGTGGTGTGGATCGTCAAAAAGTGTGCCGACTTCGTCAAACGATCCACAATCACCAAAATTGCGTCGTGGACACCTGTCGAATGAGGCAAGCCGACCACGAAATCCATCGATATATCCTCCCATTTCCAAACGGGGATAGGTAAACTTTGAAGCTTTCCCGCTGGAAATCGACGCTCCACTTTCACCTGTTGGCATACTGAGCACTTCGCCACGAAGCGCCCAATATCAGCCTTCATTCCCCACCACCAATACTGCATCTTTAGGTCATGGTACATCTTGGTGCCGCCCGAGTGAAGACTATAGGGAGACCAATGTGCTTCTTGTAGAATTAGCTTGCAAAGCTCCTCGTTCTCGGGTACACACCACCGGTTTCGAAACCGAAGTGCACCACCGGCGTCTATACTGAAATCTCCGCCACGTCCCTCCTCGACGTTGCGCTGCACCTTTCGGAAACTGAGGTCCGCAGGTTGCAAACTCTTGATCCTCTCCAATAAGGTCAGTTGGACAACAAGCATCGACAATTTAGCCGGAACCTCCGGAGCTACAACCTCGAGATCCATTCGCGCCATTTCCTTCCACAGGGGCGTTTGATTTGTAACCCATACTGCGAGGTTCTCCGTCGACTTCCTACTGAGCGCATCAGCGACTACATTCACCTTGCCGGGGTGGTAAAGGATGTCAACATCATAATCCTTTAGCAGTTCCAACCACCGCCGCTGCCGCATATTCAGCTCCTTCTGGGTAAACAAGTATTTCAAGCTATTATGGTCGGTGTAGATCTCGCAATGCGCACCATATAAATAGTGCCTCCATAGTTTCAAAGCAAAGATCACTGCCGCCAACTCTAAGTCGTGGATGGGATAGTTCTTTTCATAGCTCTTCAGCTGACGGGACGAATATGCGATTACCTTCCCGCCCTGCATTAGAACACACCCTAAACCCAGATAGGATGCATCACTATAGACCATATAGTCTTCGCCTTGCACCGGTAGGGCGAGTACCGGAGTCGAAGTTAATCTCTCCTTCAACTCTTTGAAACTCCGGTCACACTCGTCACTCCAAATGAATTCGGTGCCCTTCTGCGTCAGACGGGTAAGTGGAATCACGATCTTAGAGAAACCCTCCACAAACCGTCGATAGTAGCTCGCTAAGCCCACAAAACTTCGGACCTCTGCGACATTCGTTGGGTGCGACCAATCCTTGATTGCCTCTACTTTTCTCGATTCAACAGAAACACCACACTCGAAAATAACATGCCCAAGAAAAGCAACCTCTCGGAGCCAGAAGTCACATTTCTTCAACTTTGCGTATAGCTTCTCCTCCCGAAGGATTTGAAGCACTGTCCGCAAATGCTCCGCATGCTCCTCATCACTGCGTGAATAGACCAAAATGTCATCAATGAAGACTACGACAAATCGGTCCAAGTGCGCCCTGAAGACACGGTTCATTAAGTCCATGAAGGCTGCCGGGGCATTGGTGAGCCCGAACGGCATAACCGTGAATTCATAATGTCCATACCGCGTGCAAAACGCGATCTTTTGCACATCCTTCGGCTTTATCTTCAACTGATGATAGCCGGACTGAAGGTCTATCTTCGAGTACACTCGTGACCCTTGTAATTGGTCGAACAAGTCATCAATTCGGGGTAACGGGTACTTATTCTTGATAGTAACCTTGTTCAACTCGCGATAGTCCACGCAGAGTCGAAAAGATTCATCCTTCTTGCGCACAAATAGCACCGGGGCTCCGCACAACGATACGCTCGGCCTAATGAACTCCTTGTCGAGAAGATCCTCCAGTTGATCTCTCAACTCCCTGAACTCTGCCGACGCCATGCGTACGGAGCCTTCGAGATTGGCGCGGTCCCGAGAACCAAGTCTATCACGAACTCGATATCCCGGTCCGGCGGCATCCCCGGTAACTCCGCGGGAAATACATCCGGAAACTCCCACACCACCGACAACTTCTCAAGAGTCGGAGCCACCCGATCAACCTCCACAACGGTTGCCAAATAAGCCGCGCAACCGCTGTTGACCAACTTCCTCGCTCTTGTCGTCGACACCATCGCGGTGAAGCATGAGCTCTTACAAGCTCGGTATGTAATCTCGTCCTATCCTGGCTCCCGAAATGTGATCACCTTGCTCTTGCAGTTGATGGACACATAATACTTCGAGAGCCAGCCCATGCCCAATATAACGTCGAAGTCCTTCAACTTCTTAAGCACCAACAACCGGATCGGCATTATCCAGTCGCCAATCTGAATGGGACACGTCAAGCACTCCGTGTAAATATGAAGTGCCGGCCTAGGGCCCTCTACTCGCCACATGCCATCACTCGCCCGAATCTCTATTTCATGCATCCGTGCAAACGATCTACTAATGAATAAATGTGTGGCACCTGTATCAAACATAACCCTGGAGCGAACTCCGTTAATTAAAATCATACTTGCCACGGTCTCATGCTCCTCCACTCCAGCAGGTTCCTCGACTTGAGCGGTAAACACCCGTCCGCTCGGAGCCAATCGAGTTGCCTCTGGCTGACGCAGCGCCATAGTGTGTCGAGCAGATGTCGCAGCCGGTGGAGATCCATAATGGGCCGGAATCGCTGGAGCCGATGCAATAGACGGGGCAGGTGAAGCCCCTCCGGTGGGACATTTGCGTATAAGGTGTCCCGCTTGCCCACACTTGAAGCACCTCCCACGACGTCGCTCGCACACCCCAGCGCGATGGTTTCCGCCACAAAAGATGCACCGTTGCGGCCCGCGACCCCACGACTGCGTCCGCGGATGCTTCGGGGGCCTCTTGGAACTAGACTGTCCCTCCGAACCACTGCCTTGTCGTTTCTTCCCTTTTTCTTTATCGAACGCATCTCGCTCCTCGCGTTCGCAAGCATTCCCGTGCTCAACCCACAAGGCACGGTCCAACACTTTCGCAAAGGTGCGAAACTTGAAGGCGTGCACCAATCGAAATACTCCGAGTCGAAGTCCCCGCACAAAGCACTCTGCCCGGTCTTACTCAGTCCTCACCACGTCTGGGACGCAATTTAGGAGATGAGTGAACTCCCGCTCATATTCCCGAACCGTGCGATTACCCTGCTTGAGCTTCCTGAAGTCTTCCCGCATCTTCCTCTTGTCACTATCGGGAAAGTACTCCGCAAACATCAGTCTTCGGAACTCCTCCCAATCTACCAGGGGAAGATCCGAAGGTCGATCTTGCTTCACCCTCCTCCACCACACTCTGGCCCGCTTATCGAAACAATGCGCGGCGAACTGTACCTTATCTTGTTCCCGGGTGTAGATGTCCTCGAACAGGGTTTCCATTGCGGCCAACCATGTCTCTACTGTCCAAGGATCAATCACTTCACCGTCGAACGTGGGAGGGTGGAACTTCATAAACCTCATGAGAGTCGTGTAACCACGCTCTCCCTCCTCTTNGAACTCCTCCCAATTGATTAGGGGAAGATCCGGAGATCGGTCCTGCTTCACCCTCGTCCACCACACTCTGGCCCGCTTATCGAAGCAGTGCGCGGCCAACTGCACCTTATCTTGTTCCCAGGTGTAGATGTCCTCGAACAGAGTTTCCATTGCGGCCAACTGTGTCTCTACTGTCCAGGGATCAATCACTTCACCGTCGAACGTGGGAGGGTGGAACTTCATAAACCTCGTGAGAGTCGTGTAACCACGCTCCCGCTCCGCCTCCTCAGTCGCCGCATCGAGCGAAATAGAACCCGAAGCCACAGGAGGAACACTCGCCGGCGGGGGATGCGCCGCCACTGGTACCGCTGCGATGCCCTCACCCTCAGCTGCATTTGGGGTGCGAGCCGAAGGATCGGGCAGATCACGGCCTTTCGTTGCCGTCACGACCGCTGCCGCCACTTGCCGCTCCAATAGCTCCTGGAGCCGATCGAACCGACCAGTTAACGCACTTGCGCTCGTAACTCCTGCACCTCACTAGGCCCAGCTGACTCTAGTGCCACAGGAGGGCTAGCCTGCTCTGGCATCTCGGGAGGGCGTGCCGGAACAGACCTACGAACATAGCATCTCCTCGGTGCCATAGCTCCTGAAACACAAACATTTGGTTAATTACTTAACCCATTAACGTCGCAACAATTACGAAATAACACGGCTCAACGACAGAATCGGACGGAAGCACAAAAGCGCACTCATTCTTGACCCTCGGCGTCGTGTTGTCGGCCGCCAACACAACCTCTTCGAGCCAAGAACTAGTACTACTTGAATCCATCTCTAGCAACTACTAAAGACATAACATCAACTTCGACCCAATCGATCAACTTCCGCCACCGCTATAAGTTCACGTCGCACTCACGCACCTATATCCTTAAGGTTCACCGTCCTACAGTCTCCTAGGTCGGCCCTAGACTCTCTCTTTGCTTGCTCTTAACTCGCTCTGATAGTAACTGTCATCTCTCCATGATTTAGGTGGAATGTCTGTGTCTCACGCCTCCATAGCTCTATCAACGCCCCTGACAGAGCCTGATCAAGCTGTACTTATCTGAGGCGGGAGACGTAGAAAAATACAGTATGTCGCTCCATAAGCTCCTGGAGCCGCTCGATCCGGTTCTCTTGGCATTGCATCACACCAACTAGCGCAGTCACCTGCGCTTGCAACTCCACCTCGATTGACCCAGCTTGCTCTGGCACCTCGGGAGGTGATACCGGAACGGATCTACGCACATAGCGTCTCCTTGGTGCCATTATCTCCTGAAACGCAACAACTTGGTTAATTACCTTAACCCGTTAACTTCATCGCAATTACAAGACAACGCGACTCAACATCGCAAATCAGGCGGAAGCACACAAGTGTACTCATTCTAGACTCTTAGGGTCATGTTGCCGGCCGCCAACACAACCACTTCGAGTCGAGAAATAATACCACTTGAATCCGTCTCTAGCGACTACTAGAGACATACCATCAACTTCGACCCAATCAATCAACTGCCGCCACCGGCATAGGTTCACGTCTCTGTCACGCACCTATAGCCTTAAGGTTACCATCCTAGGGTCTACTAGGTCAATCCTAGACTCTCTCTTTACTTGCTCTTATACTTGCTCTGATACCACTTTATCTGTCACGCCCCGCAACCGCCAATTTGGTCTGTTCGGGTACGTCGAACAGGTGCCGAACAGACAGCACCTCCCTTATCCGCCCAAGGCTGAAACAACAAGATCATGTACAAACAAGTTGCCAAGAAAAAACTTAACAACATACCCGATCTAGCAAGTAATGATACAAGCGAGTGAACTACACAAGCAACAAGAGAGAGAGAGAGTTCTAGCTATTACATCACATTCAACCATTTACATAATTGAATTACATTTCCAACTTCCAAAATGTATACATAAAGTTCTACAAGATCATCAACAACTATCCAAAAACATCTCACCACCTATACATCATCTAACACTCATGTACATAGGGTGTTTCTAATGCAAAAGGAAAGCCACTACTACTAGGGCGCTATGCCCTTACCGCGATCCTCGCCCCGAGCGCTCGAACTCGGCCCTACAACAAAGTGGGTTGAGAACTATTATCCATAGTTCCCAGTGGGTTCGGCTGCCGACTCCACCGATCTCCCCACTAGGTCTAAGCAGGCACAAGCAGATAGATAGATAGATAGATAGATATGAAATAACTGCGACATAGTAAGGAAATCTACAAGTATACTACTATGCCTCAATCAAATGTAATGGATGCCTGAACTACATAGCAAAGAAACCAGCTATCATGCTACTATGTCTGAAAAGTGATGCCATTCATTTGTTCACCCAATCACTTGGCTAACCCGAAGGTTTGCCCTCAACTCACCATGTCATCTCATAGGTAAGGAGACCCTCCTTGCTCGCAAATCCGAGACCTTCTGCCGGACAAGTACGTTAGTCCATCACGTGAAGACTCCGGAGCTCACTGCTTGTGTGGAGCGACCACCCAAAGCGAAAACAGACTCTGTGAGTATGGTCCAATCCTCGCCAACTGAGGATACCCTATCCACTAGAGCTAACAATAGCTCGGGAACTCAACTATCCATTTGTTTAAGTTCAAGTGTCACACTACACTAGATTCACATGCCACATGTCATAGCTAGGGAAATTCACCTATCCCTAAGTTCGTCACATCCAAAGTGTTTCCTCTACACTATATTCACATGCCACTCATCTAGGTTATCACATATCGTTTAAATGCCACTCATTTTATCGTCTACATTGTTACATGCCACCCGTTATGTTTACACTATAGGATTCCAAACCACGACCCAATCCTCATATACCTATTGCGTCCATTAGCTCATATGCCAACTCGTAATGCTAATATTATCATGGAAGCAATTAAGGAAAGGAAATACAACTAGCACAACCCTACAATGCACAATAACACACGAGATGCATGGTCGACAATGCAACTAAGACATAGAAAGGAGCTCAACTGCTTCGGGATGACACCACCCACCTTTTAGCAATGTCGCGACCCTAGACTCCAAACTTCGTGATTTTATGACGTCGCCTCGGCCCTCTAGGCGGAAACGAAGCTACAATCGTCCTTTTCGTCGATATCTTTGCGCGGACTCGACGGATCACCGAACTGACTTCACCAACGCATTAGAATACCTAGCAATTAGGTTTATATAGGTTCAATTTAGATCAAACCCTATCATTTCACAAAAACCCCATTGGAACCCTAACATTGAACCAATGCAACAATCTATCATATTACTTCACAATTCAAGCATTAACCATCTACTTAACATCTAGGGGTTCCATTAAAACCATTTCAAGAGCTTAAAACTTAAACCCTAGAGTTCTACCATTAAAGCTACCAAGAGCTTACCTCAACAAGCTCCTCCAATGGTGAGGAAGACGATGAAGATGAAGATGATCCACTCTCAAGCTTCCTTCTGCACCAAATCCCCTCCTTGACTCCTTCCTTGTAGAGAGAGAGAAAATGAATGAGCTTAGAGAGAGAGAGGGAGTGTTCTTTGGTAGCAAGTGTGAGGGAGAGAAGAAGAATGAGCCAAAACCCACTTCTATACACTCTCATTTACACACAATTGCAAATAACACCCTCATATGTGCACAATTGCACCCAACACCTTCCACATAACACTATTACAACTTTCAGTTCTGCAGCTCAAAATCTGTTCCTTTTCGCCAGAGCCCTTCTGAATGTCCGTTTGTATTCAAATTTGACAGTCAGGCTCGGTTTAAGCTAATAAAAAAAATGATATCTTAACTTCCTAGTTTGGACCACTTTTGGTCACCGAAAGCTCTACCGAACAAAAATCTCTAGCAGATAGCAGTCAGATTTTATTTTTCACTTTCTGGGTGTTATAATGACATGAAACTTTAAATCTAGCCTCATAAAAATAATTTCGACATATTTCCAAGTTTTCATAATCTTCTTACACTGTGAATTTTCTGCTAAAATATCAGCCCCGTTCCTTACAAAAAATTCTAAATGTTCTATTTTCATTCCAATTTCAGTACAAGTCACTTCCGACTTATATTTTACTTCTTTAAGTCAAATAAAAATAGTAAATCATACTATTATTATTTACACTTGCTTTTATATTAAAAATCCAGTACACTACATCCCTTCCCCCTTAAAAGAAGTTTCGTCCTCGAAACTAACTCACTTAAACATAAACTCATACCTCAACTCGACTCCTCAAAGAGATGAGGATGGTGCTCCTTCATCACGTCCTCGAGTTCCCACGTGGCTTCGCGATCGTCGTGATTGCTCCACCAAACCTTGACGTAGGGAATCTCGCGATTTCTCAATTTTCGCACCTCTCGAGCAATGATCGACACCGGAAACTCTTCGTAGCTCATGTCTTCTTGCAATTCCGGTGGCTCATACAGCAAGGTGTGCTCGGGGTCATGGATATACTTGCGAAGGTTGGAGACGTGAAATACATTGTGAACATTCGCGAGCTTGGGCAGCAATGCAAGCCGGTAAGCCACCGCACCAATCAGCTTCAACTACGGCCCAATATACCGGGGACTCAACTTTCCCCGCACTCCGAACCGCTTCACACCCCTCATGGGCAGTACCTTCAAGAAGACGCGGTCGCCCACCGCGAACTCCAAGTCTCTACGGTGCTTATTCGCGTAACTCTTTTGTTTAGATTGCGCCGTGAGCAATCTTTGGCGAGCGAGGTGGACCTTCTCTTCCACCTCTCGCAAAACATCGGGACCCAACACCGCCTGTTCGCCCACGTCACTCCACTGTATAGGAGATCAGCACTTTCCCCCGTAGAGAGCCTCAAACGGTGCCATCCCTATACAAGCTTGGTAACTGTTGTTGTAGACGAACTCGGCCATCGGCAAGTGATTACTCTAACTGCCCTTATAGTCAAGGACACACGCCCGCAATATATCCTCCAAAATCTGAATAGTCCTCTCCGATTGCCCATCTGTTTGAGGATGAAACGCTGTGCTGAAATCGAGTCATGTGCCAAGTGCTTCCTGCAGGCTTTTCCAAAAGTGCGAAGTAAACCGGGGGTCTTGATCCGATACAATTGACTTCGGAACCCAGTGCAACATCACTACCTTATCAAGATACACCTGCGCCAATCTATCACCTGACCATGTAGTGTGGATCGGTAGAAAATGTGCCGACTTCGTCAATCGATCCACTACCACCCAAATCGCATCGTGGCCACCCGACGAACGAGGCAATCCGACCACGAAGTCCATAATACATCCTCCCATTTCCAAACGGGGATAGGTAGGCTCTGAAGCTTTTTCGCTGGAAATCGGCGCTTCGCCTTAAATCGGCGCTCTGCCTTAACCTGCTGACAGGCATTGCGCCACATAGCATCCAACATCTGCTTTCATTCCCAGCCACCAATAGTGCATCTTCAAATCTTGGTACATCTTGGTGACGCCCGGGTGGACACTATAAGGAGACCAATGCGCTTCTTGCAAAATCAACTTTCCAACCTCTTCGTTTTCCAGCACGCACCACCGGTTTCGAAACCGAAGCGCACCACCGGCGTTTATACTGAAATCGCTGCCACGTCCACTCTCGATGTCATGCCCCATCTTTTGGAGACTCGGGACCGCGGACTGCAGACTTCTGATTCTTTCCAACAAGATCGGTTGGACAACGAGAACCGATAATATAGTCGGAATCTCTAGAGCTACAACCTCAAGATCCATTCGCCCCATTTCTTTCCACAGGAGCACTTGATTTGTGACCCACAATGCGAGGTTCTCCGCCAACTTTCTGCTAAGTGCATCTGCAACTATATTTGCCTTCCCGGGGTGGTAGAGGATAGTGACATCAAAATCCTTTAGTAACTCTAACTACCGCCGCTGCCGCATATTAAACTCCTTCTGTGTAAACAAATACTTTAGACTTTTGTGGTTAGTATATACCTCGCAACGCACGCCGTACAAGTAATGCCTTCACAACTTGAGAGCAAATACCACCGCGGCTAATTCCAAGTCATGGATAGGGTAGTTCTTCTCGTAGCTCTTCAACTGACGGAACGCATACGCGATCACCTTCCCGCCTTGCATCAGAACACACCCCAAACCCAAATAGGACACGTCGCTATATACCACAAAGTCTTCACCCTGCACTGGTAAGGCGAGCACCGGAGTCGAAGTCAATCTTTCCTTCAACTCTTTGAAACTTTGGTCGCACTCATCGCTCCAAATAAACTTGGTGCCCTTCTAAGTCAGACGGGTAAGTGGAATAACTATCTTTGAGAAACCCTCCACGAACCGTCTGTAATAGCCCGCTAAGCCCACAAAGCTTCGGACCTCCGTGACATTCGTCGGGCGAGGCCAATCCTTGATCGCCTCCACTTTCCTCGGGTCAACAGAAACACCACCCTAGGAGATAACATGCCCTAGAAATGCAACTTCTCGGAGCCAAAAGTCACATTTCTTTAGCTTCGCATATAGCTTCTCCTCCCGAAGGACTTGAAGCACCACTCTCAAATGCTCTGCATGCTCCTCGTCGCTACACAAATAGACCAAAATGTCGTCAATGAAAACCACGACAAATCGGTCCAAATACGCCCTGAAGACAAGGTTCATTAAGTCCATGAACGCTGCCGGGGCATTTGTGAGCCCGAACGGCATAACCGTGAATTCGTAGTGTCCATACCGCGTGCGAAACACGGTCTTCTGCTCATCCTCCGGCTGTATCTTCAACCGATGGTAGCCCAACTGGAGGTCTATCTTTGAGTACACCCGCGACTCCTGCAACTGATCAAACAAGTCGTCGATTCGGGGCAACGGGTACTTGTTCTTGATCGTGACCTTGTTCAACTCGTGGTAATCCACGGAGAATCGAAATGATCCATCCTTCTTTCTCACGAAAAGAACCGGGGCTCCCCACAGTGATACACTAGGCCTGATGAATTCTTTGTCGAGGAGATCTTGCAGCTGAGCCCTCAACTCCTTCAACTCTGCCAGTGCCATTCGGTACGGAGCCTTCGAGATCGGCACGGTCCCAGGAATCAAGTCTATAACGAACTCGATCTCCCGATCCGGCGGTATCCCCGGTAACTCCGCGGGAAATACATTCGGAAACTCCCGAACCACGGACATACTCTCAAGTGCCGGAGTCACCCTATCAACCTCCACAACGGTCGCCAAATAAGCCGCGCAACCGCTGCTAACCAACTTCCTTGCCCTTGTCGTTGACACCGTCACGGCGAAGCATGAGCTCTTACATGCTCGATATGTGAACTCCACCTGTCCTGGCTCACGAAATGCTATCACCTTGCTCTTGCAGTCGATAGACACATAGTACTTCGAGAGCCAGTCCATGCCCAATATGACGTCAAACTCCTTCAGCCGCTTGAGCACCAACATGCGGATCGGCATTATCTAATTGCCCACTTGCACCGGACAAGCCAAACACTCCTTCCTAATAACAAATGCACGCACGGGGCCCTCTACTCGCCAAGTGCTTTCACTCAACTAGACCACTATACCATGCATCTCAGCAAAAGGTCGACTAATAAACGAATATGTAGCACCTGTATCAAACATAGCCCTGGAGCAAACTCCGTTAATTAAAACCATATCTGCCACCACGTTGCGCTCCTCGACCTCGGCAGGTTCCTCGGCTTGAGCGGCGAATACCAGTCTGCTTGGAGCCGATCGCGTCAACTAGGGCTAGCGTGGCGCCATCGCACGTCCAGTAGATGCGACAGTAGGTGGAGCCCCTCCGTAGTGTGCCAGAGTCGCCGGAGCCGATGCAACAGACGGCGCAGGTGAAGCCCCTCCCGGACACTCGCGCAACCCATAGAGCACGATCCAACACCTCCGCAAAGGTGCGGAACTTAAAAGCATGCACCATTCGAAATATCTCGGGCCGGAGTCCCCGTACAAAGCACTCCGCCCGATCTTGCTCGGCCTTCGCTACATCCGGGACGCAATTTAGGAGATGAGTACTCATACTCCCGAACTATACGGTTGCCTTGCTTGAGCTTCCGGAAATCCTCCCGCATCTTCCTATTATCGCTGTTGGGAAAATATTTCATGAACATCAACCCCCGGAACTCCTCACAATCGATCGGGGGAAGATCTGGCGATCGATCCTGCTTCACCCTCCTCCACCACACTCGAACCCTCTTATCAAAGCAATGAGTAGCCAAGTGCACTTTGTCTTGCTCTTGGGTGTAGATGTCCTCGAACAACGTCTCCATCATGGCTAACCAAGTCTCCACGGTCCAAGGGTCTATCACCTCGCCATCGAATGTCGGAGGGTGGAACTTCATAAACTTCGTGAGAGCCGTATAACCGCGCTCCCGCTCCGCCTCCTCGGCCGCCGTATCAAGTGTCGAAGAACCCAAAGCCACCGAAGGAACACTAGCCGGCGGGGGATGCGCCGCCACCGGAGACGCTGCAATGCCCTCACCCTCAGCAGCATTGGGCGCGCGAGCCGAGGGCGCGGGCGGATCACGGCCTTCAGTTGTCGTCGCAGCCGCCGCCGCTACTTGCCGCTCCATAAGCTCCTGGGGCCGCTCGATCCGGTTCTCTTGGTGTTGCATCACCTGCGCTTGCAACTCCTCCACCTCGCTTGACCCAGCTTGCTATGGCACCTCGGGAGGTGGTACCGGAACGAATCTACGCACGTAGCGTTTCCTTGGTGCCATTAGCTCCTGAAACGCAACAACTTGGTTAATTACCTTAACCCGTTAACTTCATCGCAATTACAAGACAACGCGACTCAACATCGCAAATCAGGCGGAAGCACACAAGTGTACTCATTTTAGACTCTTAGGGTCATGTTGTCGGCCGCCAACACAACCACTTCGAGTCGAGAAATAATACCACTTGAATCCGTCTCTAGCGACTACTAGAGACATACCATCAACTTCGACCCAATCAATCAACTTCCGTCACCGGCATAGGTTCACGTCTCTGTCACGCACCTATAGCCTTAAGGTTACCATCCTAGGGTCTACTAGGTCAATCCTAGACTCTCTCTTTACTTGCTCTTATACTTGCTCTGATACCACTTTATCTGTCACGCCCCGCAACCGCCAATTTGGTCTGTTCGGGTACGTCGAACAGGTGCCGAACAGACAGCACCTCCCTTATCCGCCCAAGGCTGAAACAACAAGATCATGTACAAACAAGTTGCCAAGAAAAAACTTAACAACATACCCGATCTAGCAAGTAATGATACAAGCGAGTGAACTACACAAGCAACAAGAGAGAGAGAGAGTTCTAGCTATTACATCACATTCAACCATTTACATAATTGAATTACATTTCCAACTTCCAAAATGTATACATAAAGTTCTACAAGATCATCAACAACTATCCAAAAACATCTCACCACCTATACATCATCTAACACTCATGTACATAGGGTGTTTCTAATGCAAAAGGAAAGCCACTACTACTAGGGCGCTATGCCCTTACCGCGATCCTCGCCCCGAGCGCTCGAACTCGGCCCTACAACAAAGTGGGTTGAGAACTATTGTCCATAGTTCCCAGTGGGTTCGGCTGCCGACTCCACCGATCTCCCCACTAGGTCTAAGCAGGCACAAGCAGATAGATAGATAGATAGATAGATATGAAATAACTGCGACATAGTAAGGAAATCTACAAGTATACTACTATGCCTCAATCAAATGTAATGGATGCCTGAACTACATAGCAAAGAAACCAGCTATCATGCTACTATGTCTGAAAAGTGATGCCATTCATTTGTTCACCCAATCACTTGGCTAACCCGAAGGTTTGCCCTCAACTCACCATGTCATCTCATAGGTAAGGAGACCCTCCTTGCTCGCAAATCCGAGACCTTCTGCCGGACAAGTACGTTAGTCCATCACGTGAAGACTCCGGAGCTCACTGCTTGTGTGGAGCGACCACCCAAAGCGAAAACAGACTCTGTGAGTATGGTCCAATCCTCGCCAACTGAGGATACCCTATCCACTAGAGCTAACAATAGCTCGGGAACTCAACTATCCATTTGTTTAAGTTCAAGTGTCACACTACACTAGATTCACATGCCACATGTCATAGCTAGGGAAATTCACCTATCCCTAAGTTCGTCACATCCAAAGTGTTTCCTCTACACTATATTCACATGCCACTCATCTAGGTTATCACATATCGTTTAAATGCCACTCATTTTATCATCCACATTGTTACTTGCCACTCGTTATGTTTACACTATAGGATTCCAAACCACGAACCAATCCTCTTATACCCATTGCGTCCATTAGCTAATATGCCAACTCATAATGCTATTATTATTATGGAAGCAACTAAGGAAAGGAAATACAACTAGCACAACCCTACAATGCACAATAACACACGAGATGCATGGTCGACAATGCAACTAAGACATAGAAAGGAGCTCAACTGCTTCGGGATGACACCACCCACCTTTTAGCAATGTTGCGACCCTAGACTCCAAACTTCGTGATTTTAGGACGTCGCCTCGGCCCTCTAGGCGGAAACGAAGCTACAACCGTCCTTTTCCTCGATATCTTTGCGCGGACTCGACGGATCGCCGAACCGACTTCACCAACACATTAGAATACCTAGCAATTAGGTTTATATGGGTTCAATTTAGATCAAACCCTATCATTTCACAAAAACCCCATTGGAACCCTAACATTGAACCAATGCAACAATCTATCATATTACTTCACAATTCAAGCATTAACCATCTACTTAACATCTAGGGGTTCCATTAAAACCATTTCTAGAGCTTAAAACTTAAACCCTAGAGTTCTACCATTAAAGCTACCAAGAGCTTACCTCAACAAGCTCCTCCAATGGTGAGGAAGAAGATGAAGAAGAAGATGATCCACTCTCAAGCTTCCTTCTCCACCAAATCCCCTCCTTGACTCCTTCCTTGTAGAGAGAGAGAAAGAGAATGAGCTTAGAGAGAGAGAGGGAGTGTTCTTTGGTAGCAAGTGTGAGGGAGAGAAGAAGAATGAGCCAAAACCCACTTCTATACACTCTCATTTACACACAATTGCAAATAACACCCTCAAATGTGCACAATTGCACCCAACACCTTCCACATAACACTATTACAACTTTCAGTTTTGCAGCTCAAAATTTGTTCCTTTTCGCCGAAGCCCTTCTGAATGTCCGTTTGTGCTCAAATTTGACAGTCAAGCTCGGTTTAAGCTAATAAAAAGAAAGATATCTTAACTTTCCAGTTTGAACCACTTTTGGTCACCGAAAACTCTACCGAACAAAAATCTCTAGTAGATAACAGTCAGATTTTATTTTTCACTTTTTGGGTGTCATAATGACATGAAACTTTAAATCTAGCCTCATAAAAATAATTCCAACGTATTCCCAAGTTTTCATAATCTTCTAACACTGTGAATTTTTGCTAAAATATCAGCCCCGTTCCTTATAGAAAATTATAAATCTTTTGTTTTCATTCCAATTTCAGTATAAGTCACTTCCGACTTATATTTTACTTCTTTAAGTCAAATAAAAATAGTATCTCATACTATTTTTATTTAAACTTACTTTTATATTAAAAATCTGGTACACTATACTCTGAAGCGATGCACACGGTGTCCTCTTGCGATTATCATACAACTCTTAATTAGCGCCTCCTGTTCTGTTGCCAACACTGTAGAGTATATCTTACCTTTATCACGACGCTTAACAAAAAAATTGTTCACCTTATAAAATGTAGCGGCCACAAATGTCGCAATAGGTAAACCACGTACACCTTTGAGCCTCCATTTAAACTCTCCGACCGATTTGTCGTCATTGTCCCAAAATGTTGTCCTCCATCAAATGCTCTCGCGCAATATTCCCTTTCCCCTTGGAGCTTGTGCACCCAAAGCCATGCCGCCGGATCCATTTCTTTTAACTGATCCTTATGCTCATAATATTCCCTTCCAGTTGCAGCACATCCTATGCCCATATAAAATTTATTGAGCACATTTTTTTTTTGAAACCGACTTTTTCTATGTTAGCCTTCATATGGCGGAGGCACCAACGGTGAGTATGTCTCTCGCTTCTCGAAAATTCCTCCACAACAATCTCCTTTAACCTAGGAAAGCGGTCTGAAATTAAACAAATAGATTGATCACGTGTCAACTTTTAAATGTCATAAAAACCAACGCCAACTAGCTAGCCGCATTTTCTCCCTCACAAATAGCAAATGCCAATGAGTATAACCCATTATTGGCATCTACACCCGTCGCAATCAACGCATGCCCTTGATACTTTCCATACATATGAGTTCCATAAATACTCAACAATGGTCGACAATAAGAAAACACATTAATTGATGGCCCGAATGCCCAAAATGCTCGTCCAAACTGCCTAACGTCATTTGGCAGGATTTTAGGATCAAGACGCCATTGAGTCTAGGGATTCATGCGCTGTAGTATAGATAGGAAGAGAACAAGATCAGTGTATGATTCCTCCCAACCACCATAAATGATCTGTAGTGCTTTACTTCTAACCTGCCACGCTTTCGAATATGGTATGTCTACATGCAATTCATTATGCATCTTTTTTTTAATTTTCGTCGGTGTCAAAGTAAGCTTTACCCTCAATGATCGGAGAATATGTCGACATATAAGAGATGAAGTACAATTTTGATGTGCAGTGTTAAGCACCGGAACTAAACATTTATGTTATCTGGCATATGTTCTAACTCTAAAATAACCCAAATCCTTTGGTACCAATGCATATAATCTCCAAGTACATGAATCTACCATGCATTTAACTGTATATGTTTTTGTCGTCGACTTTATTACTTTCATTTGCACGTTGTGAGCAATATGACATTCCCCAAAAGTGTGCAATAAACTTGATTTATCACGAAATACCCGACAAACCCATAAGTCATCAATTGTAGGAAAGGGCTATTCAATCTGCGAACGATCAAATTCACCATTATCGACCACATACTGGTCCATCTAATCGTCATCCTTTACAAACTGCTCTGGATTATTTATGAACTCTACACATTCTTCTGGATCATCAACATATTCATTATTGACGATTGGATCATCAAGCTCAGTATATATGATATCTGCGAGGACTCCCAGTCCACCATCATGATCTACATCATAGTGATGACCTTCCACCATAATATTCTCATTTAAGACCAAATTCAAAGGTTCATGTTCAACACCCTTCTGATCAGTAGCGTAACCATCTTTAGCTACTTCTTATTGCACTTCCGCCCGATTTCCTATACTGTCATTCTCGATTCCCAATGGATACGATCCAAAGTCATGCACATTATGAGAGATATGAAATCTGCAATTATTTCATAATTAATCACTTTCTAACTAAATAAAACGGTGAATGATTAAATTAATTGTAGCATATTTTAACCCTTCTTCACATGAGATGCCTTACTCTCTACCCAGTGGGGCATGAGAGCTAGAAGCTGTGGCATGATGAATAGTACGTGGGAGAGGAGGAGGACCACCAACAACTACATTTGAAAGTTCGTACTCACTACAATTAATGGGAGAAGGCAATCTAAACAATTGTTATATTAAAATAATTATACAAAATTCATATTTTGCAATACTTATCTAGGTGCATTTGCTCATCCTCCAATATCAGCACGAAAAGGTTTTCTTTCGGGCCCAGGGGATAATACATCCACATTAAAGTCACTATTTAATATTCTAGAATAACACCCCTGAGATAAAACCATCTATTTTTCAATGAAGATTATCAAACACAGAGGGTTCCCTGACAATGTCATTGCACCACACAATGAGTCATCGTCCGTAACTTCAACCACATCGAATTGATTCATCCCTGTCGAATATCAAACTTTGATAATTAGGCGATACTCATCTCGTGGAGTATCGGTCAATCTATATATGTTTCTCTCGAATTCTGTAAATGGAATATCCACTGGGATAACATTTAATGTGACGCACTAGACCTTTGCAAATTGCGAGGTTCGAGTGTTTGGATGTATTTCGAGCTTGTCCACACTTGGTGGAGGGTTGTAGAATGTTTTCCGACCTGAAAAGTTCGAAAACTGGAATTCTGGACAAGACCTGAGAGTTTTTACTCTCGGGGACCGTGTAATACACTGGACTTTCGCAAATTGCAGAGTTCGAGTGTGTGGAAGGAAGTGTGGAACTATCCTACATGTTCTAAATGACTTGGACAAGTTTTTGAACAAGTTAGAGAGTGATTGGAGGGTTAAAAGTGAGAAATTGCATCAAACAGGCGAAATCAGCCTTTTTCTGCTTGTTGTACCGGTACAGCCATCACCTTGTACCGGTACAGACTGGCAGAAATCTGGCAGCAAGGCTAATTTGGTCATTTCACGTTTTGATCCTATCTATTTGAACCCAGCACGACCTGGGATACTCAGTGGAGCCTGCTGGAGTCCAGAGAAGTGTTCTCCCATCTTTCTCTTTCTCTCTCTCTAGGGTTTTTCTCTCTCTACAAAGAACTCGCCGATTTCGCTCGTTTTCGTCGCAACGTTGGTTCTTCGCTGTCCGCAAGTGTCGCTGAGCCTTGGTGGACATGTGAGGGGGTGTTTTGGAGAGCTTTTCGCAGCCCTGGACCAGTAACTCCCTGGTTGCAAGCTTGAGAAGGTATACAACTCGATTTTTCCGTTATCGGCGCTCTATTAGTCGATTTGAATATCGATTTCAGAATTTTGCTTCCAACTGTTTTAACCTGAGTTTTCAGCATGTAAAAATGAGTTAATTAGCTGTGAATTAACCTTCTTAGATCAGGGATAAGCTACTTTGAAGCTTAATTGGAATATTTAGCCATTTATGAAGCTAAATTGGAACAAAATGCAATTGTTTGAGCGAATTGATGCAAATTGGGGATTTTTCTTCGCAGCAGGTCTTCGAGCTTCGCTGAGCTGAACTCGTACCCTTAGAAGCTGATTTGGAAGCTGCTCTAATCAAGGGTAAGCAGGAAATTCCGTTAGAAAGTCAATTTCGCAAGAATTGAACTATATAAGCTCGTATACAAGTATTTTGACGCCGTTTCGATGTTGTTCGCAGCGAGAGTGCGATTGAGCCTTGGATCGTGTTAGTTGACTTGGGAGAGCTCTTGGAGACTCTTCTTGAGGTATTTATTGAGCAAAAACAGGGATTTAAGCTATTCCTATGTACTAAGTGCAATTGCGCCGAAATTGGACATTTCGATTGAAGTTTTGATACGATATTTATGCTTCGTGTTCAGCAGGATTGAGACCTAGTGGAGCTGATCCTGAGGATTCCTTTGGACTGATTTGAGTTTACCACGAGGTGGGTCGGACCTAACCAGAGCAAGTGGAGCTCCCCTATGTTCTATATGTATTTACAAAATAGAATAATCGCATAGGTGCATTGAGTCCATATGTGACTGAGAGAGAATTGGAAACATATCATTGTGATATTTGATGATTAAGTAGAATGAAATCTCTATAAAATAGAGAACATATATGCATGAAAGTACTTATATTCCTATTTAATTCAGTTGAATGACTTATGAACAATAGAGAACAATGACATGCTCTTGACTCTAAAGTAGAGAACTATGACTATGTTGATAATGTCATAATAGTGGAAAGATTATAATGCCATGTGATTTAGCATTACCCTTACATGTTTACAATCTAGTGGATACTAGTTCTTGTTACTATTTGTGTATTGAAATTCCGATCTGAGGATCGAGGGTAAGAACAATGCAAATGAAAATATGCTAATTGAGACCTGTGGACTGTGAAATATGCTTGCTTGCCATCGTGCTCATTCGCACACGCTTGTGAGGGTCGCTCCCTACAAGCCGGCACTCCGGAGTTGGCCTACGCGACAGTTGCTCGCCCATGCGGGATTGGGTGCCGAAGTGGATTGCCGTGGGGAGTGTATACTACCACGGGGCCATTAGGCGCGGCGCAAGCTGGACTACCTTGGGTAGGTCCCTGTGAATGAAAGAAAAGTGCTTAGAAATTTGGACAGTAATGAATGATTACCGGTCACAATGTACAGTAGTTACTTACACATTCATGCTTATTATAGTTGCTATGTTCTATTATTCAGTTGATTCATTACTGTTGAAGTCATGATTACATGTTGCTTACATGCTTATTACCTGTTAGCATTGCGTAATTCTATATCATGCAATTACTGTTTTCGCCTTCATTTAGTACATCATGAGCCTAGTGGTGTAATTCGCCGAGGCTGGCGGCTTATCCACTGGGAACTATTGTTAATAGTTCTCACGCCCTTTTTATGGTTGTTTTTACAGAGCTATCTACAGGAGAGGCTAGGGATTGTGGCAAGGGAGTCGCGTCTAGCTAGACTTTGCTAGGAGCGTGCTAGTCGATCACCTTGCTACTCGGGCTACGGCCGAGGGTGATGTCCATTGTATAGAGTGACTACCTTTGTACAGATGTTTTTGTATACCCTACATTGTATATAGGTTGTAGATCCAGATGTTATAGTTCTTACTTCTTCTCCTTTTGTTGAGATTTTGGATTGTGTACTCTCTGTTCTTTTACTGATTGTAAATTGACTTGTACATTGCTCTGATATCAGGATAGGACTCTCTTTGTTTTACTTCCTATCGACTTGCTATCTTCGTAGACGCCNGCGTGAGGATCGCGGTAAGGGCCCGGCGCTTTAGTAGCATTAGCTACCTTCGTTTTGCACTAGCCGTCACCCTTTTATATTTGAGAGTAGATGATGTATAGGGTGAGGTTTGAGTGATTGTATTTATATTTTGGAAGAATGTAAAAGATGTAATTGAATGTATTAAGTCAAATGAATGTAATAGATAGCTCTTCTCTCTTTATGTACTGGTATATGTTCTATACTTGTATCTTGCTCTTGTTTGTCGCACTGGTGGTGCTTCTTGATCGTGTATTTATGAATTGAATTCCTGGGTAAATTCTTATACATGATCTGTTGGTTGCCTTGGGCGGACAGGGGAGGTCCTGTCCGTTCGGCGTCTGTTCAACGCGCCCGGGCCGGACCAAATTGGTAGCGGTCTCGGGGCGTGACATGAAGGCTGAGCACCGACTTCCTGCGGGGAAATTGCAGAGCCTACCGATTCCAGTGTGGAAGTGGGAAAAGATCACCATGGACTTCGTGATGGGACTGCCTCGCTCACAGGCCGGGCATGATGCTGTTTGGGTGATCGTGGATAGGTTGACGAAGTCGGCACATTTCATACCTATCCACACTACTTGGACGGGTGAAAGACTCGCACAGGTTTATTTGGATGAGATTGTGCGATTGCACGGGGTACCTACTTCTATAGTATCGGACCGAGACCCCCGCTTTGTATCCCACTTTTGGCGGAGCTTACAGGACGCTTTGGGTACGCGCTTGGATTTCAGTACTGCCTTCCACCCCCAGAGTGATGGGCAGTCGGAGCGTACGATACAGACTCTCGAGGATATGCTTCGAGCCTGCGTGATTGACTTCCAGGGAGGATGGTCGCAGCATCTACCGATGGCCGAGTTTGCTTATAACAACAGTTATCAAGCAAGCATCAAGATGGCACCATTCGAGGCACTCTATGGACGGAAGTGTAGGTCGCCGCTTCATTGGAGTGAAGTTGGCGAGAGATTGGCCTTAGGCCCAGATGTGCTCCAGGAAGCAGAGGACAAGATTCATATTGCTCGGGAGCGATTGTTGACGGCCCAGAGTAGGCAGAGGAGTTACGCTAACAGGCGGCGACGAGACTTGGAGTTTCAGATTGGAGATCACGTCTTCTTGAAAGTCTCGCCGACTCGAGGAATCAGACGATTTGGAATCCGGGGCAAGTTGAACCCCCGATACATCGGACCGTATGAGGTTTTGGAGCGTGTAGGCCCGCTAGCGTATCGACTCGCTCTACCGCCAAACCTATCGGGTATACACAATGTATTCCATGTATCGGTCCTTCGGAAGTACATCCACGACCCGGCTCACGTGTTGGATGCTACGTCTTTGCAGCTGAGGGATGATTTGAGCTTTGAAGAGCAACCCTTGAGGATTTTGGCTCACGAGGTAAAAAGATTGCGGAACCGGGATATTCCCTACGTGAAGGTGCTTTGGAGCAACCACGACGAGCGCGAGGCCACTTGGGAGTTGGAGAGCGCGCTCCAGGAGCGCTATCCCCATCTCTTTCAGATGGAGTCTTGAGGTACGGCGTTTGCTTTCGAGTTTCGCGGACGAAACTCCTTTTTAGGAGGGGTGAATGTGACGCACTGGACCTTTGCAAATTGCGATGTTCGAGTGTTTGGATGTATTTCGAGCTTGTCCACACTTGGTGGAGGGTTGTAGAATATTTTCCGACCTGAAAAATTCGAAAACTGGAATTCTGGACAAGACCTGAGAGTTTTTACTCTCGGGGACCGGTCCCTGGAAGGAGAGACCGGTCCCCCAGTGAGCAGTGCTGCGGCAGCCTTGAGGCAACCCGTCCCTTACGGGCGAGACCGGTCCCCGAGCGCGTCTACACAGTGAGAGACCGGTCCCGCGCAGGGAGAGACCGGTTCCCGAACGTTGTTTTTTTTGGGTTCGCAGCGAGAGACCGCTCCCTGCTGGGGAGAGACCGGTCCCTCTGGGCGAAAACTGCCCAGTTCGGGCTGATGCAATTTTGGATTTTTGAGGGACCCAGCTGGATTTTGTTACAATAGAGGGTCTATATGACCCATCCCCTCTCTCTTCTTCTCATTTCCCTTCTCACACTCTCCCCACACCCTTGCTAGAGAGAGAAGGAGAAAGAGAAGAAGAAGGAGGAGAAGAAAGAGAAGGAGAGGGTTTTGGTGGACTTGGAGCATTTCTTTGCCTCTTTTCCTCTTCCCACTTTGTTGATGCTTGAAGGCTTGGACTTGGAGTTTGCATAGGAGGAGATCTTCACCCTTGGAGCTAGGATTGGAGCTTCTAAGGAGGTTTGTTGCTCATTTCCCTCCTCTAGATTCTATGTTTTGATATTTCTTGTAGATGGAACCCTAGAAGATGAGATTTAGGTGTGTATTTTGGGGCTTTTTGATTAGCGGCTTTTGAGGCAGATTAATTGTTTACGAACCTTCCTTGGGCTTGGATTGGAAGGTCTAGCCTCTTTTGAGCCTTTGGAAAGATCTTTTCTCTTGAGGTGAGTTTTGGTCCTTTTTGCTTCTAGTTATGATTTGATCTTATTGGTTCGTAGATTGCCCTCGTTATCTCTCGCTGATCACTTTTTAGGGTACTTTTGATGATTGTGGACAACTCTGTTCGGCATCGAAGGAGCACGCGACGTGTTCGGTGCGTTTGACCTACGCCACACAATTGAGAGTTTTAATTTGTGCTAATTAAGTATCGTTAAACGAAAAAGCATGCATTTCTTGTTATATGTATTTATTGTGAATTTTTTAAGAATGCTAAAGCTTTGTTATATATAATGAACTTTTTGGACCTTAGTAGTGAGAGTAGCTTGGTAGGCCATAGTTTGCATTTAGCTTCTATATGAGACGTGTTTCATGTCCTATAGTGTCAAATGTGAGAATTGGATTCATGCATTTAAACTAAGTTTAATGAGACTATGAAAGTTGACAGATTGTCCTTCTAAGGATTATGTGAACTGGAAGCTAATGTCAATCAACGGCATGATCTCAGGACATTTGAGAACCTAGTGGAATAGGCAGTGAGGGATTTGGGATAATGTTGAACACCAAATTGCCCTAGTGTCATCAATGGGCACTAGGCGTCAGCAAAACGGGTTTGAAACTTCCATGCGACTTTGAACTAGATTTTCGGCATCTAGGACGTACATCCTGTTTAGAGTCATGAGGATTGGTATACTTGAACTTGGACTATGCTTGCTTGCCATTTGTGCATCATTCGCACCTACTTGTGAGGTCTGTCTAAAAGCCGGACTCCGGAGTAGCCTAGCGACCTATGTTGCTCGTCGCGCTATTGAGAAGCCTACGGTCGAGGGGATAGAACATTTCCAAAGTAGCGATGTATTGCGCCTCCAACAGGCACTTAGGCACAAGATGGACTACCTGTGGTAGGTCCTTAAGAGCTGGAAATGGAATCGACACGGGTGAGATAGGTTAATCATTACTAGATATGTTTAATAGTTGAATGATATTTTATGCTTGTTGGATAGGGTCGAGACATATAGTTACACTTGTGTGTCTCTTGACATTAAACAGCATTACTATGGCTGCCATGACAGAACTGAATGCATAATTGTTTGTCACGCCCCACGAACCGATTGCCAATTGGCCGACCGAGCACGTAAAACAGACGAGAACGGGACAGAGTTTTCCCTATCGCCAAGGGCTATCACATGACATTTTATCAATAGAGAAAAGCAACTAAGGAAATATACAAACGGTTACACGAGTAAGCAAAACAGCCATAAGTGAAAGATAAAATGAAACTTAAACATTACAAGTAATATGATTCTTTTAGATAGTATAATTGCTTTTCTAGTAATTTATTCGACATTCTTACTTCATGTACATGCATTTCTTTTTTACATACATTTACTCAAAATGCACGATTACTTACCGTTTTCTTTAACTCATACATTCATATACAAAAATGAAATAGGGTAGTTTACTACAAAGGATGAACACAACTGTTGGTCGGCTCTGGCACTAGGCGGCGATCTTTACCCGGATCGACTCGCCGGGTCTCGCTCGGTCCCGGCTTGTGGAAATTAGTGGAGTGGAACTACAACAAACTTCCCAGTGGGTTCGCCCGCCTCAAATACACCACTTTCCCACTAAGACTAACTCAGGCATGTAGAGAGAATAGCTGCTATCAGTAATCAATTAGTAACATGATGCTAATATGCCATTTGAACAATAGCAAGAATATGGCATCCATATAAATAAATGCAAGGTTATGCATGTTTGTTCTTTACAACCTTACACTATTGTTCTTTGCTTCTTTGTTCTTTACTCTTTGCTCTTTAATAGTTGAGGCTAACCCTGGGGTTCTCGCAGCATTACTTGCTCCGATTAAGTCCGTCATCGCAGGAACTCACCAGCTAGGGACCGTCCTTACGGGATCTAACTCCACCGGGATGCATTAACTCGTGAGGCATCGCCCGAGGGGGCAGCGAGCGCCCGAGCACGGAATATAGCAATTTTATGATCATATCCTATACTCAAAGGAATTTTAAGTTCAATAACTTGACTTGTAACTCTCTATGTTCTTTACATCCTTTATGTTTTTGCAAAACTCATGCTTACATTCTTTAAATTGTCTAATGACTATTGCTAACTTCTAAGAATTAGTTTCTTTACATTCTTTACTTTTGGCTACCTCTAGCATTTCACGTTCTTTACTTTCCATATTGCGTTAACTTTAAGCATTATCATTTTCAGCATTCTTTACATTACATTGGTTCTTTACCTCACACTATCTCTAGTGTCTCGTTACTTTACATTTTCAAATGCCACTCGATCTATGTCATTGTGCCACTCTGTTCTTTTGCTCACTTTGGGTACTCACATTTTCTCTCATGCATACATCTAGGGTTTTGACATTATTAGGTTCTCAACCATCTCATTATGCAAGTTGTGCTCACAATCATGCAATCATCACATTTCCTCATTACTTTACCCTAAAATGCATGCAACAATATATAGAACATATGCTCAAAGAATGACACATTAGGCATAGAGAGAATTTCAATGAGTTTGAAAACCACCACCCACCTCGTAGGCTTTCAAAGGTGCTCCGATGATTTTCTTGGAACTTTTAGACCTTTCTTTCTTTACCTGCGGCATAACGAACCCTTATTAGGCCATTTTGCCCATAACTTTTGATCGGCTTTTCGTAACGTAAATCCGAGCGCACCAACGCGTCGGAAATACCCCCAGTTAGGTTTCTAGATGGTCAATTGCACTTAGAAACTCTCATGAGCAAAAGCCCCAATTTGGGTGCCCTAGCTCCAATGTATATCAAAATCTAGGGTTTGATCTCTAAGAGAAGCAAAAGTAGCTTCATTATACTCTAAATAGTCCATTAGAACCATTCTTAGCTTTTCCGAAACCCTAGTTTGGATTTCACCATTAGAGGTGGTCCAAGCTCACCCATATAGCAAAACTAGGTTTTGATCTCTTTAGAAGCAAAAGAAAGCTTCAAAACTCTTTAATCATTCCATTAAAACCATTTTTAGCTTAGTCCAAACCCATTTCTAGGGTTTTACTACATTAAGGTTCAAAGCTTACCTTGTAAGCTCTCCTTTCTTGCACTAGAGAGGAAGAAGATGAAGCCTCTTTGCTCCAAAAGCTTCTTCTTCACCTTCTTCTCCTTCTTTTCCTTCATTTCTTTCCTTCTTCTTCTTCTCCTTTGCCTTCTAGAGAGAGAGGGAGAGAAGAGAGTGTTTGAGAGGGTGAGAATGAGAGAAAATCTCATTAACCCTCAATACATAGCTATTGGGTTGCAAAATTGCAGCTAAACCCCTCAACTTTCACTTTAATACACTGCCCGAACTCGGCATTCCGCGCAGGCAGAGACCGGTCTCCCCGAGCAGGGACCGGTCCCCGAAGGTCTACCCTGCGCAGCCAGAGCTGCCACGCGCAATGCATCCCGTCCCTCCTTGGGGGACCGGTCTCTGGGGGACCGGTCTCTCAGACAGAGACCGGTTCCCGAGAGCTGTCCTTCCAGGACTTAGCCGATTTTTCGGCTGTCACATTTCATACGCGTTCGGGGACCGGTCTCTCCCACCAGGGACCGGTCCCCGAGAGCTCAAAAGCTGCAGTTTGCAGAATTTGATTCTTTAGCTCTCGAAAACCTTCCGTAACTTACTTTTGATCATTTTAACACCTTCGGACTTTCCAAAGTGTACCGTCCTCGCACTTTGGTCAATTTGACTAAAGTTCGATATTTATTTTCCGAATTTTCGGTATATTACAATCTTCTTATCCCACCTACTCCAACCAAACACTATTTTTCATTATTTTAGACTAACTCCAACCTCCAACCAAACACAAAAAAACTTTAATCCCACTTTAACCCTGAACTTAACTCTATCCCTGGAATAGCTACTTTTTCCTTAACCCCGAACCAAACAGAGGCTTAGGGATAGGTGGATTCCCTGTAAACGACTCGTGAACAAGAATTTAGTATAGCTAAGCACATATGCATGATTGTCGGAATAGGTAAGTTCCGAGAGAGTTGTTGGCCCTAGTTCGTAGGGTGTCCTCACATGGAGAGGATAGATCAAGCTCATGGTCTGTTATTGGGGTGGTATAGCCATCCGGGGTGGTATAGCCATCCATGTCGTCGAGTACTCCGGAGTGTCGGGCGATTGGGACAGAGTTGATGTTCGCAGACAGTCCCGGGTTCGAGAGCGAGTTGAGTCTCCGCATCCTACGGGATGGATATGTAAGGCGAGGGCGAACCTAAGGGATTCGCCAAGGATTGGGTAAATGAAAGAATAGCATTGTCATTGAACATCGCTTATTGGACATGATTGAACATAGTAGCATGATGGTAAACCTTTACTAAACGATGCATGCATTCATTACTTGTGATTATGGGTATAGTAGCATAGTTTTCCTATTATGTCATTTACTGTTTTGGATATCTATCTATTTATCGAGTTGTTACTTTTGCCCACTTGGACCTAGTGGGAAGATCGGCGGAGTCGGCGGCCAAANCAGTCATTATTGCTATTGTTATTGTTCTTACCCTTTCCTTTTGGGGCCTAGTGGTGCTTTGAGCTGAGGTCAGTAATTGCCCACTGGGAACTATAAATTATAGTTCTCACGCCCTCTTTATCTCGATTTTTTTTCAGAGCCTTCCACGCAGGGTGAGGCCAGGGATCGCGAGAAGGGAGTTGCTACGAGCTAGCTTCCTTGGAGGACGAGTTGCTAGGTGGTCTACCTCTCGATGTCTTATTTTATTTTTGCGAGAGGTTGAGGGTTTTACCAGTGTACTAGAGACCACCATTTTTGTACCAGAGACAGTTATTGTACTACTTATGGTTTCTTTTATTGTCTAACTTTATTTCTTCACTTTGGTGTAGATGATGGAATTTTTACTCGCTCTGATATCACTAGTTGTTACTATTCTATTTGTATTATTTCTTGTTTTTACTTCCGCTGTTACTATAGACGCCTTATATGTGTTGACATATGGCGGGTCTGGGCACGCTACCGGGAAGGCCCCTGCCGGTCCCGGGGCATGACATTTAATTTCTTCCGACCGCCAACGTACTGTGGATTGTTATCTTGCGTAAATAGTTCTCCATTCTAATGAACAATAATAGCCACATTACTACCCGTCATCCTAACTTTTACAAAAGATAATATTTGTAAACACACATAATCATAGCAATTTTTGACTAATTTAAAATATCAATTTGCAAATGACATGTGTTCACTACACCGAAAAAAATTTATCAATTTTCAGTATAAATTTATCAATTTTTAGTATACATGTATTTACTACACTCATCTTTCAAATTTCATCAAACAATGATGCAAATAGGGTTTAAAATGTGATCTAAAGTGTGTATGCTACCAAATATAGACAAATACAACAAATTATATTGAGAAAACATAATAATCTATAAACAATCAACTCTACTTTAAAAATCATTAGAGAAAGGCGCGGCGGCAGCCTTGGTGGTGGTAGCAGCAGCAGAGGCTTCGGCGCCGGCGACGGCTGCAGCGACGGCAGCGTTGGAGTCGTGGGGTTTGGGCAGAGTGAGGGAGAGGAGTGAGGGAGACAAAGAGGAGCTCGGGGAGAGGAGTCAGAGAGAAAGGGTTCGGGCAGGGTTATGTATTCTAATTAAAGGCGGTGAATAGTTCATTGCCCTTAAACGCGGTAAACCATTCACCGCATATAAAAACGGTAAACGGTTTACCGCATTTAAAGACGGTGAATATTTCACCATCTTTAAATAGTTTACCGTCTTTAAGAGAACGCAGTAAACTATTTACCGCATTTTTAAATTTTCACGCACTTTTCCAAGGGCTGCCAGAGTCCTACAAATGCGATGAATGATTCACTGCATATAAAAGATTTTACGCAACCCCGTTGACCTGGCCTAGTTGAGGCTTATTTTTGCAATAAAATTTATCGGACAATTTTTATAAAAAAATTTTAAGTAAGCTTATTTATAAAAAAAAATTCCTAATAATCATTACAATACTAGTTTAGGGCCTACGCTTCGCGGCGGATCAACATCGGCAACCTAAAATCTCAGTTTGATTTTCGATTTAAAATTTAAATTTAAATTTTGATTTTATAGTAGAATTTTAAACTATCATTCAGATTTAAAATTCTAAATTGATGAATTTCAAATAAACATCTTTCAGACATAGATTTTAAATATTATTTTTAACTTTTAAATATCAAATATCAAATTTAAAATTTTAGGTTTCAAATATTAGATTTTATATTTTAAATTTTAAAATTCAAAATTTGAATATAGAATGTACAAATTTAAATTTAGAACTGAAATTTAAAGTTAAAATATGTAAAATTGAAAATTTTAGTTTTAGTAATTAAGATAAAAAATAAATTTTAATTGTAAGTTTTAAATTAAATTTCAAATTGCAATATTTTAAATATTAAATTATAAATTGAATTTAAAAATTTTAAATCTTAAATTTTGAATATTTTAAAATTTAGTTTTAGTAATTAAGTAAAATATAAAATTTTTTTAAATTTTAAGTTGTTTAACTTTTAAATTTCAAATTTTAATATTTAAATATTAAATTATAAATTGAATTAAAAATTCAATATTAAATTTCAAATATTAAAATTTCAATTTCAAATTTTAAGATTTAAATTTTAACTTCAAAAATTTATATTTTAAATTTAAATTTAATTTTAAATAATAAAAAATTTAAAATTAAAATATTTAATTTTAAATTTAGATTTGAAATGTAAAGTTTTTTAAACTTAAATTCATTTTAAATTTACACTGTGAGAGAAAGAGGGAGAAGAGAAAGAGAGAGAGGCGCGCTCGAGGAAACGAGAGAGAGAGGAGGGGGCACTCGAGAGGGGAGAGAGAGAGGAGGAAGATGGAGAGAGAGCAGAGAGAGAGAGAGAGAGTCACGCGTGCCAGCCAGCCCGCGCCTCGGCGCTGCCCGCCACAGCGCGCCCGCGCCTCAGCACTGTCTGCCCCGCGCGCCCGCCTACCCGCGCCCCGCGCGCCCGCGCTCACCCCTGCCAGCGCCTCCACGCTCGCCGCCACCTATCCCAAAACTAAGGATTTATATATACTACAGATTTGCACGCTTTATAAATTAAATTTTATAATTTTACGATATTAATTTTATAATTTTACGATATTATTTATCTAGTGATCCCAGTGGTATCAAAATCACATCCTATATAACAACCCTTTTAAAAATTATCAATTTTCAGACTACTATATAAATGATTTTGAAAATAGCATAAAACATGTTCTGTAGAAAGTTCATCAAATGCCCAAGTTCACGTTAGCGCGCGCTAATCGCCCATATGAAATGAACTACTACATTTACTAATAGAAGCTTCTTAGCTAGCTCTGTGAAATATGCCTATTATCTATCATGTAACTTTACCACAACGCATCCTGTTTCACAGCGAAAATCCACAATAAAGTAAAAAATTAGTGAAATGGTCGGAATAAATTCGAACGCACGCAGTGTAGAACAAAGACCTTTCTGCCAAACATCCAAAAACGCTACATAAATAAAAAATAAGAACAAGGATTGAAGCAAATTTCGTACAGTTAAATAACTATTGAATTACTCACCATTGCCAAGAATGAAGGCAAAACCTTTTTATCTCTGCTTACTAAATCTTTCTGAAACTAAATGAGGTTCATACAGAACCAAAATTTACTGATTCGGCACAAACTATGATTAGACCAATATAGAGGAAGAAGGCATCCCAAATAACTACAGCAACCCATAAATTGAAGATATCAATTTTCAGGGGGGCAAAAAAAAAAAACATCCGCTCACAAAACAGCTGAGATAACCAACAAAAAATTAACCAAAAATACTTTTCATCCCTATATTATTTGCACGCTATACTGGTTCAACAGCCAGCAAATGAATGGCTATTCAATCTACCAAATAGGTCCCTGAAAATTTTGGTTACACCAACTCAAGCTTCCTGAGAAGCTTCTATGGCAAAGCAGCTCTTTCAAATGCACTGTCTCCGTGACATCAACAAAGTAGATTGCTATATCAATACATGCTACCATATTCCTATCATCATCTGCCATTTGCACCACATGGACACCAACATATGTAGCATTACCTATAAAAACTTCTCACCCAAAACTGCACTTCCTCGTTTTCCTTTTCCATGTTGAGTAAATCTCAAAATACATGTCACCTGAGGTTCTAAATATCTCTCAATGTCAAAATCTCATGCATGCAATTGATGTCGAGCGGAAGAAAAAGATAATCTGAAAGCTCAATTTCACAGCTTGGTGGCTCAAATCTTTTGTTATCCTTACAAGTTGCGCCAGTTTTGGCGAGGGTGCTTTCTCCACCGTCTCAGGATGTGGATACAAGCGCCTGCTGTTAATAACCCACAAGCAGCAAGTGCCATGATTGTAGAATTCTCAATGCTTCGATTATATGCACGCTACAGAGAATAGAATAATTTATTCAGTGAATCGTTAGTATTACACGAGAAGGCGGACACAAAATAAAAAATGTAGGTTTAGAGTGAAGGGGCGTACATTAATTAGAACAAGCAAGATGACAGCATTTGCGGGAGCTAGAGACAAAGTAATCATGCCTCCACGCAATTCATTCGGTAAGTACCTATAAGAACATGAGTATGAGAAATAGATCAAGCTAACAGAAACAGTAAATTTCACAACAACCCCTTGTGATGTAGCCGGTTTCTTTTAATATCCTGCTGTCGAGTCTACTATACTATCCTAAGATTGCCCTTCTAGTCGCATATTAGCCGTTGCTAATAAAATTAACCATGAGACAGTCACATAGCTCATAATCCCACTAAGGCCCCGTGGATGCATGAATATACTATTCCGAATATACCTTTGTTTTACTTAAAAAGTTGTAGTATTTGGTAGATGAGCAATGTGATCTAACGTCTAGAAGAGAATAACACATTTCACTTTCTAGTTTATTTTTTGGAAGAAGATGAATCATCTTGTAGGGGAAATATACTATCCTATCATATCATAAACAATAAGACCTTTCAGGAAGGAAAAAAATCAAGCTTTTTGTCTTCAATCGCACATGAAAAACATCATGCTGAATAAGCCAGCATCAAAACAGGGCCTAAGTAAAAAAAATGATCAATAAGCTTAAGCAGTTGAAACCTTATATTTCATATTTCTATTAAATTGCAGGGTTGTCTCATGTTCAACTTTTACAGCAGTTATAGGAGAGATGCAACAGTAGGGCAGTAAATTTCTAATCTGAATAACCAGAGATAAAGTGAACCTGCGCTCTATCACAAGAGGGCCATGTAAAATTCTTTATAAGAAAGACTAGTCAACGGTTACAATAAGTTGCAACTTACATGGACCTTAGTTTTGCAAGAGAAGGTAAGATAAAGCCTACACAAGCATGGAAGATGCAGAACAAAATCACCAACAAGCCAATTTCCTGTCATAGGTAATCTCTATGATGCCTGAAATTATGAGGCCCAATCCAAATTCCAAACAATTTCTTGCCTTACCTGATAATCATAAACGACAATCGACAAAGCCGCAGCAGCAATAACAAAAGATGCTGTCAAGCTATCCTCAGTGTGCAACGAAGATGCAATTCCTGAAAACAATGGGAAGGCTGTACTCCCAAGCATTCTTGAACCAATAAAACAAGGGTATATTCGTGATAGATGAACTTCCCTCCCATCTGCCTGTATTAACAAGTAATGTTACACGGCAAACTTTTTTAATCTTGGATGATAATAGACATTTTAGATATAATATGCATGAAATCCATTTAACAAATCATCTAACTTATATTTCACTAGTGATACAACTGCAGTGAATTAACATGTAAAACAGGTTGCCTAAATATTACAGATCTGCATACACAGTCATTTCAATAAATTACAAAAATGTACAGTGCCAGGTTTGATCTCCCAAAGAAGATATACATCACATATTACTCGATTAGCCATTTGTGCTGAATTCCAACCAAAAGGAAAAACGCTGTATCAAAAAGTTCTCTAGTTCTTTTAGAAACTAAAAACGTTAGCACCAGTAGTGCAATGGACAATGTGTCAAAGTATTTACATTTAAGACAATGGGTATACCTCTAATATGTTAAAACTATTCACATCAGATTTTTGTAGGAAAAAAACATATGATTAGTTCTCTCAGACTGCTGTAGAACCCAACATTTTTAAGGTAATTTTTCTAGAGGAGGAGGATAATCACGCAATTTGGACTATTTTCCAACGAAACAAAAATTGTCACTTTCGAGGTTTGTCAGTACTGTAAGTCATGTGAGGGACCTTAATGCAATTTCACACAATAAATCGGAGATAAAATGAAATGAGGGTTTTTATTCAAAATGCGCGATATTTCATGTGTCAAATGTGTGATTTTTTATGTAGAAGAATTTATGAGCAAAACACACCTGTGAGTGAGTTTTGAATAAGAAAATGTGAATCTAAGGTGGCTAAACTATAATTTATACAAAATGAGAAAAAAAGGGCAATACACAAAAAACTTATCATTTCATGTGAGAAATTTTAGAATTTTGACGGGCAGGGGGGCTCATATGAAAGTAAACTCAGAGAGGGACGCGCGGATACCAATTTCAACACATTCGCGGATTTCTGTGCAAAATGGCACAAAAATGAAGATCGAGAGTGCCAAATCTGTCCGGGGGTTTTCTTGGTGCGACATTTAATGTAAGTAAATTATAGGAAATACACCAGCTGAGGAGTTTTAAGCAAGAAACTCAAAAATAGAGGGACGAAACTGCAATTGTTACAAATTTTTGTAAATAAAGGTTTGAGTTTTCTTAACCATTTTCTCTCCCCCTCTCCCTCTCCCATACCTCTGCTCCCACCTCCCATCTCCGGGCTCTAGCTCGAGCCTACCTGGGCCACCATCGGCAACCTCGCAAGCGACCGAAAAGGCCGAGCCGAGCTCCCTCCTCGAGCTTCTCCCTCGACCTCTCACTATTTTTCTCCCTCTCTCTGTGTTGTTGAAGTTCCAAGCATGAGCTGCCGCCATCATCACCCCCAGACCACCGACGACCTTTCCGACACCGCCCCCACCGTTCCTAGCCCTTCTCAAGCCCAGATCTAGCCGAAGCTCGAGAACTGATACTCTCAGCCAAATTTGGTAGATCCGGTGTTGCCGCAGCTTCCGGTAACCGGCCATCGCCTTTCCAGCATCCCCTCCACCGAACTCGACCTCCTCCGGCCAGCGCTGGCCACCCCTAGTCGCATGGGAGCGAGATCCCTCTATGTTGCTCTCTGCTAGCTGAAGCTCTTCCTGGTCGAGCTCTCCTATTCCGGCCACTCCAGACGCTAGTGCAACTCCGATGAGTGAGCACAGTACTCTCTTGACCTCCCTGGTACCTATGCTCACCTTTGTGTCGGTCGTACTTGTTGCAAGGAATTGGTATGGATTGCGCGCTCCCAGGGACTTTCCGTTTCAAAGAAAAACTGCTCCAACTTCGTCATTTGCAATTGTCGACCCTTCGAATCGCGAGCACCATGTCCAAAGCCTCGCTACCAACCCTCCGCTGCTATTGGATAGCTTCCAAACCATGGAAGCATCAACAAATGGCTTAAACTCCAATTTATATTATAATAATATGATTAATTGGAATTATATTGTTTGCGCAATCATATGTCGCGAGCTATTTTGGACAGCAGTAGTTGGTTGTGTTTGAACCTTGGACTAATTGTCCTATGTTCGAAAACCGTTCGGGAGCTCAAATAAGTCTTTAGACACGTAAATCGCCAAAATTGACTATAATATGCAGTTTGGTTTGAATTTCAACAACTGGCCCAAAATGCTTAAGCCCAGTTATTATTACTGGCGTGAGGTCTCAGATAAACTGATCGGAATCAGTATCCCATCTGATGAGGGACTATTAGGGCGTTACAAACTCCCCATGTTTAGACCCTGACGTCCTCGTCGAGTCCAAACCAAATCATAGACAGACAAACCAGGACCAGAATTACCAGGCGATGTGAGATTCTAGAGGTGGCTCCTACGGGTTCTAAAGGTGGCTCCCAACAAATCCGTTGATGTAGCACTTTGTCCCGCATAGCACTTAGCTCTCACACTTCCGGCTGGTATTCGGCTCTGATACCAATTATAACGACCCGGCCCGCTAGCAATAATAAATCGTTAGGCCCAACCCACCGGCCCAAAATGCTTAAGCCCAGTTATTATTACTAGCGTGCGAGGTCTCATATAAACTGATCGGAATCAGTATCCTATCCAATGTGGGATTATTGGGACGTTACACTGACCTTCATTGTTTTTGTCTCTTTGCAGATAACAAGAGAGTCATGGTGGATTTTGATGCCGAAAACAGCAAACTTCAAGACCATCAGAGCAAAAAACCGTCATTTTGATGCAACCGTCATTTTGATACCCCATATTTTTTTACTTTTATTTATTTGATAGAGGAGGATTATTTTGCTCACCTTAAAAAGTCTAAGGGTTTATGTGCAATTATGCAACCCTAATTAATAAAAAAACTCCTAATCTCTTTTTTTTTCTCCCCAACCGGTTCTTTCTTCTTCACTCGTTCAACCTCATCGGCACACGCCTTTCGCACACACACGTGATCTCTCTCTTTCTCGCATGATTCGCAATCTTGTCCTTGTGACACCGCCGTCACCGCCGCGCTCCTTGCTCTTCGTTGGCATCTTTTGTTCATGGCCGGCATCGTTGGATCGTTAAAGACATCTCGCTCATAGTCGTTTCATTCATCGTCATCGAAAAAGTTTCATTGATTAATTTATTGCCCTACGTTTGACCAAATAATATTCAGATTATTTAGAGGTAAGGGACCTAATGTCTGTTAGTTTATTTTTTATTAAACGAATTATAAAAATATGTTACGGCAACAAAAATTTCTTTTTGTATAGTTTTTCAAAATAAAGGTTAAGCATGCTTATATAAATTACAAATCGTTGAAAGAAAAAATTTCTAAAAAGTTTTGATTTGACTGTTGTGCAATTTTTCTTATATAAATTACAAATCGTTGAAAGAAAAAATTTCTAAAAAGTTTTGATTTGACTGTTGTGCAGTTTTTAGAAAAATATGTGCTTTAGAAATTGTGCTTAATTGATAAAATTTCAGTATTTAATAATTTGTTACTTTTCTTTCCTTTTTAATTGTTGACTGGATAAATAATTTTGAAGTCATAGTGTCTTTTGGTAATATTACTACAATGATGTTGGCCATGTCGACATGAATTTTATGATAGAAGCTAGCTTCGATTTTGTGACGAACCTCCGAGTGCAATTTTGTGACACATGCACCTTTGGGTGCAATTTTGTGACGCACCTCTGAGTGCAATTTTGTGACGCACCTTTGAGTGCAACTTTGTGGCGCACCTCTGAGTGCAATTTTATCACGCGCCTCTGAGTGCAATCTTGTGACGCGCCTTCGGGTGCAATCTTGTGACGCGCCTTCAGGTGCAATCTTGTGACGCGCCTTCAAGTGCAATCTTGTGACGCACCTTCGGTTGCAATTTTGTGATGCGCCTTTGGGTGCAATTTTTTTATGCACCTATGGGTGCTATTTAGATTCATCTCCGAATGCTTTTGCTTTATGATCGTGCCTTCGGTGTCTCTGATGCCTTTAGGATCTTAGCCAACGGATCTCTAGTTACTGGAGACGTTCGTTTTGAATCTAATTTTCGAAATAAGAATACTTTTATCAAAATTCTATTTCTTTTAATATTTTGTAAAATATGTGTTTAAGACTCCAAATTCTAAAACATAATTTGTAAAAAATTGTGAAACTCAGTCATTACTATTATATTTCAGTATGAAAATTTATATCTCATTATTTACAAAAATTTTTGTTCCATATGCTTAATGGCTTAATCCAACTAATATGGTGTATGGTTGCTTACCCAGGGTTCGAGACTCTTTTGCCGGGCGGGAGCGAGACCGAATGAACGCTAATCATAATTTGTTGTTTAGGTTGCTTTATTTTGTTATTTTGTCCATGCAGTTAGGTAGATGTTAAGTTGGTTTTCGTGAATTATCATTTGATTTTACTTATTTTATTTTGTTCTTTCTCCATATTGTGGTATTTAGTGAATTTTTATGACTACCATTATGTCTAATTCTTTGTTAGGTTCTGTAGCCTTGAATATTTGTTATTCTAGCAAGTATGCAGCGTTTGTTACTTCTTGGGTTTGGGGTGTGACATAGGCTCCTGAATTTGTGGAAGTTTTTACGAAGGGTATTCATTCGCTACTTCAGAAAAACCCCCAGCGATATGTTTCTTTAGGCGAGTGACACCTCCGCCCATTCCGACCATATTACAATAATTGCACTTCCAATAAAATCTATTTTCATCAATCAATTGTTCATGTTGCCAACTACAATCTTCTATTCTTTTAGATAGCATTATGATCTATAATTATTAACATACAGATAAATAAAATAAAATCTATTCCAGAAAAATAAGGAAAAAAACAACATGATGAAAAAAAAGAATCATATCTATCAACTTTGAAAATTCTTTTGTTTTTATTTTTTGATAAATTTTAAAAAATTATAACAGATAAAATTATAAAAAAATTTATTTTTTCTAAAAACTTTTCAAAATCTGTATATTGATTCAATTAGGAAGCATATAATGACTAGAAAAACCAAAATAGGACCGCAATTACATTCATAATTTTTTCTTTTTTATTCTTTTAAAAAATATTTTACAAAATACAAAGTTAGAGAAATAGTTTTCTAAAAATTATAATTTTTTTAAATTATTTAAAAATTATTTATATTATTTTTTAAAATTATTGTAGGTTATAATTTTCAAAATATAAAAACATCTTTTTTTCTTTCTTTCTTTTGATTGTATTACTGTCTTTCTTTTATAAGATACAAAAATATAATTTTTAAAATTATTATTTTTAAATTTTTTTGAAACATTGTTAGATCATCAGAAAAATAGCAATAAATTAAATGACAACTAAATTAAAATAACTTAAATATCAATTGATTTAATTTAGCTTTTGATTTTATCAATATTTAATATCTTCTAATGCAAAAATATTGATTTTATCAATATTTTAAATAATAAGAAGGAAAGAAAGATAGAGCGCGGGAGTCGGGGGGAGAAAGAATAAGGAAGAAAGAAAGGAGGTAAGAAAGATGATCTACAATTATTGACATACAATATAAGGACTGAGATTTGACAGTGTAGCTAAAACTCTCTGTTGACGATGTTTTTGTGTGTAATTTAATTACATAAACACTCATCAAGTTTCAGGAGAAAACGAGTTAGGATGGAGAAATTACGCGACCTTTACTAATCACATAAAGTGAATAGTAACTCCGGTTTTCCGGAAAGGCCAATCAGTGGATATGGCTTCTGGTGCGTATTGAACTCCGTTCATAGTGATCCAATAGCTCGTTTTCGATGGTTCAACTATTCTGGACCCAATGGCACCGACGGATTTAGGTTTTGATGCACGATTTTTGAGAAAAAGGAGATTTATTGGATTTACACATATTTAGGTGTAGTTTTGGAAAATTGGAGTGGATGGGTTTCATCGCAAATCGCTGACCATATCGGGCAAAACAAAATCGGGAGTTCGATGCCCCGATCGTGCCGAACGCGCTGGCGCAATCCAATTTAAAATCCGCTGGACGGATCTCCGCAAATCGCATAATGTTCGCTCAGGGGTCGAAATTGGCAAACATGAAAAATTTGCAAAAAGTCCTATAATTTATGTACCATTTTGCGCAATTTCGAACGTCGAGGTGCATACCCGCGAATTGCACGCGCTGTGAGGGACAGGGCTGAAAATATTCAGCTTTGGAGGACTTTTCTGCAAAACTACACATATATATATGTAGGTGTTAGGGTTTCATGCCGATCAGCTCCTCCAGCTGCGCGCTAGCCGTCACCAGCACCCTCCTGCCCTAGCCGCGCATGCACCCCAACCGCCGGTGAGCGACTTCGGCCGCCGAAAAAGCCGGCATTGCCTCTCGTCCACCATCCTCCACCAAGTTGCCATCTTCCTAGCCGTCGACCTCAAGGAGTAAACCACACGCGTCAAGCCCCCTCCCTCGGTCGAGGTCCGACCTCCGGCGCCGTCCTCGCCGGCCCCCGCCGTCACCGCTTGAGCGACCCGCGGCCAGCTCAGGCCGAGCTCAGCTGAGCTCGTGGCCCGCAAGCCACCGCCGCCCTAGATCGGCCGCACCGCCCTCCTAGACCTCTGGCGAGACCTCTGGTGACCTCTCGCACGCCTCCCCCGCCGTCCCCGCGGGCCGTCGGCCGCCACCCTAGCTCCCCACGGCTGCCCAGGACAAGTTCGGGCCGAGCCAGGGTCATCTGTCCCTGCGCACCGCCGCCGCCCAAGGTCGGTTGCGTCGCCGTCGCCCCGGTGCGCCCCCGACAGCCGCCTGGCCGCCGTTGACCCATGAGCCCGAGCCGAGCCGCGCGGGCTCGTGCCTCTCCAACGCGCCACCAGCCGCCTCCCGCGGTCGGCCAACGCGTGCCTGGGCCCCCCTCCGACCGGTGCCCCCGCCTCCTGCCAGCGCGCCCGCCATCTGGCCGCCGCCGGCCATCCCATGCTCAACCTAGCTTCGGTGAGTCCAGTTTACGGTTTTTGCGCACTGTCTCGAGTTCGGGTCACTATTCCGGCAATCCGAGGGCACCCTGACGCTCCTGAAAGTAAGCACGACGATCCCTGATCTGTGCCGATCATCATGCTCACCTCCTTTGGGGTCAGCGAAGCCCCGGTTTGCGAGATAAGGGCTGTTGAGGCATTGTGCGCGTTGTTCGCAGATTTTTGTGTCACTCCCGCGCTCTCTATAGTGGACGGCCATGCTCTGAATCGTGAGCACGGCCTCCGGCACTTCGAGACCTGTCAGTGTGTCTCAGCCAGCCTCGGAAGCTCTCAGTTTGCGCTGTCGGGCCGTAAAACCCCAAAAATCACATAAAATGATGTGATTTTATGCGATCGCAGGGCTTATATGCAAATTTACGCTTCACGGCTACTGCGAGCAGTGTGTGCGGGCAGCGGGTGACCTCTGGACTGGTTGTCCAATGCCCCAGGCCTTTTCAGAAATCGAATGTTGATTTACAATGCGTCTTTCGGCAAAATCCGCCGACGGAACGCGATTTAGGTTCGTTATTCATCCGACGATGCCTCACGGTAAATTATGTTGTCGCTGAGCCTTGTTGGCTGGTCATCCTCATCGTTTCGAGGATTCCAAAACGGCGGGTAAGTGACGGTGGGTTCCGGTGTCGAAATTGACACTTCCGGGAACCCGGATCGGGACTATAATCCTACGATAATCGTTTCGATGTGAGGATATGTGTTTGCTGCCAGGTCACACAAATTATTGTGTTTGGTGGCAGCGGGTGACTCGTGGCACGAGTCGGTGAGTTTCAAGACAGTACGTAGGTCCCGGCGAAGTCCCGGTTCGATTTTCAGGACTTCCGCCAAGTTACGATAATCGGTGTAGGGGAAACCGATTCCCGTCGGTTTACAGGTAGGAAAGTTTGTGTTTTATATAAGTGGGTTGGATTCTAACCTGGTAGACCCTCTGTAGGTCCAGTTGACGTTCTTCCGCAGTCGGGAGACAGGTGCTACGTACGTACAAGTGGGTACTTCGATCCGAAGTCGGAACAGTGGTGCACGCTCGGTGACATCCTTTCCACCCATTTACTATTATTTTGCATTTTATACGTTGAGCCTTGCACCTTTATTACCTCTTTATTGATCTACTTGGTTTGTTTACATATCTAGCATCATGAGTAGAAATAGAGAGCAGGTTTATGATTGCATGTGAGATTTGTAACCTAGTCGGCCTGTAAGATACCGAACTCCTGAAAGTAAGAAGTTACGGTAGGATATAGGATGTCGGAATTTATTATAAAAATAAATATAAATAAAAATAGTGTGAGATACTATTTTTATTGGACTTATAGAAGTAAAATATAAGCCTGGAATGACCCGTGTTGAAATCGGAGCAAAAACAGAAGATTTAGAATTTTCTGTGTCAAACGGAACAGATAAATTAGCAGAAAATGCAGTGTCAGAAAATTATGAAAACTGGAGGATATGTCAGAATTATTTTTATGAGGCTAGATTTAAAGTTTCATACCATTCTGACGCCCGGAAAGTAGAAAATAAAATCCGACTGCTATCTGATAAAGATTACAGTTCGGTACAGCCAAGGTTTAAAGTGCCGTGGCACGGGGGCGTGCCGCTACGTCCTTGGCACGGTACGGCACGGGCACGCTTGTGTGCCGACACGTGGCACGCTTGCGTGCCGACAGATACGCACGACCTCCTACTGGCACGCTTTGGCACGAATTTATTTAAGTTTTTTTGGTTCCAGTAAGCTTTTATAATGTTATTTTGAAAGATTTAGGCAAGTTATTATTAATTTTTGCTATGTATAGCTTATTATACTCATCAATTAACATGCATGTAAGCATTTTGTATATAAAGTACAACTATACCTGATGTAGAATATAAATTAAAATTCTTTTATTTTTATTTTTTTTTATTTGAAAAGTACAACTATACTTGCTGTAACAATTGAAAATTCTTTTGTTTTTAATTTTTTTATAATTTAAAAAATTATAACAGATAAAATGATAGAAAATTTTATTTTTTCTAAAAACGTTTCAAAATCTATATATTGATTCGATTAGAAAGTATATAATAACTAGAACAACTAGAATAGTACCGCAATTACATCCATATTTTTTTTTATTCTTTTAAAAATATCTAATCAAAATTTGTTTAGGAGATCAATTTTTTTTCCCCTGATTCATCGAAACTTCGCGGTGCGACAAATTTTGACACAAATAATTTGCGAAGAAAAAATGGATGTCTGTGGTGGATCGGGATTTATCAACTAAAAATTTGCTTTTATATTGTTAAATAAGAAGTTAAATTATAATTTTTAATTTAACAAAAGAAAAAAAAAAGTCAAAAGAAAAAGCCAAAAGGCAAAAAAAAAAAAGGCATCAGCCAAAAGAAAAAAAAAAGTTGACAAAAAGACAACACAATGTCAAAAAATAAAAGAAAAGTGAACAAAAGGCAATATAGATGGCGGGCGAAGGTCTTGTATCCCAGAGACAAAAAAAAGAGACAAAACCAAAAAAAAAAAAGCCAAAAAAACTATAAAAAAAAGTATATAATAACTAGAACAACTAGAATAGTACCGCAATTACATCCATATTTTTTTTTATTCTTTTAAAAATATCTAATCAAAATTTGTTTAGGAGATCAATTTTTTTTCCCTGATTCATCGAAACTTCGCGGTGCGACAAATTTTGACACAAATAATTTGCGAAGAAAAAATGGATGTCTGTGGTGGATCGGGATTTATCAACTAAAAATTTGCTTTTATATTGTTAAATAAGAAGTTAAATTATAATTTTTAATTTAACAAAAGAAAAAAAAAAGTCAAAAGAAAAAGCCAAAAGGCAAAAAAAAAAAAGGCATCAGCCAAAAGAAAAAAAAAAGTTGACAAAAAGACAACACAATGTCAAAAAATAAAAGAAAAGTGAACAAAAGGCAATATAGATGGCCGGGCGAAGGCTTGTATCCCAGAGAACAAAAAAAAGAGACAAAACCAAAAAAAAAAAGCCAAAAAACTATAAAAAAAAAAAAGCCGGCACGCGGCACAGTGCCGCGGCACATGGCGCGTGCCGCTTTGTCTCGAGCGGCACGCGGCTTGTGCCGCGGCACCCAGGGGGGTCCGAGACCCCCTGTACCGTGCCCCTTCTTGGGGGCACGTACGGCACGCCCCGTGCGTACGGCACGGGCGGCACCTTCAAACCTTGGTACAGCTTTCGGTGACCAACATGGTTGAAACTGAACATTAAAATTTCTTTGGACTTATTAAGTAAAACCGAGCCTGCTTGTCAAATTTAGGCGCAAACGGACGTTCAGAAGGGCTCGGCGAAAAATGTCAGTTTTAAACTGCTGAAGTGAATACTGTTTTGGGGAAGTTTACTTGGAGGTGAAGTTTCCTCCTAATATTATATATATAAGGGTGTTATGTCATTTCCCTCATTCCTCTCTACTTGAGCCAACATAAGAGAAATCTCTCTCTCTCTCTCTCTCTTCCGTCTCCTCTCTCTAGGATTTGCTCCAAAGTGTGGAGTTTGGTAGAGGAAAAGCTTGCTTAGAGGTGAAGCTTTCTTTTTCTTCACCATTGGCTTGAAGAGAGCTTGGGTTTGAGAGGTAAGCTTTGATAGCAACAATGGTAGATTGTAAGTAATGATTTGTATGCTTAGAAATGGGGTTTAGTGAAACTCCTAGATGCTAAATAGATGGTTGATGCTCGAATTTAGAGATCAAATGATGAATCTTGCATGGTTGCATCTTAGGGCATCAAAAGAGGTTTTGCTTGTGAGGGTTTTGATCTAAATTGATCATGTATAAACCTAATTGCTAGGTTTTCTGACGCGTTGGCGAAGTCGGTTCGGCGATACGACGAGGCTACGTGAAGATATTAAAGAACGAAGCCGTTAAGGTACAGATTGCCGCAGCTCGCGGCGAAAGCTTCCAAAAATCACGAAATCGGAACCCTAACCTCGTGATAGCGATAAAAGGTGGGAGGTGTCATCCCGAAGCAACTGGGCTTCTCCCTATATCTAAGTATTTCTATGTTGAACATACTACATATATAGTATCATGCATGTTAGGGTATTTAGATGTTACTTTTACTATTCTTGCATGCTCCCTTATATTGCGGCATAGTAAGCTTGGCATGTGAACTTAGGGTGCATGAGAATGAGTTTGTGACATAAAACCCTATAGAGATAAGTTAAACAATAACTTGATCTTGCATGGATGACATATGACTAGTATAGTCGGGACAATTGCATTATAGCAAGTGACATGTGAACCAAGTAAACAACTTGACGAGTGGCATTATAACTTAAGTGTTAAAAGAACACTTGTGCATGTTGGTCATATGACCGGGTACCTTCGTTGGAAACGGATTTGATCATACTCACACAGTCTGTTCGGCGCTTGTGGCGGTCGCCCTGCACAAGTAGTGCGAGCTTCGGAGTTTTGGCACGTGAAACGATTGGGATAGCCTATTTGGGGTCCCAAGGGATAGCCTATGTGGGGTCCCGCAGACAATCCCTCGGGTGGTTCGAGTCCCCCTTCATAGACGGATTTGAGTTGTGAGTCGAGGGCGCGCCTATGGGCCAGCCAGATGATTGGGTAATAAACTCAAGAGGATTATGCAAGTTGAGCATATTGGGCATATCGAGCATGTTAAGCATGTTGAGCATAGTAGAGTTGCAGGTATACTTGATAGAGTTATGATAGCATGTTAGAGATTACATGGCTATGTGGTTTACTCTTGTTTTAAAGGCATAGTAGAATCTTGCAATTCTTTCTATATGAATCATTTATAGCTTAAGATATCTATCTATCTACCTATCTGCTTATGCCTGCTTAGACCTAATGGGGAGATCGGCGGAGTCGGCGGCCGAACCCACTGGGAACTATATTTATATAGTTCTCACCCCACTTTGTTGCAAGGCCTAGCGAGAGAGCACCGGCAGAGGATCGTGGTAAGGGCATCGCGCCCTAGGTATAGTTAGCAGCTTCCACTTGCATTAGTGTACCCTCGTGTACCCCGTGACATATGATGTACTTTGGGAGGTTGCTTGTGTATTTGGGAGATTATCATGAATGTTCATTTTGGAAATGTAAATGTAATCAAGGATCTAAATGTTGAATGCCTTGTGGATGTAATAGATAAATGTATCTCTCCTTATTTCACTTGTATAGTATACTTGTGCCTTGCTCTTATTTGTTAGCACTTGTTGTGCTCTTGTGATTGTGTACTTATGAATTGATTCCTGGGTAAATTCTTGTACATGATCGTTTGCTTAGCCTTGGGCGGACAGGGGAGGTGCTGTCCGTCCGGCGTCTGTTCGATGCGCCCGAACCGAACCGAATTGGTAGCGGTCTCGGGGCGTGACACGGCCGGTTCTTGTATCTCGTACTAGACCTATTCGGTCGGCTTATTGCATCAAGCATTATGACCTACTTGGTCGATTGGACTACTTGGTGACCTATACGGTCGATACACCCTGAGGGGCAGGATTGTCAGTTAATTGCCGACGGTTGGCTATTGAGCATACCAGCATCGATCGCCACTGCTCGTATGCATTTCACGAACACCAGCGATCTGATCCACCGCATCGGGGTGTTCTTCTCCGAAAAAGTGGTTGGGAATGCCTGCCCATGAGCCCAAGAGTTTATGCTAGAGTCATATGCCTTTCAGACCCAAGAGCTTATGCTGGGGTCATATGCCTTTCAGACCCAAGAGCTTATGCTGGGGTCATTTATAGGTTTGAGCAGTTATGGCACAAGCCTGAGGTCTGCGAACCAACATGGCAAGTTTCTGATTGGGTTACTTTCGGATTTGTCGTTCGGTTGATACATACATACAGTAGCGGTAGTAATTCATATATATATCTCGTTTCCTTGTTTATCATTGCTACTGTATTATTACCATTATCTGTACTTTTGTTTATCCTCTTTGACTGGTGAGTACCCCTCGCCCTTGTTGGCTTGCGGTACCCACTGGGAGGGAAGTCATGCGTACATGTTCTCACCCCCACCCCCTTTAAGGTGACGTCGCAGGTCCGAGGGGAGACGGTTCGTGAGGCGCGCAGTTTAGCGATTGATAGAGCTATCGACCCATCAGTTTGGTTTAATTCTTATCCTGACTTTCTCAAAATAATCGACTTAGTATTTATGGTTCAGATGGTTTTCGTTTATCTGGATAAATGGAATTTCGTGAATGTAATAAGTATTTATGAATTTCTTATGAAATGAAAATAATTTTCTACCCCTCGTGGTAGCGTGTTTTAAAAGAAAAAGGTTTCCGTGTGGGAAACGATTTTAAAAAAGTTTTTCGTGGTTTTTCATGACTCTTATTGTTTCAAAATGAGTTTCCGATAAGGAAACATTTTAAACTGATAGTTATGGATTTATGAATGAATATCTGTGAAGGAATGAATGGTGAATGTATGTGGATGCTCATATGTATGTGGTTGTATCTTGTACTTGTGCGACGCCGTGCAAATACAGGGGAGACTCTGTCCGTGTGAACAGTGAATTCCCTATATTTGCGGCGGATCTGACATACTCTAGGGTCCAGGTTTTCAAAAAAATAAAGTACGATGAAAAAAATTTGGGCACTTCCGTATTGATTCTTAAATCAAAAAGGGGACCCAGGGCGTGACATACAAATAAAATAAAATCTATTCCAGAAAAATAAGAAAGAGAACGACATGATGAAAAAAAAGAATCATATCTATTAACTTTGGAAATTCTGTTGTTTTTATTTTTTTTACAATTAAAAAAATTATAACAGATAAAATGATAGAAAATTTTATTTTTTCTAAAACTTTTCAAGATCTATATATTGATTCGATTAGGAAGCATATAATGACTAAAACAACCAGAATAGGACCGCAATTACATCCATATTTTTTTCTCATTTATTCTTTTCAAAAATATTTGATCAAAATTTGTTTAGGAGATCGATTTTTGTTCCCTTGATTCACCGAGAGCTTCGTGATGCGACAAATTTTGACAATATTTTGTGAAGAAAAAATAGATGTCTGTGGTGGAAGCGGAGGGCTCGGGCCGATAGACCCGAGCTCATAGCCCACCACCGACATCCGAGGGGGTTGTAGGGGGGCGAAGCCCCCCGCGATATGGACCGGATATGTCAATTAAAAATTTGCTCCTATATTAATGAATAAGAAGTTATATTATAAATTTTTTCGACTTACCTAACAAATAAATCTGCAATTTGCGATATTTTGCCTCCTTTTTAAGCGACGAAAAAAAAGAAGAGGGATGAGAAGTAGCAGGCACGGGACAAAGGGAGGGGGAAGAACAAAATATAAAGGAAAAAGAAAGGAAGGTGAGGCGTACCTACGCGAGGGGAGAAGCGATTGAGGGAAGGCAGGAAGTCAAGAAAAAAAAAAGTGACAAGACAAGCAAAAGAAAAAAGCGTACGGGAAAAATCAACAAACAAGAAAACAAAAGAAGGCATCAGCCAAAAAGCAAAAAAAAAAGTTTAAAAAAAGACAGCAAAGTGAAAAAAAAGGACAATATAGGTGGCCCGGGGAGGGAGGGGCTTGGTGGCCCGGGGAGGGAGGGGCTTGGTGCCCCAGAGAACAAAAGAAAAAGAGAAAAGGCCAAAAAGCCAAAAAGGAAAAAAAAAAGGAGTGGCACGAACCAGCGTGCCGCTTTGTCTCTCGCGGCATGCACCAACGTGCCACGAGACTTGGGGGGGGGTGCGATACCCTCCCTATATCATGCCCACTTCTTGGGGGCACGATATGGCACGCCCCATGCCGTACAACACAGGGCGGCACGTAATTCCTTGCCACCAAGCTCCTAGCATAATTAATTTTGTCCTATTTAATTCAAGTCCGCCTCTTGGGCCTATCAAAAGTCTTAAGCCCAACCGTGAGGAGAATATAAATATTAAAAAACACGGTTCTCCAGCCAATGGGCAAGAGGCAAGGATCAGAGCTTCTTTGAAAGAAGTGCTAAAAGTAAAATACTTTCATTTATATGCTTTTTGCATACATAGAATCAAAACATATTACTTGCCTATAATCATCTAAAAAAGTGAATATTAACTTTTAGGCAGTTACAGTTTTGACTATCAATGTCAATGTTTAATACCAGCTTTAGAGTGTTTTTTCTGCAGTATGCACCCACATTCATGACTTACATTCTTGAGAGGAACAAATGAAATACACCCTTTATCAAGAGTGCTTGTGCAAACTCTCCTTGCTATGAAAGTGGAGAGAAGAGTATAAATCGGATATTCAGACTGTGGTAGGAATACATACAACTGAAGACACAGGATTCATGAGGTACATAAAAAAATGCACAATGAGATATGATGGACAGCTCTAAGTAGTTTCTAAGAATAGCACTTAGACAAAACAAAATCTGCATAATACAGTCAAAATTCTTTATGGAACTCAAAATGATAAGGAAATTTACTAATTTTTATGGAAGAGGAACTTATAAGACATACCACTATAGTTGGTGCCCAGAGAAACCAAAATACCACGACGGAGAAATGAATGCTTGCTTGAGCCCATACCAAGATCCATATTTTCTTGTCTGAAACAAAATAAAAATAATGACCAATAAATAAATAAAGCCCATATGTCGAAGCATGCTACAAGATTAGCGCAAGACTACAGAAGTATACATACAATACATACCTAGTACAGGATTGAACATAAAACATAAGAGATCAAATCCCATACAGAAAGAGCAACCAAAGTAAGCAAGATGCTTCTTTCGTTGTTAAAAGAACACTTAAGTTCAAACTAATAAGAATTGTGACACAGCCAAGACAGTTGACCAACAGCATGGTAAATGGAATAAAGATATCTAGTGAGGACTACAACGAAGGGAAGTTATAAAAGAAATATTGTAAGCTATATGTGGTGCATTTGCTTTTTTGCCTTGAAATGAATGAACTTATAGAGGGCCTAGAAACCATTGTAACTTCTGCAGAAATGCTAAATATGCAGCACATTACTTCCATGCAGAAGGGATACAAAAATAACAACACCAAACTTTGTATATTAATCACTAACAAATTGATGGAAATCTTTCAATTGACTAGACCCAATCACATTCTGGATTGAATTGAATTTCTAGGTTCTTAGAGGGAAATTAAATTATGTGTTTTTGAGTACTTATACAGCTATTAGTGAGCTCAAATTTTCCAATGAAATATAGAAGGCTTAATATCCGATGTATGGTAAAGAAGGGTGTCCTGAAAGGAAAAGCACAAAAACATGTAAATAGAACGGGATATGTGTTTTAAGATTCCAATGACTTAAATAAGTAGAGATTACTTCTCATAATTTAAAAACTAATATATGAGACCTAAGGCAACCAAAAGACGCAAAGAAGTCAATGTAAAACACAGAGAAGCTATCACCAATTAAATATACTGAGAAAAGAACTTTCACGCTATATCCAAACAACAAATATCTTAATTATTTATAATCAAGAATAAAAATTCAATATTAGTCCATCAGATTTGGTTTAAGCTTTAGAGAGTATGTGAACTTCAATAGCTCAATCTCAATTTAACTTCCATTCCAATACGCAACGTATTGGTGTATTGTGTTTGTCCATCAAAGTTTCAAAACGTTCATTCAAGCCTTTTAAAATATCCATAGTTTAACTATGTTGAATACAGGACGGAAAATGAACATCAAATAAAGATGACCATTGAGATCAAGTTTTAAAGTGTAACATTTTCATAGAAAATACAATAAGCATTCTAAGTTCTTTGCACTATTACCTCTAAGAACATGAGCAGAAAATGACTTTCTATAACTTCCAATAATTGATACATCCTGGTTTCCTTTCCATGCTTTCCTAATATAAAGAATTGTTATAATTGCAAATAAAGCAGCGAAAGCACCGAGCCGAGAAAATTTTTTGTGAAGATCCTTAACCAATATGTTTGCAACTCCTTGGCTTCCAACTAGGGATGCAGACTCATAAAATGTCATTAGCCAAAAGGTGTCATTCAGAAGATCTTGCTTGTGACCATGCTGCCAAAGTAGAAGAAAGACATTAATCAACTTTCATCAAAGACACATAAATGCGAGTCAAAATCATGATCTCTCTCTCTCTCATATGTGCGTCAAAATGATGATTTCTCATCAAGGTTTTAAGTGCCCGTCGGCACGGGCCGTATCCACCGTGCCGTACCGTGCCAACAAGATACCGGCACGATATAGACCCCGTGCCGATGGCACAGCCAAAACCTTCTATTCTTTAAATTAGTAAGTAATTTCTTCAATAAAGTTCAAAAGATGTGATAAAAAGACATAATAAATAGTTAGAATATTTTGTTGCTAAAGAAAATAAATATTTCATGCTATTATGTGTTGGCACACAAGAATTTTTTTGACCGGCACGCATCGGCACGGCTCGGCACGCATCGTGCCGTACCGTGTCGGCAAGTTTCCGGCACGACCCCGTACCACGGCACTTAAATCCTTGTAAATTCTCATATATATATATATGAAGATCAATAACTTCGATCTTGAATTTAAAAATATATATATATATATGTATTTATATATATATATATGATGTCAAAAATTTATGAAATTCGATCTTTAAAATGTTTAAATACTGTAAATTATATTTAACAATATTAATTGTCAATTCAGAAGCTCCATCATTGAAAACAACTTATGAGTACAAATGCGATCGTACTCATAATGGTATAGTAGCAAGTCTCTCTCTCTCTCATAAATATATATATAAAAATAAACATATATATGTTGTACTTAATTAGACTTAATTACTTTCAATTGTCTATATCAACTACTCAAGTCAAAGCATAAGCTAGTGATGCTTTCGGCTACTGGACTCTAGCCATCTAGGGTGCAGTACTCCACCCCTTCGCCTGCCTCGCCATGGTTATTGATTATTACCAGCTCTATCTATAGAACAAGAAACGAATTAGCTTAGCTTTCGAAAGAACCGGTGAAGGATAAATTTGTCCGTCAACGAGTCAACGAGTTGCCTTTTTTGAGTGACTGCAAAGACCCAATTCACCTGGGCTGGGATGACTTTTGACCTAAGGGGGGCTTCACCAATCGTGAGTTTTTGTCTACAAGCGCTGCACTAAACAGAAAAGGTTGACCGCAACCCTCAAGCTATGACCATGATTGGTCCTCGATCGGATTTTATAAGCATATAGCTCATGATCTAGCCTAGTGGAACCTATCCTTATTCCCCTGGTGCCTAACTAGCCTTGAACTACAGTTGTTTCATCAACTATAGCAATATTCGATGTAGTCGCATTACCCCTTTTTCAAAGGTTGGGCAAATGCTTTTTCTAAGCAAATGCAAATATCACGAGACATTCTTAGTCTTGTCATTTGACTCTGAACGCAAGGTTACATCTAAGGTTGATAGGATTTGGCATACCAAGCACGAACGGAGCATTCATACTTCATTTACTTTCCTCGTTAAGGACATATATATGTATGTATGTATGTATATATATTAGTACGCACAAAATAGTACCTCCTTAAAAAATACCTTAACAAAAAACCAACTCACCCAATAAATTTGATGACTTCATATGGGTATTTTTGTAGGAAACTGCATTTTGGAGGGGCATAAGAAAAACAGAGATTTTATAGGGCTACATATATATATATATATATATATATATAGAGAGAGAGAGAGAGAGAGAGAGAGAGAGAGAGAGTAGAACTATTATACTCTTATCAATACTGAGGCCTTCGTACTCATAAATCGTTTTTGATGATATTAGCTTCCGAATCAACGTTCCGTACCGTTAAACATGATGTAAAGCATTTAAAACTTAGTAGAAAACGAATTTCAAAATTTTTCAAAATTACAATAGAGTCCATCAAGCGGGCATAAAATGAACGGTCAAAATCAAACGAAAAAATAGAGAATCGGATGCTTCAATTTAAGATGGGAGTTATTGATCTTTATCTAAATAGTGAATAAAATTTTCTATCAAAAATTCAGTTGATTCTGATTCTTTTGCACCGTTATACTAGCAAGCATCTGATACCGGCCGTTAAAAATTATCAATTTTGATATCTTTTAACCGTATGGTAAATGATATCGAAAAATTGTGAAACTTGGTTTCTAGAAGTTTTCAAATGCTCTAAATTATGTTTAACGGTATGGATCGTCAATTCGAAAGCTCTATCATCAAAAACGACATATGAGTACAAAGGTGATCATACTCATAAGAATATAGTAGCTAAACTCTATATATATGTGTGTGTGTGTGTGTGTGTGTGTGTGTGTGTGTGTGTGTGTGTGTGTGCGTACACACACATATATATAAGCTAATGATTGCAAGATCTACGTAGTAACTAATGATTTTGAAGGGTTATATATATGAAAACTTCCCGCATATATGTAAAGCATAAGACAAAAGCAAACCTTCTCATGCTCCGTTACCATCCATGTCTCAAAACAGAAGTGGAAAACAGAAGAAGCTAGCGCCAGGCATATGCTTTCAACCCACATGCTTCGAAGCCATCTTACAGTCTTCAAAAGACCCACAAGAAGATGAAGTACGCAATACAGCATACAAGCATTCCGTGGTCCTCTAACAATACAATTATATTAATCATTCTAACAAATCACAACAAACCAATAGAGAAGGTGAACTTAGTAATAAAAGTAGCAATGCAAAATGCATGATCATCTTTCAAAAGCAAAAGATACAAAAAAAGTAAACACATGCCGCAGTGGTTGATGTTTGATAACATCTAATATTTAGTTTTTCGTTGAAACCCCATTGATTTAATCAGTCACAGTGATACTAATGGACTGCATTAATAACAATCAACTTTAAAATAACCACGTGGACAGATCCATAATATGTTGGATAATCAAGCATGGAGAAATAGAAATTATGTTGGACTACTCTGTGCTATCATATATGTTTACTAGACTAACTATATAATTAAAGTATAATTAATCGATCAAATAATATGTACAGGAGTACATACATATACAATTCGTCTTCAAAAATGCAAGTCCCTGAGAAAATAAATAATAAAGAGATGTTTCTTGATGTCATAATTTGCTAAGTTATAAAGTGACCGCTTTCTTATTATCTTATACAATCCTACTCAAATTTATGTTACATGCAATCATTAGACAACTTAAGGCAAGAGAGAAGAAAAATAATGAAAGTCAATAATATCAGAAAAAAAGAAAGAAAAAGGTACAATTACAAAAGCCAGTTGTTAAATTAATTCCTTTTGCACATCAAAGGGATAAACCGATAAAGGAAGGATATTTGGTGTCACAGGAAAATGCTGCTCTCATCCGCAAGGACATAAATGTGCTGCTAGCATGCTAGTTTTGTGCCATTGAATCTTAGCATGTTTTCTAAGGCTATGTTTGGTTCGGGTAAAAGTAAGAATTGCTTATTCCAGGGATAGGCACAAGTTCAGGTATAAGCAGGAACTAGACTAATTTTGCGTTTGGATGAAAATTGGGATGTTTTAGGAATAAGGTAAATAGTGTTTGGATAGGTAGATTGAAACAAGAGGAATAAGAGTTATAATGTTAAATTAAAATTATTTTATCTAATTAATTAACATCAAAATATTACTTAAAATTAATTTAATAAATTAAAAAAATTATTAGCTACGAATATTGTATAAGATATTAAAAATATATTAATTAATTAATTAAATATAAAAAATAATTTAACTTTTTGATTAGTTACTAAATTATTTTAGTTAGATAACTAGTAAAAAATAAATAAATTAGATTAATAAAAATATTAATGGTTGCTCAATATAAATATTAGTTTATAGATAAACATATTAAATTATTAATAATTAATTAGGTAATTAATTATAAGTAATAAACTAATTAATTACTTTATTATTTAAGCAATGGATAATGGTTTAGATATATTAATTAAATTAATGAATGATTTAATACCATAATTACAATTAAATTTAGGCTTTAATTAACCTTGTTCCCACTTGGGAACAAACTTGTTCTAGAAAAATGGTGGAACAACAGTTCCAGCCTTTAGGGCTCGTGTTTGACTCGTGTTCAGCTCGATATTCGGCTCGCTCGAGCTCGGCTCGAATTAATTTCAAGCAAGCTTGAGCCTAAATTTAGGCTCGAAATTAATTTCAAGCCGAGCTTAAGTATTACTCGGCTCGCTCGAATTAAGCTCGAAAAGCTCGAAATNATATATATATATATATATATATATATATATATATATATATATATATATATATATAATTTGTTTACTATACTATTAATAGTACCAAACACTTGCTATTAGGTTTTCAGCCTTTAGATAAAGGGATGTGCAGTTAGAATAATAGTGATCCCCTAGGGTTGAGTGGGTGGTTAGTCAAATAATATGATCTAACAGGTGAAAATGGTCAAAAAGATAGATCTAACGGCACAAAATTTGATAGCACCAAGCATTTGGTACTATAGATTATATAGTAGCCGAACTCTCTCTATATATAGTCCAGCTACTATACTATCTATACTATCGATAATATTAAGCGCTTTGTACTATTGAGTTTTCTGCCGTTAGATCTGTCTATATATATATAGAGTCCGGCTATTATACTATCGATAATACCAAGCATTTGGTGCTATCGAGTTTTCTGCTATTAGATCTATTCCTTTGGCCATTTTCATCCGTTAGATCATACTATTCAACTAGTCATCCACTCAACCCTAAGGAGCTAGTATCATTCTGACCGCACATCCCTTCATCCAAGGACCGAAAACCTAATAGCAAGCGGTTTGTACTATCAATAGTATATATAGTAGCCTAACTATATATATAGGCGCCTCGAACTACTATATTCTTATAAGTATAAACCCCTTTATATTTATAAATTTTCAGTCGTTGGATGTGCGATTAGAATGATAGTGGTCCCCTAAGATTGGGTAGGTGGTTCGTTGAATAGTATGATTTAACGGATGGAAATGGTCAAAAAGATAGATCTAACGGTCGAAAACTTATGAGTATAAAGAGGTTTATTCACATAAAAGTATATGTAGTAACCAAACTCTATATATATAATTATATATAATATATATTTTAATTATATAAAATAATATACATTATGTATTTTAATTATATGTATATAGAATTTAGATTATTGGGTCCACAAAACCAAACCAGCAAAATATCCTACTCTAATTGCTCTCTTTCTCTCTTTTTCACTTCTTTGCAGAGTCGTTTTTCTTAATTTTTTAATATTATAATATCGTATTTCATGCATTCATTTTGTATATTAAACTATTAAATATTTTTTATATCAAATTTTAGATAATGTTTTATAAAAATTAAACTATAGATTGCACTATGTTAAGAATTTCAACCAGATCGTTTAGGACTCGAGCTTGCTCGACTCAAAATTAGGGTCGCTCGAGCTCGGCTCGAATTAATTCAAGCCAAGCTTGAGCCTAAATTTAGGCTCGAAATTAATTTCAAGCCAAGCTTGAGCTGAGGTAAGCTTGGTCGAGCTCGGCTCGTTTCCACCCCTACCAGCCTTATACCGAGTTATACCAGCTTATTCCCAGACCAAGAACTATTGTTCTCGAGTACGAAAATTCTCGTTTGGGAACAAAAGGGCGAAGAAAGGCTTATTCCCCCCTTGCTCCCGAAGCAAACATTGCCTAACATTTTGTCAGAAAAGTCAACTCGAAATGTCTTTGATGCGATTTTGTATATTCTTTAGTAACTCAATTGATGAAAAAGCTTACAAGTTTTAGTGAAATGTTTTTTAAACAATATGTGATTGTATGAAAAAAGTGTATATAAACATTTCCAATAAAGGTTTTTGGCCTATCAGGTTGACTGTATCATATCAACATGAACAGATGAACTTATTAACATGGGGCACTATATATACAATTTCGATAAAGGTTTTTGGCCTGCCAGGTTAACTACACCATATCAACATGAACTTATTAACATAGGGCATGTTTCCACAACCCACCAGACTATTGGCAAGGAAAAGACTGAAAGACAAGACTTCGAGAGCATAGGCTCATAAGGCTTTAGAAAGTAACTGGATGAAGTGGAGAATTTTGCCGTCACTAGCTGGAAGAGCAACCTTGTTATATCACTCGTGTAATACATCGGTGCATTTATTATGCAATATGACAACTCAAAGTTACCAAGGGTTCGGAAAAAAAAGTTTAGAAATTTCTTGCGTCATCATAATTTGTAGAACCCAAGATTTTTACAGTAATTTTCCTAAACACGTAATGCAACTATTTTCCAACAAAACAAAATTGTCGCCTCAACATCTATTAGTGCTGTAAGTTATAAGAGGGACCTTAGTGCAAGGATTAAAGTGCCCATCGGCACGGGCCGTATCTACCGTGCCGTATCGTGCTAACAAGATATCAGCACGATACAGCTCCTGTGTCGATGGCACAACTCAAAACCCTCTATTCTTGAAATTAGTAAGTAAATTTCTCAATAAAGTTCAAAAGATTTGATAAAAATACGTAATAAATAATTGGCATATTTTGTTGCTAAAGAAAATAAATATTTCATGCCATTACGTGTTGGCACACATATTTTTTGTGACTGACATGCATCGGCATGGCCCGGCACGCACCGTGCCGGCAAGTTTCCAACACTACCTCATGCCACGGCACTTACATCCTTGCCTCAGTGTAATTTCAAAGTGATGTTTCACAGATAAAATCGGGCGAGAGTGAAATGTTAAAACAAAATTTTATTCAAAAGATCACGATATTTCATGTGTCAAATTGCATGATTTCAGAGGTGGAGAAACTTATGAGCAAAACACAGCTGTGGATGGATTTTGAGTAAGACATTGTGAACTAGAGGGGTTAAAGTGCAATTTTTACAAATGAAAAGGGGCGACGCGAAAAAAGTTATCATTTCATGTGAGAAATTCTGAAGTTTTGGAGAGCGACTCTTATGAAAGGGACGCGTGGATTCAAGTTTCATAAAATTCGAAAATTTCTATGCATAATGGCTCAAATATGAAGATTGAGAGTTTAAAATTGTTTGGAGTTTTCTATTGAAAATTGCAACATTTTATGCGTGAAACTACAATTTCACTATTGAAGGCATTCCAGCGCAAAGTGCGCTATGGAGCTATAAGCAAGAGGGAGACTATTCAGGGACTTGTATGCAAATGTTACAACAAAATAATGATAAAAATAGGAGTTCAAAACCCTAAACCTAATCCCTCTCTTCCTCTCCTCCACGAGCTCTCTCTCTCTCTAGATCTCCCTCTCGCTTGTGGCTACTATCGCCCTCGAGCGCTGCCGCCACCAGCCGGAGCTCCTCCCCGACATCCCTCCACCACCGGCTGACCCTCCTCGACCCAAGGCTGAGGCCCAGGGTTTAGACTTCCTCGGTGTGGCCACCCTTTGTCATTTTGTTTCCTTCTCAGGCACAAGCCGTCGCCGCCGCCGCTGTCACCATTAGCAGCCGCGTCCGTGGAACTCTCCACCCTCCAGTCAACCTTCCCCTACCCTCCTGGACTGTCCAACAACTTCCCAAGGTTGCTAGTGCTGTTGTTGCTCCTATAGGCCTTACTTGTGGCCAAGATCTCAGTTCCGGCAGGCAGCCGCCTCCGACGAACACAGCTTTCCTTCATACTTGTACATGCCCGTGCTCCACTGAGTTGCAGGTAATAATGGGCTCGAATGGCTGGTTTCAACACTGCCCACCCGGTACTCGAAGAAATGCATACAATCAACCCAGTCGACGGAGATCACTGTTCTTGGAAGCACGACAATCCATTGGCTTTCTTCTACGCCATGCATACCTCGCTGGTGCGATCCGGACGATTCGTGGCAGTATGCACTCGTTGTAAACCCGGAACCCACTTCGTGCAGCCTTTTCTCGCTCCCGATCTGGTGTAGCCAAAGTTAGTCTATTTGCTGTCAAAGTAGCTTAGGCATGGACTAGCTAGTTGCGACACTTTGTAATTTATTTGGGCTGTCAAAGTAGTCTATTTGCTTGTTGGTCCACCGTCCTACACGAGAGAGAGAGAGAGAGAGAGAGAGAGAGAGAGGGATGTGGTGTAGCCAAAGTAGTCTATTTGCTGTCAAAGTAAGAGCCATGTTTATTGGCTGTGCCACATCTAGGGCTGGCAAATGAGCGAGCCGGCTCGCGTTCGACTCGCGTTCGACTCGATATTTGGCTCGCTCGAGCTCGACTCGAAATTAAATGAGCTGAGCTTGAACAAAAAAAAAGGCTCGAAATTTATTTCAAGCCGAGCTTGAGTATTACTCGGCTCGTTCGAATTAGGCTCGAAAAGCTCGAGTATATATATATATATATATATATATATATATATATAGTAGAGCTACTATGCTATCGAATGTATAGAGGATATGGTGCTTTCGATTTTTTGATTCTTAGATCAAGCCCTTTAATAATTTCTTTGAATTAATACTAGGGATATTATTTAATCCTGGGGGGGGGACCGCAATCATCCCAATCATACAATTCTTAATCAAAGGATTAAAAATTCGAAAACATCAAATCCTCTATATTTTCGATAGCATAGTAGTTCTACACTATATATATATATATATATATATTAAAAAATATATAAATATAATATATTTTAATTATATATAGGCTGAGTGAATAATCTGAGTCTAGTTAAAATTGGGTCAATATTAGCCCATAAAGACAAACCTAATAGACAAATAAAAGAGCAAAATTTTACTAAATTTATATATTTTTCCTTTCTTTCTTTCTTTCTTTCTTTCTTTCATAGAGCTCTAAATTTTCAATATGTTTCTCTCTTTCTCTTTTTCTGTCTTTCACCCTAAGTGACCAAGCCGGAAGCCCTCTAAGTTACCAAGTAACATCATATGCCCGCCGTTGCCTACCTTGTTATTAATTGTATGCTTGAGAAAATATACAGAATATTTTTAAAGTAAAAAATTATTATTCATATAAAATTTTAATTTTAGTTATATATGATTGGATTCGTTTAATCAATATTTATCTATATAATTTATTTATTTTTGACTGCATAAATGAAAGATGAAATATATAGAGATTGAAGAGGGAAGAAAAAAATGTAGGCTGAAAAAATTAGATATTCAACTCATAAATATTTTTTTTCATATTATAATACTATATTTCATAAAATTATTTTGTACTTTGAACTATTAGACATATTTGTATCAAATTATAGATAATGTTTTATACAAATTAAACTATTGATCGTATAATGTTGAAAATTTCAAGGGCTCGTTTAGGGGCTCGAGCTCGCTCGACTTGAAATTAGGCTCGCTCGAGCTCGGCTCGAATTAATTTCAATCCAAGCTTGAGCTTAAATTTAGGCTCGAAATTAATTTCAAGCCGAATTTGAGCCGAGATAAGCTCGCTCGAGCTCGGCTCGTTTCCACCCCTAGCTGCAACTAGCAACACATCATCAACTCCCCCTTGCACCATCGGTTGGCTTCCACCTTGTGGATGTTCGGTAAAATATTCAAAAAGCCTTTTTCGTTACCATAGTAAATGCTTTATATGATTATGGTGCGAATTCGGCTTTTCAATACTTTTCACGTCATGGGAGGTGCTGAGCGGTGTCAGTTAACATTGTTTGACATTTGGACTAGTTGTTCGAGGTCTGAAAACCTTTCATAATTGATTTGGTGCAAAATGACACTAGTTAAGGCAAAATAGGATCGTTATCGTGTGTTTCGGTTTCATTTTCACGGAAGCAGTATTGTTGTTGTTAAATATAAAAATATATAAACACCATACTCTAACAACTTAAGCTTTTAGAGTACAACAGTTATTTCACGCCATACACTGTTTTGCATGGTTGCGTGCCTTCCGACTTGCAACTTGTTCGAGTGTCTAGATGTTTGTGTTATCCTGATCTACAGGACATTGTTGCTCACAAACTCTCCCCGCGATCGCATCCTTGAGTTTTCTTGGGACTCTGCGCTCAGCATAAAGGCTTTCGTTGCCTTTATCCGAGCACTGCATTTCCCAACATGTTACCTTTGTTGAAATAGTGTTTCCTTATTCCTGTCTTTCAAAATTTTCCACCTCTTCAGCACCGCATTCTATTATTTCAAATTTTCATATGTTTCAAAAAGAAATTTCTAATCCTCATTTATTGGGTGCTAGTCCGTCTACTATTCATGCCATCTCTGGGATCTATTTCATTCACTTCTCAACTGTTAATGGTCTTAGTACTCCATCTACCAATATTATTTCTCAGTCTGTTTCACCGTCTGAGTTATTATCTCACTTTCCTACCGCTTTAACTGATACTGCCATACAGGTTCACCTTGAGAATGACACTTCTGTTGCTGATCAACCTAGACTCCTGGTCTATACCAGACGGAATATGTGAACCCACTTCTCCTACTGATATGGCACCCTCACATTCTGAACCTCTACCTTTCCCCCCACCTGACGCTGCCCTAGCTATTGTGCCCTCTGCTACTTTACCTATTGTCTCTTTGTTCCCTTCCCGTACCCACTCTATGATCCACCCAATCCATGGCAAAGAGTTTGTCTTAGTCTACCACCTTCTTGGCTTCTAAGAGCTCTAGTCTTCCTAGCGAGCCTAACTCTTTTGCTAAGGCTTCTCAAGATGTAGGTTGGTGTGCCGCTATGGCTGAGTTTGATGCTTTATTGGCTAACTCTACTTGGGACCTTGTTCCTCCTCTCTCATCTATCAACCTTATCAGCTGCAAATGGGTGTACAAAGTCAAGCAGAGGGCGAATAGTTTTCTTGAGCATCTCAAAACTCGTCTTGTGGCTCAGGGCTACAAACAACAACACGGTATTGATTTTGATGAGACTTTTTCCCCGGTTGTCAAGCCAACTACTATTTTGTACAGTTCTTTCTACTGCAATCTCGTCTGGGTAGCCACTGCAGCAACTTGATGTGAAGAACGCCTTTTTCTTAATCATGTTTGCCGATTACATAAAGCGATCTATGGACTTTAGCAGGCGCCTCGGGCTTGGTTTTAGCGTTTTACTTTCTTTCTCTCTGAACTAGGTTTTATTGGCAACACCATTGATCCCTCGATGTTTATTTGTCACTCCTCCTCTTGTTCTTCTTTTATATGTTGGTGATATTATTGTCACCGGAAGCTCATCTTCGCACTTGGAGTCTCTTACAAGCACCTTGCAACGGGAATTTGCCATGAAAGACTTAGGTCCAATATATTATTTTTTGGGTATTTAAGTTACCTGCTCTACTTCTGGTCTTCATCTGGCTCAACAAAATTATGCACATCAACTGCTTGTGCATCGTGGGTTTCTTGACAATAAACTTGTCTCCACTCCTGTCTCCAACCACTCGTCTTTTGGCTCATGAAGGGCGTCTTCTTGAAGATCCCTACACCTATCGTCCGATGGTTGGTGTTTTACAATACCTTACCTTTACACGACCTGACGACTAGATATTTTGTACGCTGTCAATTCGGTTGCTCAATATCTTTATGCGCCTGGTGAGCCTCACATGCAAGCAATTAAACGTCTTCTCCATTATATTCAGGGCACACTGTCATATGACATTTCTATCCTCGCTGTGTCAATCCTTCACTTGTCGCCTTTCAAGATGCAGATTGGGCCGATTGTCCGGATACACGCCTGTCTACTTCCGTATATTGCATATTTATTGGGCCTAATCTTATTTCGTGGTCTGTTAAGAAACAACCTACTATTTCTCGTTCTAGTTCTGAGGCGAGGTATCACGCTGTGGCTTACACGCTTGCTGAGACAATTTGGATCAGTTGTCTACTTCGTGATCTTGGTGTTTCCTTATGGCGTTCTATTTGCATCTGCTATAATGGCGTTCTATTTGCATCTGCTATAATAACCTTAGCACCACAAATCTTGCTACCAATCCTATTCTTCGCGCTTGTACGAAGTATATTGAGCTTGATCATCAGTTCTTGCGGGACTAAGTCCAATCCAGTGATTTGGACTTAGTTCATATATCTTTTGATAAGCAACTTGCTGACATATTCACCAAACCCTTGTCCCCTTCTCAGTTCTCCATGCTGCGAACCAATCTTCGCATCCGACCAGTGGATGGTTAGCTTGTGGGGGAATGTTACAATATATTTTAGTATGCTAGGATATATTTAATATTGTATTATCCATTGCCTTTTATAGTGTAGGACTATATGGTATCTTTGGTTGTAATATTACTATAATAGGTTGATTTGTATACTATTTATTATCATCAATAAAACCCTAGAGGGCTATGCTCTTTTGCCTTTTTTTCAATTGCTGTCTGGAATAATTGTCGAGCCCTGTTGGCTGGCCTAGCCTTGCTATTTGAGTCCCTCGCGGAGTGCGCCATGGGTTGGTCTTGATACCAAAACAAGTATTTTGGATACCCGATTGACTTCCTTTAGGAGTCGTGGCTCCCGTTTTTGCGCACTTTGTGTCTAACCATCCTAACACCCAAAGTGGAGCTTGGGACAGCGGATGAGATTTGTAGGCCTATAGCATTACTCGAGATACTTCGTGGGCAGAAGTAGCATCCCGGTGAGTTTATGCGAAAATCGGCGGATTCTGAAAATCGGTAAGTAGGTCCAATGTTCCGATCAAGCGATTATGAGTTGTGGGTGACTTTGTCACAATTTAGTAATGATGTGGTATTGAGAACATCTTAGAGCTGAACACTTATTGTGTGTGTAATCCGACACTGAAGTAATGTCCGGAATATCGAATCAGTGCCTTTGATTCCCTCGTGGCCTAGTTCCGCAATCACTGTTCATTTTGTCGAGCACTTGGCATGCAGTTGTCCCAACACCAGAAGTGGTGCGTCTCGGGATAGCGAACGTGTTGTTGTAACTCTCTGTTGAGGCGGTTACTTGTTGGCCTAGTTTTAGAAGTAGGTTTGTGGAACTGATGTTCTTTTTGTGTCGTAGTGCATGGTGGTGTGGTTTAGACGTATAAGTTGTAGGAGCTAATGATGGCACTTGGTTGCGTTGTTTAGGTTCGAGTGACACCTAGAAACAACGATCGAGTCGAGAACTCAGATACTTAGTGAGGCGGGTGTTTCAATTCAAAGTCGATAAAGTTGTATCTTACTTGGTTTTCCTCTATGATCCTTCTATTCCATTACAGTTGTCAAGTACTACAACTTATCATGAGTTGGTACTCTACATGTTTGTTGCTTTATCGTATTGGTTACATACTGCTTATGATTACTATGATTGTGTTCCATCTACTGATGATGTATTACATGTAGAGTAGGATTCGTTCTAGTTGCATAGCCATCTAACTATGATATGACCTGGTAGGTCAGTGTTACTCAGTTTGTTGAGTTTTAACCCTGTTGGTCAGCTGATTCACTCCCATGTGATTAGACCTCATCGGTTGACTATTCTCTTATATGTGATTTGACCTTGAGGTTGGTAGATTTATTTCATTAGATTTGACCTAGTAGGTCGGTACTTCCTTTATGATATTGACCCTAGAGGTCGGTTGACGTATCTTGTTCATGATTGAGATTACAACATGCTTCATCTTGACCCCTTGCATTTGACATCATCCCCTTTGATACTTGCGTAGTATAGCATGCTAGTTTTATTTTATTTTTTTGAGAGATAGGTAGCATGCTACCCGCTTCGTTTATTTTATTTAGAAATAAACTTAGCTAGAAATGTGAATCAACTAGGATTCGAACTTGGGACCACGGGTACCAACCACCAAGCCCTTTGCCACTTGCACTAGGGACGGTCAGTTATAGCATGCTAGTTGATCTTGAGATTTGTGAGTTTGTGATCATGGACCTAGTTGATTTTAATGACACCTTTGGAGAGTATATGTTGGTTCTTTATTGTTGCCTCAAGCATAGATTAGACTGTTGAGTCTGAGTTGTTGGAGGCTTGAGCATACGTATGTGACTATAACTTGAGATGGCGCTATTGCTGTTAGATAGGGTTCACGACCTTGAATGCTTTTAGTTTGCCAGCCCACTGGGAGGTGTAGCTCTTAGACAAAGTTCGTCATCCGGAGTACTTCACTCTTAGATTTGATGTACACCACTTTTAGACAGGGTTCGCGACCTTGGGTGCCGCATGTTGTGTCCCTCCGAAATAGAACTTGGTTATTGGTCCTCGCGACCTAGTAGGCAAGTCTGTTCGGTGCATAGTAGGCAAGTTTGTTCTAAGTTGTCTTTATGGCAAGCCATCATGATAGGATTGATTTTGAACGATCTATATGTCTGGTCGGTGCATAGTATCTCTGTTTGAGTTATACATGATTTTCTGTTGGTTGTTGCAATTACAAAGCAGCATCTTTCAAATAGTTTATTCATCACATTTGATTATATACTATCTTGCTACTGTAGTTGGCATCTCTATCGCATTTATATAATTGACTCTCTTTTACAGTAGCGGCGGTAGATTGTATTTCATTTTGTGATTCTTCCTTATGCTCGTGCTAATGTAGTTGAGTACGCTTATATCTCAATTGATTATATCAATTATCTTCTTATCCTTGCAGTTATCTTTTTGTCGTACTCTTTGTCGACTAGTGACTACAGCTTGCCTTCAGTGGCTGGTTTCCCCCATTAGGAAACATATTTATATATTTCTCACCCTACTGTTTTTAAAAGTGCTGCCAACAGTGTGGGTCGGAGCGTTGCGTAAGGACGTGGTTAGTTAGCGTCTAAATAGCTCGTGCCTTGGACTCGCATTACTAGATCCTGATTTACTTTCCTGTTATTATTATCTTTATCATGTTAAGATTATATACCTTAGCCTCATAGTCTTGAATTTAGATTTGTTGTTGGGTTTACCTATTCTTGAGATTTTCGATTTCTTGTTTGAGATTTGTGGATCAATTAATTGTTATAGTTGTTATAATGATTCCTCCCTGTTTAGGTTGTTTGTTATAATTGTGGTTGTATTGTCTGTACTTCTATGTCGTGCATGTATAGAGGAGACTCTGTCCGTGTGGATAGAGAAAACTCTGGCACGTGGCGGGTCTATGTGCGTCTCGCGCAAGATTTTAAAAAAAAAAATTATACGTTTTTTCGCAAACTCTTATCTTTAAAACGGAAGGATTTCCAAAAAAAAATACTTTCCCAAAGGGCCCTGGGGCACGACATAATTACATGTGAAAAACTTAACTGGTAATTTGGATTAACATGTTAAGACAAGAAGCATATGTTGGATCGGAAATATCAAGCCTTTCGTCCTTGAAGAAAGGCAATGATAGCATAACTTGGGACTTTGCCCTAAATTTAAACATTTCAAAGCAAAGTTGCAATGACAAAATATTGCTTTGATATGAACTAACTGCAGGAGGAAATGAAAATAGAAGTTCAAGTAGTATCAACAGGTCTAATGAAATGACTTGTTTGAAGTAAATAATGCTTACAGCTATGTTTCTTGTCTGAGAAAATTAATGTAAAGAGGTTATAAATTTTCCCAATGTCACAAACTTCCACATGGTGTGTAGCATCAACAATTAATATGAAAGAGCATGCTTTACATTTAATGACAAATGCATCATCTTTAACAACATCCAGATAAAGATAATGGTTTCTCTCTTCAACTCATCTTTAGAAATCAACATTGGGTTTATCCACAAGGGCAAATAACAAGTTACCTCATCACTACCTCAAATAAGTAACACCCTTAAAAGCATTACTCTAATCAAGAAATAGGAACAAATGAGAACATATTAAGGATGCAGATGTAAAAAACAACTCTTGACTTACATCATGTCGAAAAGAATTCCAGAGAATGTACCAAGAAACAGACCACCAGCAGCTCCAGCTGCAAGAACCAATGCCATCTGCTCCCTACCTAGCCCATACTGCATGTATTCGTACTCCCCCGATATTGTTTGAAGTACTTCAATCACTGGAAAATATGAGGAAGCTCCAAATAAAACTAAACTTCAATGTAAGAAGTGAGGAAAGGCGGCGGTCAAAATTACAAGAAGGGTATCAAAGGAAAGCACAATACAGCACCTAAGTCTTATTCGAGAGCATAAAGGCCCTGTTTGGATTTAGGAGTAAGTTATATAACTTGTTCAGTATGGAATTTTACTTTTGTGATTGGAGGCTGAGGATTTAGTTTTTGCTCATGGAAAGTTCTTGACGGTCATGATTTGATAGGATAGCATATTTTCTCTTCGAGATAATTTATTTTATTCCAAGAATAAAATTTGAGGGCCGAATATGGTATTCAATTTCATAACATTTGATCTCGCTGCTCGCCCACCAAATACTACGGCGTTTTGTGTAAATCAAGAAAAAAAAATATGTCGAACAAGATATTTATGCATCCAAACATGGCCACAATCACAACCAAGCGGAAAAGGGAAAAAAAACAAAAAGGCGTAAATGTTAAAGTGAAGACAGGTGGGGTGTTCCCAGATGCGAAAACCTGAAGCTATGGAGTAGATTAGCAAGAAGCTTCGTTGGAACCGCAGGAATGGCGCAGAAGGGCCGAGATCGAAAGGATATGCGGACGCGGCACCTTTCGCTGAGCCCTTCGAAAAGTATGGGCAGAGGAAGATGGACGCAAAGCAGGAGACGAAAAGGAAAACGTAGGCGAGGGGGTTCAGCTCCCACTCCTCCCTCTCAATCACCACTGTCATTGCAAATCGGGCTCCTAGCCCTATCCCATCGTCTCCTGCGGCCGTCGCTTGGTGCGTGGTGGGTGGTGGTGCCGAACTGCCCGACTTGTTGGGCTTGGGCCGGCTGTCAACGAGCCGAACTCAAGCGAGCCAGAGCCAGCTCGAGATCGGCTCGAAAGTGCTCAAGGTCGGCTCGTCTTCGGCTCGAGCTCGTGATGAGCGTCAAATGTCCAGCTCGTGATCGGCTCGCAAGTTATTTGCACTAGCTCGTTTTTGGCCCGTTGGCTCGATTATTGCTACCTTACAAAAATATTTTGCTCGACGGGTAGGAAGTTGAGCAGGATACGATCTACCTAAATTTCTGTAAGAAAATTCATATCAAACTCTAATTAGAAGCTCAAGAAAAAAAATTCCTTATATTCTGCTAAAAAAAACCATAAGAAAAAGAGAAAAAGGAAAGATGAAGATCTTGGAAGACGAAAAACGAACCTGCTGAAAGCGCCGCTACCGGAGTTCCATCGAGATATGCGAACGGCAAAGAATGCGCTGCCGGGAGTGTGCGAACGGTGAAGACGGAAGAGCGCTGCCGAGGGGTCTTCGGGCGTAGAGAGAGAGAGAGAAAGAGAGAGGCGGGCGTGTGTGTGTAATGTGTGTAACTAGTGTAGACCCGCGCTTCGCTGCGGTGTTTATAGGTATATTGCGGTAAATAGTTTAAATAAACTAATAGTAAGACAAAATTTATGTTAATTATAACATTAATAAATTGATAGTAGAAAGTTCTAATACAACTTCAGTACACATAATATAATGGAGGAGTACTACAATATTAAAAATAGTCTTTCAGCATAATGCAAGAGTAAAATGCAATATTAAATGTAATCCTTCACATCTTGTCTTCATCTGTAGAGGGAGCATCATCAAGACTGGAAAGAAAAGTAAAGATTTTTAGTTTAATTTATGCTGACATAAAAAATAAGAAATAAGAGATGATAAATATTTGAGGGGAAAAAATGGACGACATTAAATCTTACATAAGTCGGCGTTTTTTCGCTCGCGGGATTTCGTTNCTGGCTCGTGAACGACGAGCTGGATTGCCAGCCCTAGCTTGGGGTGGGCTAAAGTACTGAAAGGGTGAGAAAGGAAGAAGGAGAAGGGAGGGAAGGTGGATCAGATTCGATTGTAGGTCGGGTTCAAACCCAGATTATCCTCCTATCCATTCTAAAGCCAAGTTCATGCAAATCTGTAATTTACAATCTTCTATAATCAATAATCTATACCTATACTAGTGAAAATATCTGCATATTATGATTGGGGGTTCTGAAATTTTGATGGCGAGCGGCGCGTGGCCTCGTGGGGAGTTTCAACAACGAGCGGCGTGCGGCGGGGGGTAGGGGAGGAGGCAAGAGTGACACGGATGAAAAGTCTAGGGCATGTTTATTGAGCGGGGGGATTTTTTTTTACAGGTGAGAGTTTTTCGACCTTAGCATTTTTTTTCCTTCCTTCAGGACGTGCAAGACGGGTGTACACCTCTTTTTTTTCGTCAAACAATTTAGCAATCGTGAATTATTCACGAATAATAGCCATATAAACTCACAAATTCACGTATTATTGTAAATATTTGAAAAAAAAAATATAAACAGACCGTTTTATTCGATTATTCAATAATTCACAAACAATTCACGAATTATTCGTGAATTAACTAACTAAGATCTATACTACTTATAAAAGAGGAGATTTTAAAACTTTTTTCTTTTTCAAAATGCCACTTTCTATTAATATAATTCCAATCATATATTAACCATATCATTCATTCAAGTTTTATAGGTACTAGTTATAGTGCATGTGCGATGCACGTCACATTTAATTAAATTAAAATTATATTTATATTTTAAATTTAAATAATTATTGGTGGTATAAATCTATTTATCAATTAATTTTTTTGTAACTTTAATTTTTTTACTGTGTATCCAAAGTTTAAAATTTGGAAGTAATTCTAAATTTTAAATTAATGAATTTAGATTTAAATTTATGAACAAAACTCAAAATTTGAAGTTAATTTTGAATCCATAATTTGAATATAAATAATTATTAGAGATTATTTATCATTCCATCTATTTTTCAAATTTTATATATTTTCAAGTTAATAAATTATTTTCAATTTGAAATACTGCTTACACACCCAAATATTAAAATTTTAATTAATTTCAAATTTTGAATTAAAATATTAATTCACATTTGAAATTATGAACTAAATTTAAAATTTAAAGTTGATTTGATAAGCTTATTTAAATTATTTTATTTTCCAAACTTAATTTCTTTTTAGTAAGTTAATTGAGAGGTAGTGTATACTAAATATTTTCAATGTGTGTTACGTAGAGATTTTTATATTTTTGATGAGTATGGAATATTCTTTTATGGGGCTACAGCAAATATTCAACAACTATTTTAATAATTATCTAAAATTAATATAAATTTGCGAATCACAAAGTTTACATTTTTAAATTGTAAATTCATATGTTATATTTTATTAAAAAATATCTCATATTTTAAATATTAGTAGATAAAATTGAGATAATTTTTATATATTTACTTTAAAAAAATATGATTAAATATTATATATACGGAAGATATTACGTGATGGGATATTATGTAGGTGGCGGGCGGTTATTAGGAGATAGGGTACATATTTAAAGAGTGAAATTTGATAAGAGGGTAAATTTAGGTAAAAAAAATTGACAAATACTTAATTCGTTAGTAGAAAAAAAATTTTAAATTTCGTATAGTTATAATTAGTGTTGGCAATAACTATTTTTTAAATTTTAGTTAGAATATAACAGTTATTTTTTATTAAAATATAGCAAATAAATATATTTTTTAAAATTTTAAAATTTTTTTTTGTTAATTATAAATTTTTGAATAAATATGACCATAAAAATTTATGTTAATTTAAGATAACTATTAAAATAATTATTACGCGTAAATTTTCACATATGCTCAACTAGTTATTTTAAAATAATAAAAAATAACTAAATTTTTTCGAAATATTTTATCCCAACGAAAAAAAATATTTCCGTTTGCGAAATAAGGGGGATATATGTTATCCCCGTACTTCCAGAAACTGCTTTGCGTATGCACGGTTGCGTATCGTCGTACTTCCTCTGCTTTTTAAGTTCGTTGACAATTGAGGCCTATATATTCACCGCAGCGATCGGCAGCGCTCAAGAAAAGCGGTTCCAAGAGAACTCAGCGGGACGACTGCTGAAGCGATGGGAGGCGGCCGACGTCCTCCCCATCATCTCCTGCCGTCGGGCACAGCCGTCGTCGACGCCACCGACAATTCATCCTCTTCCACCNAAATTATATTTATATTTTAAATTTAAATAATTATTGGTGGTATAAATCTATTTATCAATTAATTTTTTTTCTAACTTTAATTTTTTTACTGTGTATCTAAATTTTAAAAATTTGAAGTAATTCTAAATTTTAAATTAATGAATTCAGATTTAAATTTATGAATAAAACTCAAAATTTGAAGTTAATTTTGAATCCATAATTTGAATATAAATAATTATTAGAGACATTGACTTATTTATCATTCCATCTATTTTTCAAATTTTATATATTCTCAAGTTGATTTGATAAGCTTATTTAAATCATTCTATTTTTCAAACCTAATTTTTTTTAGTTAGTTAATTGAGAGATAGTGGGATCTAAAACAACAACCATATATGAACTAATTCCTTATACTCCCAAACAAGTACCAAGTGATCATAAAATCTTTTATATATATATATATATCTGCAAACATATCTTGTAGCTAGCTAGCCTTCAACCAAATCATACTGGCAGCTTCAAGCTCTCACACCAACAAGTTTTCCAAATCACTCACTTAAGATATATTTGTAGCAAATGGGCTGGGAGAAGAGGTGAGGTGGATATATATATACATATATATTAATGTTAAAGGAGACCTAATTCTATAGAATGAGAGGTGGTGCATGTATATATATAGTGGTTACTAATTAGGAGGAATTAGTGAATGAATTAGCAAATCAATGATATTCTCTTTATGCTATTGGCTTGATTACAAATTTGAAACTCTGAGAATGAAATTAGAATCCAATCATAGATCAAGAGCTAAATTGCTACAACTGAAACTCTTGGATGAAATTTCAGGGACTAAATATTTTTTACTCAACGGCTTTTTTCTGCGCATTATTATTATGTTTTTGTTATATATTATCATATGATGAATTGCCATTAACTTCAAATTGCCATATGAAATTTTAGGGAGCTAAATTGCCATTAACACAGTTTAGTAAACATGTGTTAATTAAGAGACTCGTAAGTATCTCAGATGGCAATTTGAAGTTATAATGCAGGCTTGTATTTTAGTGTTTATTTTCAATTTGACATCTGGGGCTTGTATTTTAGTGTTTATTTTCAATTTGACATCTGGGGCTTGTATTTTAGCGTTTATGTCCAATTTGACGGATTTGGGGCTGTTTCCATTGTTGTTAACAAATCAATTTCTTAAATGGAAACAGTTTCAGCTTACTCCAAACACTAATTTATATTAACACATGCTTAGTAAACTTAACGGAGGAGCTGACGAAAAGAAAATAAGATGAACTGATTCAGTTTACTAAGCTGAATCAGTTTAGTAAACTGTATCCATTGTTAAGAAACTGATTAGTAAACATATGTTTATATAAATTAGTAAACTGATTTACTTCATTAAAATGTGTTTTTTTATTTCTGGATAAACTTAATATGGTTGCTTGCATCAGTTTATGGATAACATTTCCAGCTAATACTAATGAATAATGCTCTAATAAAATTATGTTATTTGTTTCAAATGAAATCCCATACAAATCTGGAATATCTGGTTAAGAGTTTCCGGCTTTCTGTGATTTGTAATTTAGCATCAGTTTATGAGCAACTGTATATATTCTGGTAGGATGTTTTTATAGTGTGCGTTTAATTTAGCTATTTTGATACTCTTTTTCAGTGTTTTCATATGGATAGTAACAAGGCAAAGAGATGGGTAGACTATAGCAGAGTAAGTAAAGAATATTTGGATGGAGTAGAGGCCTTTCTTAATTTTGCATTTGAAAACAGTTCCGTCGATGTAAAAATTCCGTGCCCTTGTCAAAAATGTGTGCTTTACTACCACCAAATTCGGGCTGACGCATTCGATCATTTTGTGGTCAATGGAATTATGCCAGGATATGATTCGTGGTTTTATCACGGAGAAACAACATCATTGTTAAGTCCTTCACATGGAGTTCATTTAGAGCAAAAGAACTATAAGAGTGATGACATGGTAGGAATGTTACATGATGCTTTTGGAGTACACAATCTAGCAGCAGATATAGACATAGATTGTGGGGACTCTGCAGAGCCAAATATAGATGATTTTGGTATAGAACAACCGGCAGAGTAGTTTTCTTCAGAATGGGAGAAGTTTAAAGAGCTACTAAAGATGCCGACGAAGAATTATATCCAGGATGTCGTAAATTTTCTAAGTTGTCCTTTATATTGCATCTTTATAATATAAAGTGTCGTTTTGGATGGTCAAATGAGTCAGTCGGCGCATTGCTTAAACTTTTAATAGATGTGTGTCACGCCCCGGGACCGGCGGAGGCCCTCCCGGTAGCGTGCCCAGACCCGCCATATGTCTACACATATAAGGCGTCTACAATAAAAAGCGGAAGTAAAGCAAGAGATAGAACAAATAAAAAGAAGTAAAATAACTAGCAACTAATGATATCAGAGCGAGTAAAGTTCTATCATCTATACCAAAGTAAAGAAATAAAGCTAGACAAAAAAAGAAACCATAAGTAGTACACTATCAGTCTCAAAAGTACAAAAATGGTGGTCTCTAGTACACTGGTAAAACCCTGAACCTCTCGCAAAAATAAAATATATATCGAGAGGTAGACCACCTAGCAACTCGTTCTCGAAGGAAGCTAGCTCGAAGCAACTCCCTTCCCGCGANCGAGCGGCGACGACTCCCACTCCCAATTCGTCCAAAACCGATCCTCGGCCTCCTCGGCCTCGCTGCGGCAATCCGAGACGTACGCCGCCGTTCTCGACACCTACGCCGCCTCTGCCGCCGCGGCGCGGGGCCGTTCGATTCAAGACGCCAAAGATTTGATCCGAAGGTGAGCGAACAGCAGTAGGCATATATATATATATATATATATATATATATATATATATATATATATATACTTTTTGTGGTTTATTTATGTTTGAACCCTGCTTAGCGAATCGTGAGCATTTTCGGTAGGTATAGACCCGGCGATTGGATTGAGGAGGTCGGCGGCACCAAAGCCAGCGACTACGAAATCCCGGAGACCACCACGCTTCTTCTGATCGGCCCGAGAGGGTCCGGCAAGAGCACGCTCGTGAATCGGATCACTCGAGTTTTTGACGACGACCTGTCTGCGCCGGTTAGGGCTCAGGTTTGCCGTAAGTTTTCTTCCCGCCGAAGGTTTTGAAATTTGATATTTAGGCGTGTAGAAATGGTGGATGCACTGTTCTGTACTACTGTTGCTGTAGATAATGCTTCCGCGGTCCCCGGGACCTGCTTCTTGCAAGAGTACATGATCCCAAGGAATTCGAAGTCTCTATGCGTCTACGACACTCGGGGTTTGTCGACGATTCCATCTGAGAACTTAAAGCTGCTGCAGCAGTGGATGACCCGTGGAGTGAGGCATGGGGCGATGGATTTTTGGTATGAGTATTTATGACGTTTGATGCATTTTCAGTGTGGCTAGTTTGAAATTGTCATTATGAGTTGATAATCTCTAGAACCTGAATCTTTTTTTTTTTTTTTTTCCCATAGCAGTGCTTATTCCTACTATAGTATTCTTGATTTAAGTGATCTTTTAGTGAAGTTACGAATAATCCATTTGAACGAAAACGTTCCTAGTAGTCAGTAGGTAAAGCCTTTCAAGAATTCCTGGTTATTATTTTTCTGCATTTGCCTTCACTGTTAATCAGGAATTTTCTCGTGGGACATTAATCTGTCAAGTATAAATTGACTCAAAAAAAAAAATGTCCGACATAATAAGACATAGTTTGCTTACAGGGAGAGTTGTGTTTTCTTTCATTACAGGGATTCTGATGATGTAGCTACAAAGCAAAACATTAAAATTATGGCACGACATGGTGGATTTCTTCATTGCCAAAAGAGAACTGTGAATTTTGTCATCTTTGTTGTTGACGGAGTCTCTATACTCAACTCAATTGATAGCGAGGATACACAGTACATCAACTTGGTCGTCGAAAATTTTAAGTATCCATTCTTGTCATTTAAAGGTGTGCATGCTCATTTCTCTTTATTTTGAAATTGTAATTGTTACATATTCTTTCATGATTGCTCATTTCTGCATGTTAACATGTGTATTTTTATTTGTGGATTGTAGTGCCAGTCCTTGTCTTTCACACATTTGTTTACAGATACTTAAGCTCAAATTTGAATCTGCTCCCTTTGATGTCCTTCCCAAAAATTTCATCTTTTTATACAATTTTCTGAATTTAGAGGTCCCTATTAAGTATCTTTTGGAGAATCTAATAACATACTGTTAGCACTTTTAACTTTAGTTGCCTTTTTCACAATTTTACCCTTTAAACAACATATCACAATTCTTTAGTGTAATTTTACCTCTCACTAAATAAATATACCCTTAGGCTTCGTTTTGTTCGGGGTTAAGTAAGAACTAGTTATTCTAGGGATAGGATTAAGTTCAGGGTTAAGCCTGAAATAGACCAATTTTGCGTTTGGATGATAATTGAGTTGTTCCCGGGATTAAGAAAAATAGTGTTTGGATAGATAAGATGAAATAAGAAGAATAGTGAGTAGTTATAAATAGAAAATAATGATTTTGCCCCAATTATTATGTTTAAATTTAAATTTTTTTACTTTATATTTAAAATTTAAAATTTAAAATTTAAATAGATAACTTATATAATTAAAAAATTCCAAATTAAAATCTATATTTTAAAATCTCAAATTTAAAAATTTAAAGTTATAAATTTTAAATTTTAAATTTTAAATCAAATCTAACAAATATAAAATTACAAATATAAAATGTCAAATTTAAATTTAAATAATTAAAAATAATTTAAAATTTAAAATTTAAAAATATAAATATTAATTTTAAGATAACAAATTATAAATTATAAAATTTAAAATTTAAATATTAAATTTAAATTTAAAAATAATCCCACCTCTATTCCAGAGGGGGTGGGGATAGCTAACCCCACCCGCCAAAAATAGTGTTTGGGGTTAAAGAGGGGGGGATAACCCCCTTATCCCCCCCTTTAACCCTGAACCAAATGCTAGCTAAGAGGCCTTTTGGTTGGATGCAATTAGAAATATAATATAGTTGGAGATTCCTGCAGTTGGAAATGCAGTAGTTATGACGACATGCATCTAGTTTGGTTGGATGTCGTAGAAAACGCTGCAACTATAAATAATTTGTTTGGTTATATACAATTATGAAGTACATTTTTTAAATTTTATAATTTTTTTATATCTGGTGGTGAGATCACCTTTGATGTAGAAAAGAGAAATATTTTCTATTTAAAATGTGATTAGGGAGGTAAACTTACATTTTGTTTTAAGTTACTCGCTCTAACTGATGCAGTTAGGCTTGTTCATGTAGTTCCAATTGCAGCAGGTGGATTCAAATGCATCAAATTAAACACTAGATTTGGATTTGCATATAGTTACAATTGCAATACAGTTGTAACAGCGTGCAACCAAACAACCCTTTATATATTTCGTATGCATATCAAATTCAAAGGATAAAAAATTGTACTAGAAGGATAAAAGAAAAGACTGAGCAGAATATTCCTAAATTTTATTGGAAGATGAAAGTTAGGGCTTTTTTAAACTTGTTTTAAAGTCAATATATATAGAAACTTCCCCTATATATAATGACGACCAACTTATTTGAAAATGTATTACTATGCTAATAGTTTCTCATCATCATCTTTTACAGATGTTATAGGAACATCAAAAATCACCTCCCTAATGCAATAATAACAAATATAAATGGCTTATTAGGATTTATGCAATGTTCTCCTAGTTTGAGGTTTTTCACTCCATTCTCATAAAATAGCAGATTATTCTCAGAAATTCTTAGGAATCTTTTGTCATTTTGACATGCGTAGTAGACATGACAAGAAACCTGTTTTGACACGCATAGTAGACATGACAGGAAACTATTAGAAAACTTATGCTTAAACAGAAGCCTACTTAGGGCATACTTGCTAGATACGTGAGGGACATACGAGAGTGGGGGATATACGATGATCTCTTTTTGGTCTGATTTGTCATTTCATGTTTGGAATCATTCTTGGCCCATATCCAAATAACTCGAGCTTGTTTGAGGTATTTAGGACCTAAATATGAATCAAAATGAGTGACTCCCATTGTTGTTGTTTATTTGAAGATTCTTTTTATGCTTTGGGAATTGAGTATCTACAAAATAATTTGTACCATGGTGTGACACCCCAGGATTTGGAATAATTCTATAGATGATATATAATAGGGCTAAACCTTTTAACCCGGCTATAGTATGTTGGGCGGTGGTTAGACCCAAGAGGTTAAGAGGGTTAAGCGTACTAGAACTAGAGTAGTTCTAGGATAGGTGATCTCCTGGGAAGTGGGCCGTCGCTGTTGGTATCAGTGCCATTCATCGGTCGGAAGTATGAGATGAGTCTCAGTTGAGCTAGCGTCATACAGTGGGTGCCTCGGCTGACTACCGTTGTAGGTGGAGCACGGCTCTCCATAAGGTCGGCTAAGGCTAACAAGACGAGCCTCACATCGCATGGTACTTGTGAGTGTGCTTGAGCATAACGAAGACGTCAAGGTTTAAAGGGGGGGAGAATGTGACACTCTAGGATTTGGAATAGTCCTATATATGAGATATAATAGGGCTAAACCTCTTAACTCGGCTATAGCATGTTGGGTAGTAGCTACGCCTAAGAGGTTAAAAGGGTTAAACGTGCTAAAACTAGAGTAGTTTAGGATGGGTGATCCCTTGAGAAGTGGGGTGTCACACATGGAGGTAAGAATCAACTTAATTTTGGGTGGCGCAAGTGAGGGAGGAACACCTTTGACAATCATCAACAACAATAATCTAATTCAAATTGCATTTTTAAATTGGAATTTGAATTTTAAGTTCAATTTGTAAAACCATATTTGAATTTAAATTTCAAATCAAATTATAAGTTAGAAATTGTTGATTCAATGTTGAATTCAAGTATAAGTTTAATTTCTAACCTTAATTTAAATTTTAAACTTCAACTCAAACTTGAATACAAACTGTGAGTTCATTTAAATGTTTGAGTTCAAATTGTAAATTTAGATTCAAATTCCAATTTTAAGTTCAAATATAAGTTCAGTTTGAAATTCTAATTTTAATTGAAGCTATGAGATTGTGAATCCAATTTTTAATTAATCTTTTTTTTTTTAGTTCAATTTTTAATTCATCTGTAAGCTTGATTTTTGAATTTATCTCAGGTTTGAATTTAAACTTGAATGTGAATTAGAATTATGAAATCAATTTAACATTTCAGTTTGAACTATGAATTCAAATGTCTATTTGAATTTAAATTCTAATGCAAGTTCAAACTTAATTCAAATTTTAATCAAACTTTTGTAAAATTTAAATTTAAAATCAAACTGTTGAATTCTAAATTTAATTTTGTAAAGTAAAATTTTCATGTCAACAACTTGTATGCAGTCAATCACTTTGCCGAAAAACATAATAGTGGGAATCAATGATTCCAATTCCAATTTCTAGTTTGAACTGATCTCATTAAAGGATTTCCCATTCCTTTTCTATTCCACTCCATACAAATTGCTATTCCAATTCCGATTTTCCTTTTTAATCATTTGCCCTTGTATATTTATGTTACCTCACTAATGCATCTGGATTAAATGTGTATCATGGATAATTCATGGTTGTTGAAAGTCAAGATTAATGTTGGTCTGATTAATTTTTAGTATTGATGAACAAAGCTTACCTTCATTTTTATATTTTTACTCAAGTAACTTGGTTTTTTACTTCATGTTTTTTAATCATCTGACTAATATTAATAAATATTTAATAATATATGTTATATGCTCTGCACATCATGGCCTAAAATTTTTGCCATGTGTTGTGTCATCGTTTCTGTATCTTATTTGTATTTTGTACGCCTATTTGTGCAACATAAAGTTTCCTGTGTAGAGAAAGCATACCCCTCTTTGATTACTACAAAAGGTCACATGTTCGGAGGCCCAAATTAGCTGGTCTTAAGTTTTCCTTCTATTCCGTGTGTGGAGTCCAGTATAATCCTCCCAAGTATATTCACCTGTCTTATGGGTGAGCTATGTTCGAATAGCTTTGCTTATATCATTTCTTGCCCTAAGATTCATATAAAGAGGCTCTTTTATCTAGTTTAAGTAAAACATAAACGTGAAACGTCATTTTCTGTCATAGAGGTCTAAAGTTCCTTATTTGGGAACTTCGACGAGTTTGCCATGGATTCCACCATATATTTGAACATTTCTGGTTTTTCAGCTTATGTATATCCAGAAACATTTTATGTTGTGTTTAAAAACATTTTGTCTGCTTCATATACATGTTCTTTAACTAAATAAATGAGCCTACCTTTATATGACCAACTTTTTGTACCATTAAATTTTAAGTGATTAATTTTTTCTCAGATTGCACTTGTTTTGTTATACAATTGTTTTCATTGTAGGAAGAATCGCAGCCGGGTCTTTCTCCACCTTTTAGCACACTGTTGCATCCATCCTTTCTTTTATCTTTTATTCTAACATTCTGATGTAGTTTGTTCTTTCTTTCTTATGTCTGCTTCATATATATGTTCTGTAGCTAAATAAATGAGCCTACCTTTATATGACCAACTTTTTGTGCTAACTTTTTTGTAAAAGTAGTGTTTTGTTGGGATAATTTTGGCCATCTTCATTTTGTATATTCTTTCAATTCTTACAGACTACTAGGTGCTAATGTGTTTTTAAAGTTCCATCTGATAAATAGCATATTCATTAAACGCTATTCACTTCTTTTCTGCATATATTTTCTCTATTGTACAGTTCTGGTTGTTTTACCAGGTATTTTGTCATTTGTTGTTGCTTCTTTTGCCTTGTTCTTTGTTATTGGTCAGCAATGGCATCTATCAGTAGCCACTGTAGCTATTTGTTCCTGGCCATATGTTTGCAGATAGCAAGCCTGTTGTTGTGGTCACCCATGGGGATAGACTCTCAACCTTTGAACGTGCTCGTGTTCGCGTTCAGTTAGGAGAGGTACTCGGCATTCCTCCTACTTCACAGATTTTTGACATCCCAGGTGATATTTCAGAAAATTTGTGATATTGTTGGGCATCAGAGAAAGTTTTATCTAAATTGGAAGTTGGAACAAACCAAATTACTTTTTCAGGTGTTAATGATTATGACACCGAGTTAACCATATTGGACATGCTGCGTTATTGTGCCGAACATGCTGACAGGAATCTTCCTTCAAAACAAAATTTTCTAAAAGAGGTTAGTTTTCTCTCTTCCTCAATGTATGTTGTAACTTATACTCTTTAGTGTATCTCAGTTGTTAGTTTTATATGAAATTAGCACCTTTATTTTATTTATAAATTCTCTTTTAGATGGCTAACTACCTACTTGATTATCTTAGGAATTGTGATCTTGCAACATTGTTATCTTTGCTAGAGTTCTATTTATTGTTTTATTGTCATGGCAGTGGCATGAATGATGATATATTGCGAAGTCGTGCCTTCATGGATATAGTTTACTCCATATATATATATATATATATATATATATATATATATATATATATATATATATATATATATTTCGTAATAGCTGATTTTGCTCAAATTAACGGTGTCTTATACTCTTATATGACCTTTTCATATTAGTTAGTGAATTGAGAAATTGCATTTTGCAAGAATGAAGAGGATTGGTGTAGAATGCAAAGAGCTTTAAGGTCCTAGGTCATTCAACTGTAGGGTTATGCCCCTAAATCATAGGCTAATCTATCTCTTCTTTTGCATAAGGGGATTTCTCTTTTCGAGGCTCAATAGTGAACTTAGGCCTGCTGTATTTTACATCCCTCAATATTGCTATTGGCATTTTCCAATGAAATAGAGATTCTTAATATGAACAGTAGGATTAAATTTGTAAATATACCTATTTAAGGAATTGAGGATGTCTTCAATTGAATGGCGTCTTTGAAGGAACTAAAATCGATTGCGGAAATTCTTCTCACTTTGTTGTCCTTTCTTGCATGAAACTAGGGTGCTGACAGATTATACAGTTAGGAAATAATTGCAGCAATTGGGGTTTATTGTCACCATTTAGAGCTTGTTTGGCTTACCTATTTTAGACTATGGAATCGGAATGAGATTTATTACTTTTGATAGTTATTGTTTGTTTTACAGGAATCTGATTTTGATTCCTCCCTTCCACTCTAGAATAGAAATGGTCCAATTCATTTATATCCAGCTTTGAATCTCGGATTGGCCCATTCCAAAGTAAACCACTCCAAGCCCTCTCTCACAGACACATCTCCCTTCATCACTTTCCTCTCTCTTAACCAAAAACCTATCTCAAAATCCTAGATATCCATTCCAATTTCCATTCCAATAATGAACCATTTTTTGCATGATTCGTCATTCCATTTTTCATTCCAATGCAATCCAATTCGTTTTCTCATTCCAATTCCAATCATGAACCAAACATGCCCTTAAGAGTGTTGTATAACTGACAAACTTGGAAAGTTAAAGGTAATGTATGGTGTTCTTTAGTAGTTGAATGCAAGATAAATCTGTGATTATAGGATGGCCATTCGACCTTATTAATCATGTTTCTAGTCAACTATCATTTTAGTTTTGTGCAATGTCATGCCCGAGTCATAGCGGAAGCTTTTACTGGGTACTCGACCAGGTCCGCCATAGACACCAAGGCCGCAACCCCTGTCTGTATAGTGTCAATATAGAGCACCTGCCAAGAGAGAACATAACATCCTAGATAATACTATAATTTTTTTTCCAATTCTAGCATCAAATGACAAGTCGGAAACATCTATTACATAAACAAAACCTTATACTATCCTATTATAAAAACTTGTCATTCACATATGTTTTGTCATGCACAATTCCCAAAATGTTGCTATTACATCAGTAACTCCAAAATGTGTAGAATCTATAGCCCGAACTGGGTAATATCTACATGTGACCTTTGAACAAGTTTCCTGGTGGGGACAACAGGCCGCAAGGGACGAACTATACCCACCGGTTCACTCAAAAACATAAATAGATAGATATTGAAAGTAGATAGGAAAGTATGAGTGAAAACTGTAAGGATTCAACTGCACTATGATACTACAGTAACCATAAGTAAAGAAAACTCATCTAATGGTATAATGACAATAATAAAATATGCTCATGCATCAATGCCTCTAAGTACTCCAACTGCTCAACGGTATCTAATCTAACCACTGGTCGGTCATGGGAAGCCGATCAAAGCTTGCCAACAATGCATTGTTGGAAACTCCAGCAACGATTACTTCGTTACGTACAAGGCCGGGCTTGGCACCATGGCTCATTACCACGTAAGCATGCAATTGCTATGGTCGCCGCATAACAATTACCTACTTCGGAGAGGACTCTAAAGGTGCTACCCAAAGCATCTGTCTTAGTATTACTGTGCTGCAAGCTATAGTCATATGCAAATGTGCAAGGATCGGTAGCAGACCTATCAAGTATACACAATCTCAACGGCTCCTACAAGGCCAAGATTATAACGATGGTGGTACGACAGATTAAGATAATAACCTATCATTTAGAAAGAAATTACTCCATCAGCAATGCAAGAATACAATTGAACAATCACTAACAAACAATTTTGTTATAATTTACAACTTACCTGCTAGGTACAAATTCCGACCCATCTGAACATCCCAAAGTTTGTCGATAATTTTTAGATAAGATTGACTCCGCAATGGATTGGTTTTCTTGATATTGTCTTTAGCCATCCTCAAATTACAATAGATGTCCCATTTGAGGTATTTTTTTTCTTATCCACTAATCGAAGGGCCACGTATAGCAGCTCTACTATATCAACTATCTCTTTTACATAATCCCAAAATTTGGTGAAAAGAATTATTTGCTCAATCGAATTTTGCATCAGCCGTGGAGGCATAACGGGATGTTCGCCATTCATTTGATGCAAACAAGGACTTTAAACCCTTTTTTTGTTTGAAGGATACTGGGACGTATGAGCTCTCATCCAATGAATTTCTCCATTAAAACTAGACCAAGAGATGATTATACAATACTTTGATACGTGTAGTATCTACAATTTTTTTTACCCGATTTATCTCACCAAAGTCAGACATCATTAGTTTGATGCAATGCGCAGCACAAGTAGTCCAAAAAAAGTGCGGATGCCTTTGCATCAGTAGTTTGCGAGCTTTCTTGAAGTTTGCACCATTGTCCGATACTATCTGTACCATATATTTCTCACCAACCTCACCTAGAACTTGCTCTAATAATGCATATATGTAATCGGCATCTTCAAATCGACCGGTTGCATGACTGACTTGTGGAAGACCACCTTACCATTGCAATAAATTAAAAAGAATTATGATGCTTATTTTTGTCTGTCCAGTCCAACTATCACACATCAAGGTAACCTCATACATCTCCCACTATTGTTTGAAGTTTTTTACCTATGCATGGATATCATTAACCTCCGCATCAAGGTATTTGCCAGCGATCTCATATGGCATTGGGGGTTTAGCTCCTGGACCCTCCTTTTGTATGACAGTAATCATTGATCTATAATATTGATTACTTGCTGCATGGGAAGGAATATGACTGAAGTGAAAAAACTTCGCTATTGTTCGACCAATTATGCCTTTTAATCTTTTTTTAGCATTGTATTTATGCATTGTTGTTGAGCATCTGGGCCAGGAAATGCCATTGGGTCCATATCTATAATATTTGGAGCTTTTCCACTTTTCCTTTTGGCCCTTTTTTAATCTGTCGAACATGTGGCAAATAGAACCACTTCGAGCTAAACCTGATAGTGCAAAGCTAGAGCCAGAGCCATACCCACTACCAGCATTAAACTGAGAGGGCCCAAATAGTGCTTTATGTCGTTGGTCTTTATCTTGCTGTCATCTTTCTTGTAGAGATGCTTCCATGGCAGCTCTAGTATCAGCATCAATTCATCACCTGTACTTTCGTATAGGGTCAACAGGGGGATACTCAGTCGCTCGTTTATCTAGTTTATCTCGGTCGTCTGTCTCTTTCTTTTTGCTATCTTTGTAGATTCTAACTCAATTTTCATTGCGTCTTATTTCCCAAGGAACTTTAGGGCATTTCGCTACTTAAGAAAAAATCTCAGCGATATGTTTCTTTAGGCGGGTGACACCTCTGCCCATTCCAACTATATTACAATAATTATACTTCCGATGAAATCTATTCTCACCAACCATTTGTCTGTGCTACCAACCAAAATCTTTTGTTCTCTTAGGTGACATCATGATCTACACAATTTTTTTACATAAAGACAACTATCATAAAATTCATTCAAAAAAATAGGAAAAAGAACATCATGATGAGAAAATCATATCTATCAACTTTGAAAATTTTTTAGTTTTATCATTTTTTTAGAACTTAAAAAATTATAAAATATAAAATTATAGAAATTTATATTTTTTTCCTCAAAACTTTGCAAGATCCACATACTTATTAAACATTTGAAGAAAATTATTTTGGTATTAATATTTTTAAGGAGAATTGTTAGATATATCCATAAGAATTTAGAAATAAATAATATGACAAATAAATTATATAAATTTAAGTATCAATTGATTTAATTCAGCTTTTAATTTTATTAGTATTTTTAATCTTCTAAGTTCAAAAATAGAATCTTTTGTTAGATGTGCCTCGAAAAAAAAAAACTCGGCACGATACGTGCCGCGATACCCTAGCGGGTATTGCACTGTCTCGCGCGATACCCGCGGGGTATCGCGGCATGGGTCTAGCGTGGTACTTGCTGGGTATTGTGGCACCGGGGGGTCCTGCGAGATCCCCCTTGTACCATGCCTCTGCCTTGGGGGCACGGTAGGTGCCGCCCCTTGCCGTACGGTACAGGGCGGCACTTAAAACCCTGGTGGAGAAGACATATATTATAGAAGTTTTGACTTATTAGTAGCAAATTAATTATTGTGGGCCCTGGTGGAGTGAATAGAGAGGAGAAGAGAACTAGATTTTGTCTTCTCTTTGGGATACACGTGTAAAATTTTATACTTAATTAGGCTCTATGTGGTATTTAGTTAGCAGAGGTGTGCACTAATTCGAAGTGTAATAATTAGTGTGTGCACAAGTGAGGAGTGAGAACCGCACAAGTAGAGAGGTAGTAGAGAGAGAGGAGAAAGCGAGAAAGATTTAAAAAAGAGAGCTTGGGGTTTAAGCTACTCTGGTGTTAGAAGAGAAGGTTGGTGTAACATTTCTCTTAACAAATCCTTATAAATATTTTTTGCATTTTTTTCTAATTTTTCCTACCTCTACTATTTCAATACTTCTGCCGCAAAATTTCCTAACAAATCCAAACTCAAAGAGCTACTAGCATCAAATTGATTCTAAGAAAACATAACGCTAACTCAAATAAGGCCTAAACTCCATCCCGATTCAAATACTCATAGTTATAACTGGTAAGCACATAAAATAAAATAACTAACAAACTTAATTGGACCTAAAACGGAGTCCTTATTGACCAACTAAACTACAACAGACTCAAACGACAAAAAATATAGTTTAAAATAATTGCCACTAAAATTTAAGTTGATAATAAATAATACGGCCATTCGATAATTGCCACTATTAAATTGCCATTAAATGTCTACTTTATTGTAGTGAGAGGACCGAGGCCTCAGATGGCCTTAAATGGAATAGGGCTATTCTTATTTTGGTTTCCTATGTTTTGTGGGATTGTAAAGCCTTAACTTGAAGCAAGAGCTCAAAAGATATGAATCATGGATACTTCAAATTTCATTCTGTACCTGTATTGGACACGTATCAGATACTGATATACATCCGATACGCGCCCAATACGTGTCTGATATAGGAATGAAGTATCCGACATTTTTAAAAATAAAAAAATATTGGATACGGCTCGGATATGGGAGGTATATTGCAGGATACTGACGGGATACGACCAGGTTCTATTTTGGTCTAAAATGATAACTTAAAATTTTTCGAAAAGCCCACATCCAAACTTATTGGAAATAAGGAAAAGAGAGAAAAATGCCAATCTCTATTCAATTGGTCATTTCTTCTATTTTTTTGCTCGTGAATGGTTGAAGGCGCTGCCTCTCGTACTATCTCCACACAGTATTAAGCCATGGTTCAGAACTTTACCGCTTCTCTTTTACTCTTTCATCTAATTTGTCAACCTTGCACTAAGTAACAAAGGCTATAGAGAAAGTTTTTTCTTCTTCTATTACATTGCACCATATTTTCTTTTACTACTGTTTTAATAATAGATCCTAATAAAACAGACATATATGTTGAATGGCTGTGTCTAGTTTGTGTGACTAAATATTTATTGTTATCATTTGATCAAGTTGGATGATAATTGGTTGATACGTTTTGAACTATTATTTCATACGTTTGATTATCTTTTTTATGAACAAATGTAGAACATACAATCAACATATATTTTAATATATATAAAATAATAATTTTATTCAAGTATATCCCCCGTATCCTGTCCTAGAAGCTTTAGGAAGTGCCGTATCACCGTATCCATATTGTGTCGTATCCGTATCCTCGTATCCGTATCTGTGCAACATAGTTCAAAATGTTATACACTTGCAATGAATTAAATGATCGAAAAAGGTTGAAAGGCTCCGACAATTCTGGAGTTCAAGATTGACCGGTTACCAGAATTAATGTGATGACCAAAAAAGTGCTAACTGTTCATGACCAAAGAACTGTTGCTGATCTCTATAACAAAGTCGCATTAGAAATGCAATAATGCAATGGGACGCACTAGACTAGTCAATATTGATGAAAAAATACCAAAGCTTGTTTGAGATGAGACTAAAGGGGCTTGAAAGGCTTGAGCTGTACTTTAGGAGACTCAAGAGCTAGCTAGACTAACCTACAAGTACCGCCGCAATTATCACATCTATTACATTTAACTGTTGTAGCAAAGACGGACCAATAGCAGGTGGACCAATAGCTGTTATAACAATTGCACCTTATCCCATCAAAATTGGGGCACGAGAGTTAGTTGCGCACTTTTTTATTTTTTAAATTTTATACTATTGGTATTACTCTAGATATAAATTTGTTAGTTGCTTGCCACCCACTATAGGTTGCGTAGTCAAACTTAAAAGCTAATCCGTACAACCATCATTTATTCTTACTGTGTTGGATATTGTCCGCAAGATCATCAAGATCAACAGGACGATATTTGTGGTAGCTCAAAGTTCAAAAGGTATTTAAGCTTCTTCCAAACTATAAAATGAAAGTGAAGACGAATGAAGGGAGAAGATAGGAAGCTTAGAAAGTCAAGCCTAAGAGAGAGAGGAGATGGAAAGAGAGGATCTCGACCAATATAGGCCAAAGACGGGAATGGGGGAGGAGGTAATGAGGTAAAGCCTAATCTCCAAGAGTTTTTGCATTTGAAACAATTTACAGTAGCCCTAATAAGCTTATTTAACATAAATAGTGCTATATTGTCCCTAAACAACCATTACTAAACAAATCTCTTACTAGAAGAGATTTTGTCTTATCCTTAAACAAGAGGAATATTTTAATAGCCATATATTATCATTATTCAACTATAAATTGAAATGTAAGTAAATCTATCAGGGATTCTCAGCACACTCGAGGGAAGCAAATAATTCTCTTATTCGAACAGATTCTATCTTATCCTTAACAACAGGTAAATTGCAGCACTGGTCCTTGAGCCTTTTAGCCAGGTTTAATTTTGGTCCTTTGAACTTTTAAAGTTTGATATTCGAGATCCCAAAGTCTTAAAAGTGTTTCACTTTAGTCCTTATACTTATGTCCTATTAAAAATTAATTACTATCAACACATCTCTATATTCACAAAGCACGTGTCTATATATTTTCGATCTCCCATCTCATATTTCAATCTTCCCACCCATTCAGTTGCAACCATCTTTATTTTTGCAAATCAAACTATTGAGTTAGAATTATAAGATGGATTCATAAGATATCGGCATGCAAATGAACTAGGTGTAGGCTGTGATTTTTTCCCCTTAAGGGAAGGGCTTAAGTGTAACAATTTAATTTTAAAAGTTAAGGTATCAAATGTTGAACTTAGAAGTTCGAGGATCAAAGTTTAACTTGACTAGAACTTTGTTATTCCTGAAAAAACCATTATTCAAACTTAAGAAACACATCCCACCAAAGAGAGGAGTTACACCTTCCTTAATAGAAATTAAAATAAATATTAGATAAATTTATTTTATTTTATCTCCCATTCATATGAATTAAAATAACTACTAGATGAAATTTATTTTATTGCATCTTCCGTTCTTGGACTAAATCAGTGTTGTGTTACTTGATCTTTAGACCTAAGTGGTGATGAAGTCCAAAGCCTCCATCTTGAACTATTGATATCAATTGAATATCTATGTTGCTCTTATAGGAGGAAGATTGTCAATTCTTTAGAACTTGATCATATAGTAAATTTTCACCGGAATGTCGGGGGAAGGGTTTGCGAACTTGGGATGGATCTTCATGAGGTCTAGGGATGTCAATGGGTATGGATATCCGAAATATTATCCATACCCGAACCCGAACGGGGCGGGTTTACCCGAGTTAAACGGATATGGATTTGGATATGGGTATAACAAATAAAAATCCGACGGATATGAGTACGGGTATGGATTTTGTATATACCCGAACCCGAACCCGAATATTATATATATATATATATATATATATATAGAGCTAGGCTCCTATACTTTCGAAAGTACGGAGGCCTCCGTGCTTGTAAATTGTTTTCGATGATGGGACATCCGATTCGGCGATCGGTTTCGTTAGACATGATCTACGTTATTAGAACTACCTAGAAACCAAATTTCATAAACTTTTGACTTCGTTTGTCTAGTAAACGAGTGGCCTCAAAATGAACGGCTGAAAATAAAAATCTCATAAAAAATAGTGATAAATGACTCAAATTTCAAATCGGAAGTATTGGTCTTGTTATTGATGTTAAGTAGAATTTTCTATTAAATTTTCATCTAATTTGGATATTTCTACACCGTTGAACTTAAAAACGTGCCACATCGGCCGTTAAAATAGTCATTTTTGAGACCTTTTGATCGCTTGGTAAATGATGTAAAAAAATTATAAAATTTGGTTTCTAAATAGTTCCAATAGGATAGATTATATTTAACGGCGCCGATCGTCGAATCGGATTTCCTATCATCGAAAATAACTTACAAGCACGGAGGTCTCCGTGCTTTCGAAAGTATAGGAGACTTACTCTATATATATATATATATATATAATATTTATTTATACATTAGATCCTAATCCAATGGCATATCTTTGATTTCCTATTTTCCCTTACTTTCAATGTGGTCCTCGGGAGTCGGGATGAGGCGATGAGCGGCCAGACTCCAGAGTAAACCACTAAACCCTAATAGGTTCCTTACTTCGCCGGTTCGCCCCATTCGCCATTTCGCCCTAACTCGGCAAAGGCCATCCGCCATTTCGCCGCCCCTTCGATCTGCCGTCCGCAGTCTCCCCCGCCCCGCCGCCCGTCCTAATCCGACAACGCCCGCGGCCCTTCCCCAGATGCCTAGCCCACGGCCCGTCCTCAGTCTCGATCCGATCGAAGTCGAACTATTCTACGATTTCTCGTACTCGGTACTCTGAATCTCACGACTCCCTTCCCTCTCCTCTTCCTCCTCGATCTCTTTTTCCTCTTCCTTCCTTTCTAGTTTTCTTTTATTTTTATTTATTTATTTTTTTTGCTTCTTCTTTCTCGATTATGATGATTGTTTATCTTTTCCTAAATCTTTGTTTGGATGTGCGTATGTCTGGGTTCGGGTTTTCGGGTTCGGGTTCGGTTTTCGGGTATTTGGTCGGGGTCGGATATGGGTATGGATTTTTTAAATCCGTCGGGTTCGGGTTCGGGTTCGGGTATGAACTTGGTATTCGGGTTCGGGTTCGGGTTTTTAAAAACCCGACCCAAACCCGACCCGTTGACATCCCTAATGAGGTCTCACATGTATGGAACAAGTGACTCGCCAAACCCTAATCAATAAAACCACCAGAACTGATTCAAGGTTTGAAGGCTATTTTATAAGGTACATAACAACGGTAATAGTATTCTAGCACTCCGAACAACATCACTAAGAATTGGATATGCCCTATAATGAGTCCGAAGGTCCGTCTTAGGAGTGCCCTTGTAACGATCTAGCCCACTAGTTCTAGCAACTTGTTAGGCCCAAACTACTGACCTAGAATGTTTAAGCCCAAATTATTAATACTAATCTGTTAGACACCTCAATTCATAAATTGGTAGGACTCGTAAGTCACTTCTGCCCCCGTGTTCTATAGCCCAACCATAGTGATGTTAATTGTGGTTACATCCATTTGTAGCTTGGTCCATTTTTGTTCCTTTTCAAAATAAGGTTTTCTCACTCTCCCATATTATCCAATATGGGACTATTGAAGTGTAACAAATTCTTCCCATTTAGGCTCCGATGTTCTTGTTAGGCCAAATCACACACACAATTCAAGATCACCGAGTGATGTGAGACCTACCTACACTTTTGGTTGCCAATCTTGCTTTGATACCAAATTGTAACGACTCAAACCTACTAGTACTAGTAAACTGTTAGGCCTAAACCATCAGTCCAAAATTCTTTAGTCCAAATTATCAATTTTAATGTGCTATAAGGCTCTCATACTCTTCATGTTATTTGATGTGGGATTACTGGGGTGTCACAATTGTTGGCCTGGATCTTGAGCTGGTGGTAACCAGATTTTAAATGCCCTCGGAGCCCTAAAGTTGGTCAAACAGGTCAACAACATGGATAACAGACTTTCGTTAGTCATCATGGCCTTGTTCAAATCTTGATGATTGAGGCAAAGTCTTAAGCACCCATCCTTTTCTGGAAAGAACATCGCAGAACCTTAATCAAATTGTCTTGTAGGTGATCCTTCAACTCCAATTCCATCGTGATGCAGTACGGGACATTGCCCATGAGCCTTGCACCGGTTAGTAGATCAGTAGGGAAGTTGATCAGCCTCCGAAGGTTAGAAGGTTCAAAATCTGGAGATTCTTTGGTACTAAGATTGTCCGTAATAACTTCAGCTTATAAATAGTGCTGAGAATAAAGACTGAAATGCCAAACAATTAGAAGATTTGTGTCCCATCAGCAAAGTTAATTCTTAACGGAGGACAACTTTTGCTACCCAAAAAGGTGAATTGGTATGTTGAAATTGTGAAATACGACCATTGCTGATGCAATCTATAGTTCGCATGGTACACAATAAACCAATCTAGTGATTCTAGATATAATGTGGATATCCAGGCACATAAAAAAATGATAAGATCTGTGAGTAAGCACTCCCCATATATTTTCATGGGACATGACTTACATATCTGATTAACTATATCACAGCCTATAGCTTCAACCAAGTCATATTAAGGGTTATAACACCTTACCTAAGGCTGTAGATTATCATACAATTAACAGCTAATTGACATTAAAAAATGATAACTGGACTAGCAGTCTGAATGTTGGTTGACTGTCAACTGGTTGGTGCTCGATGATTTAGTTATCCCATTAGGTTGACTCTGTCTTCCTGCTGAACAGTCAACCTAGAGCAGTGATGCAGGTTCCTTTTAATGATCAGTGCACAACAATCTGAGCTCTAGACTTTTAATGCGTCATTAAAAGATCTGGTATTTTTCCTCTATTGGGCATAAAGCACGTTCAAGCGGTTTCCTTTTACCGGTGAATACTATAAGTGTAGCCAGACGTTTGGAAGCAACAACTCTGTTCTCTGTAGAACTTCTCTGTGCAGTTATTGATATACGAATTGGCCTTTTCTTTTTGTTCAAGAATCACGAAATTTGCTAATTCTTCTATCGCTATTCTCTATATCATATTTTACTTTCATCGATTCTTATATTAGCTGCTGACCCAAGTGCACTAGACCTAATGTTAACTTCACTTATAATTGCCAATTTAAGGTCCTAATTGATGTACTGAAATAGTTTGACTTTTTACTTGCGCAACTATCTCACTGTAATCGTCAATTTGCATCAGAATGATCTACAATGTAGATATTTCCATGTAAAGGCTGAATACAGGTAACTAATTTTAAGTTTTTATTTATTTATTTATTTATTTAATAAACCATTTGTGGGATCGGAAAGCACTTGAAACTCCAAGAACTTTGGCATGATACAGTATTTGTAATGTAGAGTTGATTACATGTGTTAGTTTCGATCTTCAAACAAATGAATGAACATGCTTGGTTAAAAGAGTCCTCTCTTGAAATGTAATTATCATTTTCTAGTCACAGTTAATGGAAATCGGAAAGTTTCTCATGTTTAGTACTAGTGGTGTGCTTTTCTTGAATATGTGATTTTGTATGACCACATTCTAGTAACTGTTGAGATGATTTTACAAGGCAATGCTTTGCATTCTCTCCTGCATCACTAGATGCCGTTAGGTGATTGCCTTTAGTATTTGAGTGATTCTTTGTCCTTTCATGCAAATTTTCTATTCGCAACAGACTCTAATGCATTTCTTTTTTCTTTTTTCTTTTTTATCAGTACTGGGGATCGGAGATCTCTATAAAGACTATATACAGATATCTGGGCCTTGATGGAGTCCTTGATGTTGGCATTTGTATTTGTGTTATGATCGTTTTACTGCGCTGCTTAGATATGATTGTGAACTGGTGAGTGCATCCCATCTACTATAAGGATTGAGATAGGTTCCGGCAATGAATACATTCTGATGTGCGCAAGACTTTCTAGACTGAAGTAATTTGTTTGGAATTCTGGCTTAGAACTTTCATCGTTGTAAATAATCTTAAATCATGTTAGTTTTTTTCTTTCTTATTTATTTTTGGGGTTCAATCTTTTGTCTTTCATGTAAATAAAGAACAGGCATCGAGTGCCCCATAAAGAACCTCCTGTGCACTGTTGATGTGTTAATCTCCTAGATGGTGTCGTCAATTATCAATCAAAGTCCTCCGTATTGTGTATCCTAGTACATCATAAAAGCAGCAGTTTGAAGGACTAGCAATGTATATAAATAAACATATGCTTTGTCCGTTATAACTAATGATAACTAGTTTAGTTAGCCGTGTAATGCCACGGGCAGATATTATGATAAAAAAAAGTGGCACAATCAAATATTGCATATATTGCCTAAATAGAGAAGCTGTACTAAATCAACTCACATGCTACAGGCAAAAGTGGGAAGAAGCAATAAAAAAAAAAATTAGAGTACTTGAAAGTGGAATGCCCCTAAACTATCAAGTATTAAAATAATGTGCTCACATAAGATTTAAAAGTAATCGTGGGTTCATACTTACACTACAATTCAACTTGTACAAAGTTACTATAACTAAAATGAACTTGAATGAAATTATAAAACAAAGGTTCAGATCCTGATATATTCTTAAGGGGCTGATGACTGTAACGGTTGCCTATGTGGTCATCCAAGCTGGCCTACGTTATAAACTTTAAATATTTATAATGAACAATTATTGGTTATTGATCATGATCGCCTATTAAATTAATACAAATATTAGCAACTTATTTTTTTACTTAAATAAAATGCCCTTTTTGAGAATTTATATAGAAAACAAAGATTTAAAACGATTAATGTGAATGAAATTGTAAAACAAAGGCTCGAATCCTCATATATTCTTGTATCATGAGGCTCATTTTTCCTCAGCCAAATCAATACCTTAAAGGGATGATAGCCGCAGTGGTTGCGTTGCCTATGTGGCCAACCAAACTGTCCTGCCATATAAACCTTTAATATTGATAAGAAACAATTATGGGTTATTGATCATTATCGCCTATTAAACAATCGTACAAACAAAATAGCAAAAGGATCGGATTATTAGATGCAGTGAAAATGGATGTTAGAGGTGTTATAATATAGTTGAATGGAAAGTCGTGAGAGTATAGGAAGTGGCGCTGCAAAACGCTTCGCCCATGGTGGATTAATGCAGAATCGAAAACAACGACGAAGGAAGCGAAAAATGCTTTGGAAGAAGGGGTAATGAGGGGAAGGATCCATCATGCCTTCCATTTCATTTGGAAAATGCTTTCAATTCCAGTAGTGAAAATAACGACGAAGGAAGAGAAAACGATGATGGAAAAAATAGCAGAGGAAGAGAAAGATTGAAACATGATGAGCAGTTGTGCCGAAAAGTGCACACTCCACTTGGCAGTAATTTTGTGTGATGTTGCCTTAGTAACAAAGTTTCAGATCGTGACATGCTGCCTTGCCATCTACACCTTCAATATTGATAAGGAACAATGAAGCAAAGAAAGAGGAAAACATGTAGAGGACTTCCACCTGTTCGAGTTGGAGCCCACACACAACAATGAAGGCAATGTTGCCAAGTAGCAAATTTATTGGAAATAATGTGTAGGCTCAGATTGTGATATATTCTTGCATCCTGATGCTCTTTTTTTTCCCTCTCATCCAAATCAATCGCCTAAAGGATTTACATTTAGGGCATGTTTCGTTCATGATTGGAATAGGAATGGGAAATGGAATTTGATTGCATTGGAATGGAAAATAGAATGACGAATCATTCAAAAATGTTTGGTTCATTATTGGAATGGAAATCGGAATGAAAATTTAAAATTTTTGAGAGAGGGTTTTGATTAAGAGAGAGGAAAGTGATGAAGGGAGAGGAGGTAGGTATTGATAAAATAGGATTTTGAATAGTATACTTTGGAATGAGCCAATCCGAGATTCAAAGCAGGATTGGATCATAAATGGATTTGGCCATTCCCATTCCGGAGTGGAATGGGAATCGGAATCCGATTCCTGTAAAACGGTAACTACCGGAATCAATGAATTCCATTCCGATTCCATAGTCTAAAATAGGTGAACCAAACATGCCCTTACATTCTTTTGCTTGGGCATAGGGTGACCTACACTTAGTGACCCAGCTAACTAGGGCGCAACGCTCACGCCTCGGCCCGGTGCTGCTCCGCAAATGGTGGCTCTGCAACAATAGGGGGTGAGAACTAAAAGGAGTTTCCAGTGGGTTCAGCCGCCGACCTCGCCGACTTTCCCACTAGGTCCAATAAGGCGTAGTAATACAAAAGGAGATAGCAATACGATATATAAGCAGCTAAATGTGTAGTCTACCACTACTAAACATACAACATGCAATAATAACTATTACTATGCCTTACAATAAGGAATGAATGTCATGGTCCATTATGATCAATAGTGTCCCTCACACACACTTGGCCCGATTCATTCTTGACTCAATCGAGGCTTCTCACAAGACCAAGCCCAACTCACAAGAATATCATGATCGACCCATACATAGCATATGATCTCACTATGCTCACTCTCTACATAAGATGCAACAATGCAAATAGTATAGGATACAATATGGTCAATCAACCTATCTCTTTTTTTTTTTGACCCAATCATAACGGTTCACGCGAAGTCAAGCCAAACTCACCAATCCAAATCCCTTAGTCGGGGAGAATTCTGCTACAACCCGCTGGGACCGTCTGCTACGGAGAGTTCCGCTACCGCCCAAATGTGACAACTCCGAAGTTCACTGCTTGAGGTGGAGCGACCACCCTCAAGCTAATCAGACTATATGTGAGTATGATCCAATCCTCTAACCTTGAGGATATCATGCCAACGAATGCCATAACACTCGGATGTACTAATCCCTAACGTGGTTCAGAGGATCTATTTCAATCCCTTGCATGCTCAATAACATCGTAACACTAGATGCAACGCTACAAATGCACCGACCCAATCTTTTCCACATATACTCGAGAGTTTACTCAACTCGTGTAGCGTGCATCGATAGGCTATACAAACACCACACTATGTGGACACAAGAAACTATGCAATGCTTCATAATTATATGGTAACTCAACATCATGCCACGATGTAATGACCCAATTTCTTATTCATACTTGAGGCTTTCTCAATTCATGCCATATCCCTCTCAAACACAACACATTATGCCCAATCCATAGTTCCATCATAAGGTTCACAATCAATATTACAATGACAACTAATGTATCATTTATTTCAATGTCCACAATATTTTCTATGTCCAATCCGCTAGTTTTCCTCTACTAGTTCAACATGTCACTAGGGTTCATATGTCACTAAGTTCCAAGTTATCACCACAATTATTCATATATACATCGTAGGAGGCATGCAAGTTTCTATAACAAGAAAATACTTGAACCCTATCACATATAATCAATATACATATATATATGCTCAACAAAGAGAATTAGACATAGGGAGAAATCCAACCATTCTGGAGAGCACCACCCACCTTGTATTGATGTCAAGAAGCGAGAAACCAAGTCCCGCAATTTACCGTTGCCGTTTTGGCTCGACCCAAGGCTAACGAAGGAAAATCGGTCGTTTTCCTCAATAGGACGCCATAGCCTCGTAGGAACTTCAATTGAGTTGCCCCATACGTCAATTTATCCTTCAATTAGAGATTTATAAGGTCAATTTAACTCAAAACCCTAAAACCACAAAATCCCCAATTCTCATCCTAGGGTTTTCGTATTATCAAGAACACCCTAAATACATGTTAAATCCTAGACCAATCTAGTTTAGAATTATACAAAGATCTCAAATACCTCAATTGTAGGGATTTAACCCAAACCCTAACTCAAATCCCATGAGCTTACCTCAAATCCGAGCTCCACTAGCTCAACCTAGCACCAAGAGACTTGCTTCACCTCCAAAATCCATCTCCAAGCTTGATTTCCACAAGCTCCCATGGCTAGAAGAAGATGTCGAAGAAGAGGGATGAAAGCTCCTTTCTCTTTCTCTTTCCCTCATGTGTGCGTGTGTGGGTGGGGCTAACAGGGGAAAGGGGTAAAGGGTCCCCTTGTATAAGCCCTACTATGAATTTACCAAAATACCCTTCAAAAATCGCATTCTACAATACTGCGTACCAGTACTCGGGTTGGCGTACCGGTACTCGGGCATCCAGTACCAGTACCCAGTTTCCAGTACCTCAATACCCGAATGTTGGATTTCCAATTTTCTACTGCGTACTGATACTCAATTTTCAGTACTGGTACCCAATACAAATCCAGTACCGGTATTCAAGTTTGATTCTGGTATTCAAGTTTGATTCCTCAAAATTCAAGAGCTCGAATTTCTCATTTTGTATTATGTACCGGTACTCAGATTCCAGTACCGGTACTTAATACAAAATCTGCAACTTAGGCAGGTTTCAGCTTTTGGAGCCCGTTTTCGCGCCCGGTTTGCACCGAAAATACTCGAATGCTCTCCAAACTTCGTCAAAACTTATTTAATAGCTTTTTAAGCTAGTTATCACCAAAACTTCATAATTGTAGAAATTTGGTATATTACATTCTCCACCCTTTATAAAGAGTTTCATCTGCAAAACTCAAATTACATCTCAATTCGACTTGTCGTATAAATGAGAGTACCAACACATTCTCCCACTCCTGAGCGGCTTCACGTTTTTTGTGATTGCTCAAGTGGCTCATAAAAAGGGACGTGGGTCCAAGCACAAACTTGCTCGTGGTACGTGATACATGAAACACTTTATGAATTCCCGTAAGTCTTGGTGGTAGCGCGAGTCGATATTCAACGACTCTACACGCTCCAACACCACTCATAGCCCGGCATACGAAGCACTTATCTTGCCTTGTATGCCGATTCATTTACCCCTATCTCGGGTGGCATTTCTCAGGAATGGCAATCACTTACTGCACACATTCCTATCTAACCAACGATTGCCCACATACTTTGCTTATCGGGCCCGTGTTGTCACCAACCGTCATCAATAGACGACAAATCTCATTAGTGCCACTGGATACTATTTTCTTCGAGATCGGGACTACCTTCTTTCGATTTTGGTGCTATGAATTTCCTTGCCAAATGGTGCTTGTGGATTAAGGCTTGCATTCATCCTCGTGGTGTGGATTGGACATGTCATGCCCCGGGACCCAGCTGAAGCCCGCTCGGTGCGTGTCCAGACCAGTCATATGCCTACAACATATAAGGCGTCTACAACAAAGCAATAATTAAAGCAATAATAATAGGCATCTAGAGATATCAGAGCATGATTACAACTAAATTCTAATGACAAGTAGAATATAAAAGAGCTAAACAACTATCATAATCCACAAGTAGAAACATCATAAGATCTCAAATACAAGTGCTAGAAATACAAAATGGTGGTCTCTACACATAGGTACAAAAAAAACTCTCACTCTCTACCATAAATACAAAAATAGAGAGATGACCACCTAGCGTAAAAACTTCTCGCTATCTAGCTAGATGCGATTCCCTTTCCGCGATCCCGAGCCTCTCCTGGTGCGTATGGCTTTGTAATAAAAACAACAAATAGAGGGCGTGAGAACTATTAATCAATAGTTCCCAGTGGGTAAGCCGTCGACCTCAGCGAAATACACTACTAGGCTATGGAGGCATAAGTAGTAAGTTCTAACATTTAAATAGAATGAACAACATGTATATTGAGCATGAATAAAACTTGCTAAACTACTATGCCTCTACTTAGCATGAATTTCCACAAGTGTAAATGCTATTCTAACATGAATATGCGTATGTATAAATAACATGATATCCACAAGTACAACTAGTAAAATATTATTATTTACTAAATTGTCCAATGACCACTTTGCATTTTAGTTCAAGTTTATTCCAATCATGTAGGACCTACACAAGGTAGTCCGGCTTGCGCCGTGCCTAATGGCCCCGTGGTAGTCAACATTCCCACCCTAGGAATAAGCCTCCCCCACGGCATCCCATTTCGGCGCCCAATGCCGCACGGGCGAGCTTATATCGCGATGGCTATCTCCGGAGTGCCGGCTTGTGGGGAGCGACCCTCACAAGCATGTGCGAATGAGCACAATGGCAAGCAAGCGTAATCATTCGTCTCAAGTCTAATGTCATCATGTCTAAAACATGGTATAAAAGCTAGTGACCCAATGGCCTATCACTATGTCATCATATAGGAGTTTAGCCATTTACTAGGTTGAATGCCTCTTTATGGCATTTTTGTCTACTATGTCAAACATGAGTTCTATGTCCAAGAGCATGTTATTCTTGTCATTTTCATTATATGAAACATGATTCCAAGCCACATAAAAGAATGCTGTTCACATGCATGATTATAAAACACATATCTCTCTACTACATAGAGGTGATTTTTTTTATGAAACAAAATACATGTATTTTAAGCATTCTAAAATTCACATATGCTCTATCTAGCATGAATATGCATGGATTTTTATTTTATAACAAGAAAAATAACATAGGGGGAGTTCACCCATTTCGGTGAGGTCAAATCCACCAAGAACTTCTTGCAACCCTTTCATTTGCGTGAACGAATGTGCCCACAAGTCTCCTAACTTCCTAAAGAAAATTTTAAGAGGGTTAAACGAAATGAATGAACACTACACGAGTTCATCTTTAACCAACCCAAGAAAAGGGCAAAGCTCACCTATATGTTAGAAAAACCCTCTCAAATCCCAAATGAAAGCTAGAGCCCTTCTAAACCAACCTAGAGGAAGGTTCTAAACCAATCAAATGAGCTCCAAAAGCTACAAATAAAAAATTCCCAATTAAACCCTAGATTTCTCATTTCTAGGGTTACTACACAAAAATTCTACCAAAACATGATCCAAATGAGAGATCATAGCTATTAACCTCTCTTGATGTTCCAAACCTAGCTAGGAAGGTGCTAGAGTTGAAGTTCTTCCCTCCAACAAGCTCCACACAAAGCTCCAATGCTTCTCCAATAGTGGAAACCCAACATGAAGCAAAGAGGAGAGGAAAAGAGAGATCAAAACAAACTAAAACCATGAGAAATGGGAGAAAACCAAGGGAGAAGGCCCTCACCTGAGTTCTCCATGGATTAGGGCTCAAAAGGGCCATCCAAGGGGCTGTGGGGGGTTAAATAGAGATGTAACAATCTCAAAAAGGCTCTCCAACAACGTGCAGTCTGCACTGCACTGCGTACCGGTGACACGGGAAAGAGTACCGGTACCAGGCAACAGCACGCGCAAACCCAAGCCTCGGGTTGGCGAGAAAATACACTGGGTACCGGTACCATCGCGATGCAGTACCGGTACGGGATCAATGCAGTACCGATACTCTGCCCTGCATAGGCAAACCCGAGAGCAATCCAAACTCTGCAATTTGGAGACTTTAGTGCTAAGTTTTAATCCTCACTTCTCAGGATGCGAGTCATAGGTCGGAACACTGTCAACGACTCTCCAGAATATCTGAAAAACTCAAAACACAGATCAAAACTCGAACATCGCAATTTGCAAAAGTCCAGTGTGTTACATTCACCCTAGGAGTTTCGTCCGCAAAACTAAAAAGCAAGTTACCTCAAGACTCTATCTGAAAAAAATGGGGATAGCGCTCCTGCAGTGCGCTTTCCAACTCCCACGTGGCCTCGTGTTAATCGTGGTTGCTCCAAAGAACCTTCACATAAGATATATCACGATTCCGAAGCTTTTTCATCTCGCGAGCCAAAATCCTCACCGGTTGCTCTTCAAAGCTTAGTCATCCTTCAGCTCTAATGGTATAGCTGTAAGGTACCGGACTTCTAAAATCATGAGGTTACGGTGTCCATTTGGTTGGAGAGCCATTTGAATGGTTCCGGTAAGGTTGCGGTGTAATGTAATATACCGAATTTAAATATAAAAAATAGAAATAAATAAAAATAGTATGAGATACTATTTTTATTGAATTTAGAGAGGTGAAATATAAGTTGGGAATGANTTAGTAGATGAATCGTAGATCCTTTCGATGATTAAGCAAAGATCTCGAATTTTGGGTTCGTTATCTCTTTACGGTAATTTCGAGAATTTCGAATGGAAGTTTCGTACGAGGTTACCTCTCCTTTTTCTACTTCAACTACTTCTAGTTGAAGGTTCGAATGAAGAGGTGGTTTAGGTAGGTAAAACCCTCTCTAAATCTCTCTCTTTTACCTTCCGAAGAGAAAGAGGGAGAAAGGTACGCACACACACACACACCGCACAAGCACACACCACACGCCGGCTTCCTCTTCTTCTTCGTGGTCGAAGAAGTATTATGGGGAGTTTGTGATAAGTAGGTCCGTTGAATTTTAGACTATTGAAAGCGGCCTCGAGGGACTTATAGGCAAACTCGAGTTTGAACTGTCAGTACAAGCCAAAATGAATTGAATTGTTCGACTGCTAGTGACCAAGTCAAAGCTGGGACAAACCAGTGACTTTTGACATAGCTTGACGTTAGAAATAGTCTATCGAAAGCCTAAAATAAAGAGTGAGATGCCCACAGTCTTTTTATACTTTGGAATTTAGCTCGGAGTATTTTTATAAAGACTGTAGAGACGGTTAAAAGTATTAAAAGACTCTGACACGTAAAAGACGATTAAATAGACGGGGCAAAGGTTGTCTTTTAAGATTTAGAAGACAAAATTAAGGCTAAAGTCGTGTCCAGTAAGGGTTGAATATAAAGTGAAAAGATTTAAGTTATTTTTATCATAGAGTATGATAAAAATAAATAAAGATAAAAATATAAACTTAGGCCATATAATGTAATGTGGCGTTGGAATGGCCTTGGTAAGTTTATATGCTTAGATCCTAAGTTCTAATGGTGGGTTTTTACCTATTGCAACATAGAGCTCCAAAATGAGGGCTTTAATGGTAGATCTCTAAAGATAGGTCTAAATGCTTTGGAAATGGTTTTAGTGGAACCCATTGATGCCTAATAGATGGTTAATGTTTGAATCATAGAGCAATTTAATGATTTCTTGCATAGTTGTAAACCTAGGGCTCAAAATGCTAACTTTCAAAATATGAGGGTTTGATCTCATTTGACCCTTCGTAAACCTAATTGCTAGGTAATGAAACGCGTTGGCGAAGACGGTTCAGCGATTCGTCGAGCCGGTGCAAAGTTATTAAAGAAACGGACGTTCAGGCTTCGTTTCCGCCTGGAGGGCCGAGGCGACGTCGTAAAATCCTGAAAACGGATTTGAAGCATCGTACCAAGAAACCGAAGACCTTTAATTTTCGGATTGCGGATCGGAGGTCGTTTGGTGGTCGCGCGCGGATTGGGTCAAGCCGAGCGGCGTGCGCCGCGGGAGGCCGATTGCAAGTGACGACAAGCAATCGGAACGCGATAAAAGGTGGGGGAGTGCCATCCCGAAGCAATCGGGCTTCTTCCTATGTCTTAGTGCTTATCCATTAACATGTAGCATATTGTATATCGATACCTTGCATTATAGGATGACAATACATGCATTCCTAATCCTTATATGATGTTTATGATCAATATAGTATTATGATATGGATATATGATGTAATGGACATAAGGATTATGAGATGACATTGGTAAACCTATGATGCTAAATGAGAGAAGAACCTAGTGTTGTGTTTAAAGACATAGTTTACAAGTGGCATTGAACTTATTGTGCTAAAAACACATATGACTTGAGCTAGTAATGGATTGGTTGTTGTACTAGAAACTCTAGTTAACATTGATCAAGTTGCATATTGGGATATTGCATTATAGGGTACTAGTTGGCAATTGTTACATGTCATGGCATGCTAGTGGGAGTGTAGTGTTACTTGATTAATACTTGTACCTAGTATGCATGAGATTGGGACTTAGTGCGGTGAAACCCTATAAGGGCATGATTAATGTGGATTAAACTTTGTTGAGTGCATTAATCGATTAAGTTGCATATTGTATTTATTGCATTTAGATGCTAAATGATTGTGGTCATTGCTCATATTTGCATGCTAGTAGCTATACATCTTGATGATTGATCCATGATCTAGTATGCATGATGATTATATGATGAAAACTTTATGATAAAGACCTAGACCCTATGTGAGGTGATTAATGCTTATGTTGCTAAAGAACTAGTATGATGTAACTAGTGTTGAAATGAGTCTAAATGTCGAGTGGCATCTAGTTTAGAAAACTATGATGAGTGGCATATGATTGTTGATAACCTTGACATGAGAACCTTAGTGTAGTTGAAACACTATGAGATTGGGTACAAGAACACCTTGATTCCATGATGAGATTACCCTTAGAGGGTAGGTTGCTGTTGCTCGTGAGATGATCACGCTCACATTGCCTGTCTGCGCTTGGTGGGGTCGCTCCCCTCAAGTTGTGCGCTCCGGAGTTTGGTCACTAGAGAGGCAGCCCTGCTTGCTGCTCGGATAGCCGCTTGTTATCCGCAGGCGTACTCGGGGATAGTCCAGCTAGGCATCCCTCGGAGATTGATATGTGAGCCTTGCTTGTGAACCTTGTGTTCACCACGAGATTTGGTTACCTATTGAGTCATACTCATTATTGTTGTTCATGATAGCTTGCTTCCATAGTTGTTGTTGTTGTTCATAGTAGCTTACTAGTGTTCATAGTAGCTTACTTATTGCTCATGCCTTCATGATATACTATTCCTTCACCTATGAGATTTGAGTACCTATTGAGTCATATTCATTATTGTTGTTCATGATAACTTGCTTCCATAGTTGTTGTTGTTGTTCACCTATGAGATTTGAGTGGAGTAGCCCTGTACCTAGTAGGTCGAGATGTGAGTCGGGCAAAGTGCGGGGTAGCCTTTNGAAGGTGCTAGAGTTGAAGTTCTTCCCTCCAACAAGCTCCACACAAAGCTCCAATGCTTCTCCAATAGTGGAAACCCAACATGAAGCAAAGAGGAGAGGAAAAGAGAGATCAAAACAAACTAAAACCATGAGAAATGGGAGAAAACCAAGGGAGAAGGCCCTCACCTGAGTTCTCCATGGATTAGGGCTCAAAAGGGCCATCCAAGGGGCTGTGGGGGGTTAAATAGAGATGTAACAATCTCAAAAAGGCTCTCCAACAACGTGCAGTCTGCACTGCACTGCGTACCGGTGACACGGGAAAGAGTACCGGTACCAGGCAACAGCACGCGCAAACCCAAGCCTCGGGTTGGCGAGAAAATACACTGGGTACCGGTACCATCGCGATGCAGTACCGGTACGGGATCAATGCAGTACCGATACTCTGCCCTGCATAGGCAAACCCGAGAGCAATCCAAACTCTGCAATTTGGAGACTTTAGTGCTAAGTTTTAATCCTCACTTCTCAGGATGCGAGTCATAGGTCGGAACACTGTCAACGACTCTCCAGAATATCTGAAAAACTCAAAACACAGATCAAAACTCGAACATCGCAATTTGCAAAAGTCCAGTGTGTTACATTCACCCTAGGAGTTTCGTCCGCAAAACTAAAAAGCAAGTTACCTCAAGACTCTATCTGAAAAAAATGGGGATAGCGCTCCTGCAGTGCGCTTTCCAACTCCCACGTGGCCTCGTGTTAATCGTGGTTGCTCCAAAGAACCTTCACATAAGATATATCACGATTCCGAAGCTTTTTCATCTCGCGAGCCAAAATCCTCACCGGTTGCTCTTCAAAGCTTAGTCATCCTTCAGCTCTAATGGTATAGCTGTAAGGTACCGGACTTCTAAAATCATGAGGTTACGGTGTCCATTTGGTTGGAGAGCCATTTGAATGGTTCCGGTAAGGTTGCGGTGTAATGTAATATACCGAATTTAAATATAAAAAATAGAAATAAATAAAAATAGTATGAGATACTATTTTTATTGAATTTAGAGAGGTGAAATATAAGTTGGGAATGACCTGTGCTGAAATCGGAATTAAAATAGAAGATTTAGAATTTTCTGTTGGAAACGGGACAGATAAATTAGCAGAAAATGCACAGTCTCAGAAAATTATGAAAATTTGCAGAGATGTCAGAAATATTTTTATGAGGCTAAATTTAAGGTTTCATATTTTTCTGACACCCGTAGAGTGAGAAATAAAATCCGAAAGCTAACNTAAGGTCTAATGAATCGGGGGCTCAACTTACCCCTGATGCCAAATCTTTTAATCCCTTTGGTTGGCAAGACTTTCAAGAAGACATGATCTCAAATCTGGAACTCCAAGTCTCGTCGATGCCTATCGGCATAGCTCCTCTATTTACTCTGAGCCGTCAACAAGCAATGCAAACTTTATCCTCTGCTTCCTGGAGCACATCAGGGCCTAAAGCCAATCTCTCGCCAACTTCACTCCAATGAAGTGGCGATCTACATTTCCGTCCATAGAGTGCTTCGAAGGGTGCCATCTTGATGCTTGCTTGATAACTATTGTTATAAGCAAACTCCGCCATCGGTAACTGCTGTGACCATCCTCCCTTGATGTTTATAACACACGCTCAAAACATATCCTCTAGAGTCTGTATAGTGCGCTCAGATTGCCCATCACTCTGAGGGTAGAAAGCTGTACTAAAATCCAAACGCGTGCCCAAGGCATCCTGTAGACTCCTCCAAAAGTGAGATACAAATCGAGGGTCTCGATCAGAGACTATCGAAGTAGGTACCCCGTGAAGTCGCACAATCTCATCCAAGTATACCTGTGTGAGCTTCTCGCCTGTCCAAGTAGTATGAATAGGTATAAAATGCGCCAATTTCGTCAACCTATCCACGATCACCTAAATAGCATGATGTCCGGCCTGAGAGCGAGGCAATCCCATAACAAAATCTATGGTGATCTTTTCCCACTTCCAAACGGGAATCAGTAAACTCTGAAGTTTTTCCGTCGGTAGTCGGTGCTCAGTTTTCACTTGTTGGCAAGTTAAACATCGAGCTACAAACTCGCCCACATCTTTTTTCATTCCGGGCCACTAATAAAGTAACTTCAAGTCCTTGTACATCTTGGTGCCTCCCGGATGCAGAGCATAGGGTCGGTGAGCTTCTTGGAGAATATCCTCTTTAATTGTCGATTCCGCCGGTACGCAAATCCGCTCGCAGAAACGCAACAACCCTCGATCATCTACAAGAAAATCACCGGTGTAACTATCAACCATTTTAGCTCGAATCTTTTGCAACTCCACATCGTGAACTTACTTTCCTTAATCCTTTCTAATAACGTAGGTTGCACCACCAATGCCATCAGTCTCAAAGGTGTATCAGGAGCCACCACCTCCAACTCTAACCGCTTCATCTGCTCAATCAACGGCGGTTGAGTGACTACAAGTATCACTAAGTTTTTCGTCGATTTTCTACTTAGTGCATCCGCCACAACGTTAGCCTTGTCCGGGTGGTAGAGAATCGTCAGATCATAATCTTTGAGCTCTACCCATTTGCGCTGTCTCAAGTTCAACTCCTTCTGAGTGAATAAATATTTTAAGCTCTTGTGATCCATATACACTTCACACCGCTCGCCATAAAGATAGTGACGCCATAGCTTTAATGCAAAGATTACGGCCGTCAACTCCAAATCATGTGTATGATAGTTCCTTTCATATTCCTTCAATTGGCGAGAGGCATACGCGATCACCTTTTCATCCTGTATCAAAACGCAGCCCAATCCATTAAAAGATGCATCACTATAAATCACATATCCTGCTCCAGTAACTGGCAAGGTCAAGATCGGGGCGGTCGTCAACCGATTCTTCAACTCTTGAAAGCTTTTCTCGCACGCATCATTCCAAACGAACTTAGTGCCTTTGTGCGTGAGCCTCGTGAGGGGAGTAGATAACTTAGCAAATCCCTCAACGAATCTCCCGTAGTAGCTGGCCAAACCAAGGAAACTCTGAATCTTCGTGACACTTGTCGGTCTAGGCCAATCCTTGATTGCCTTAATCTTTTTAGGATCCACGGCTATATCCGAACCCGAAATCAAGTGTCCCAAAAATGCCACCTTTCTAAGCCAAAATTCACACTTTTTCAACTTGGCAAAGAGTTTCTTTTCCCGAAGCATTTGAAGTACAAGTCTTAAATGCTCCTTGTGATCTTTATCACTTCGGGAATAAACCAAAATGTCGTCGATGAACACCACGACGAACCTGTCTAAATAAGGCTTGAAAACACAGTTCATTAATTCTATAAAAGCTGCCGGGGCATTAGTAAGCCCAAATGGCATAACAGTAAACTCGTAATGTCCATACCGTGTTGTAAAAGCCGTCTTTGATACATCCTCAGGCTTGATCTTAAGGTGGTGGTATCCTGACTGCAAGTTTATCTTAGAATACACACTTGATCCTTGAAGCTGATCAAACAAGTCATCAATCCTCGGCAACGGATACTTGTTCTTAATTGTGACTTTATTAAGTTCACGATAATCCACCCACAAGCGAAGTGATCCGTCCTTTTTCTTGACAAATAAAATCGGTGCTCCCCAAGGCGAAACACTTAGCCGAATGAAACCTTTGTCTAATAAATCCTGCAGTTGTGCCCTCAGCTCTTTCAATTCAGCCGGTGCCATCCTATAGGGTGCCTTTGAGATTGGGATAGTCCCAGGGACGAGATTTACCACAAACTCAATCTCCCTATCAGGTGGCATACCTGGTAGCTCTGCTGGAAACACAACACAAAACTCCCGTACCACTAGAATATCCTCAATCCTAGGGGTATCATCATCACCCCTCAGCACCACATTAGCCAAATAGGCTATACAATCCCTGCTGATCAACTGTCTAGCTCAAGACGAGCTGATCGTCATCGCAAACAACAAACTCCGACATCCCTTGAACACCACTTCCTTCTGCCCCGGTTCTCTAAAGGTGACCGTTCGATTCTTGTAATAAATAGTAACGAAGTACTTTGTCAACCAATTGATGCCCAAAACCACATCAAACTCTCCAAGTTTAGGTAATGCTAGTAGATCCATGGGCATGATCCAAGCTCCTACCTAAACAGGGCAACTGGAGCAAAACTCCCCCAATGTCCAAAGAGTGGTCGGGAACAACAGCACGTCTCGGATGCAACAAGAAAACTAGTGGAATGCCATGCAACTCGGCAAACAGCTGATCTAGGAATGAATGCGATGCACCGGTATCAAATAAAGCTCGAACTCTAATGCCATTTAATAAAATGATACCTGCCACCACATCCTCGGCTGCTGTCGCCTCCTCAGTCTGGGCCGCATACATGCACCCGCTAGGGGCCTGTCGTGACCCCTCAGTCTGACACTGGACGGGTGGCCGCCCAGGTTGGTAGTGTGCCGATGGAGTCCCCTGACTAGTAGTTGGTAATGCCGGTGCTGATGCAGATGACGGTGCCGGCAATGAACCCCTCAGGCACTCAGTCCGGAAGTGGCCCTCCTGGCCACAAAGGAAGTACCTGCTTCCCCGCTGTGGGCACTGCGGTGGAATGTGGGGACCACCGCAGATCACGCACTGGGGAGGTCTGCGACGATCAGATCCTCCGCACTGCGTAGATGAGCCACATTCTCTCGACTGGCTCCTAGGGGGACTTGGCGGCCTCTTAGAGTGCGCCTGACTCGCACCCTCTGCCGTGGGCCTTTTGCCCTTACCCTTGTCCAAGCCCTCTCTCCGCTCTTGCATGCCCGCCTCGCCCATCTCCACAATGAGAGCGCAGTTCACCACTTCTCGGTAAGTCTACAGATTTGACGATTGCATAAACCGGAAGATCGACGGTCGAAATCCACTCTAAAAAATGCGGGCCATGTCCTCATCATCCCGCACGACAAAAGGCACGCAATGTAGAAGCCGAGAGAACTCCCTCTCGTACTCGTCTATCGTCCGGTCGCCCTGGCGCAAGCCGCGCAAGTCCTCCATTTGCCTCTTGACACTGTTGAGGAAGTAGTACTCCAACAAAAGCTCTTTGAACTTCTTCCAAGAAATAGCTGATAGATCAATGTTGGGGTTGTCTCGGATGTCCAACCACCAACAATAGGCCTCGCCGTCCAAGTGATGTGTGGCGAGCCAAACACTGTCCCTCTTCTCCACGAAGGTATCATAGAAAAGCTTTTCCATGTGCATCAACCACTTCTCCACGATCCAGTGGTCGGCCTTCTCTCCATCAAAGATCTGGGGATTGCACCATCTGAACTCATTGAGGCGATCCATAAGTTGGTCTCGCTCCGCTCCCTCAACCATCACGGGAAAAACTGCCCCCGCCGGAGGCACCTGCATAGGTGGTGCCGCGACCACCTCCTTCTAAGGCGCGACCATGGGCGCCGCACGCGAAGAGCCGGGTGCGAGAGACGGTGCCCTCGATGCAACATCCTCCGCTGGCGCGGGTGGCGTGGGAACCTGTGCCTCCCTAGCAGCCGCTTGCTGAAGTAGCAAATCCTCCAATCGCTTCATCCGCGTCTCCTGTCGGTGCGCCACATCGGCCTGCCGTTGAGCCGTCGCCGCCTGCTGAGCCACTAAATCAGTGAGGACCGCAAGCTGGGTCCTCAAGTCACGGACTTCGCTAGATCCGGAAGTAGCGGAGGTCTCCACCTCCTCAAGGTTTGCCGCATTCTCTGCCCCAACAGATTTAGAGCGAGTAGTTAGCATGATCACTACAACAACATAAAAGTGCAAGTTAGTAAAGCCCACGCTATCGTAACCCAACTCAAAGGAAATAATACCCCAAATCATGCAAAAGTAAGGGAGTGTCCTTCACCTTTAACTCCCGATGTTATGTTGTCGGCCGCAAACGTAACCCGCCGCGAAGTTAGAAGTTGTACACTTCGATTCAACTCCAACATTTTAGAGTTTATATAATACCCAATCGTGATACTTTCGCTTACAAGTCAAATAGACCCCGTCTCTCACGAGCCTATTTCCTATAGTCCAACCGGCCTAAGGTTTGCTAAGTCCACTAAGACTCAACCCTAGGCTCTGATATCAAAATAATCTGTCACGCCCCGGGACCCAGTGGAAGCCCGCCCGGTGCGTGTCCAGACCCGCCATATGCCTACAACATATAAGGCGTCTACAACAAAGCGATAATTAAAGCAATAATAATAGGCATCTAGAGATATCAGAGATGATTACAACTAAATTCTAATGACAAGTAGAATATAAAAGAGCTAAACAACTATCATAATCCACAAGTAGAAATATCATAAGATCTCAAATACAAGTGCTAGAAATACAAAATGGTGGTCTCTACACATAGGTACAAAAAAAACTCTCACTCTATACCATAAATACAAAAATAGAGAGATGACCACCTAGCGTAAAAACTCCTCGCTATCTAGCTATATGCGATCCCCTTTCCGCGATCCCGAGCCTTTTCCGGTGCGGATGGCTCTGTAATAAAAACAGCAAATAGAGATCGTGAGAACTATTAATCAATAGTTCCCAGTGGGTAAGCCGCCGACCTCAGCGAAATACACCACTAGGCTATGGAGGATAAGTAGTAAGTTCTAACATTTAAATGGAATGAACAACATGTATATTGAGCATGAATAAAACTTGCTAAACTACTATGCCTCTACTTAGCATGAATTTCCACAAATATAAATGCCATTCTAACATGAATATGCGTATGTATAAATAACATGATATCCACAAGTACAACTAGTAAAATGTCATTATTTACTAAATTGTCCAATGACCACTTTGCATTTTAGTTCAAGTTTATTCCAATCATGTAGGACCTATATAAGGTAGTCCGGCTTGCGACGTGCCTAATGGCCCGTGGTAGTCAACATTCCCACCCTAGGAATGAGCCTCTCCCACGGCATCCCATTTCGGCGCCCAATCCCGCACGGGCGAGCTTATGTCGCGATGGCTATTTCCGGAGTACCGGCTTGTAGGGAGTGACCCCCACAAGCATGTGCGAATGAACACAATGGCAAGCAAGCGTAATCATCCGTCTCAAGTCCAATCTCATCATGTCTAAAACATGGTATAAAAGCTAGTGACCCAATGACCTTTCACTATGTCATCATGTAGGAGTTTAACCATTTACTAGGTTGAATGCCTCTTTATGGCATTTTTGTCCACTATGTCAAACATGAGTTCTATGTCCAAGAGCATGTTATTCTTATCATTTTCATTACATGAAACATGATTCAAAGCCACATAAAAGAATGCTATTCACATGCATGATTATAAAACACATATCTCTCTGCTAAATAGAGGTGATATTTTTTATGAAACATAACACATGTATTTTAAGCATTCTAAAATTCACATATGCTCTATCTAGCATGAATATGTATGAATTTTTATTTTATAACAAGAAAAATAACATAGGGGGAGTTCACCCATTTCGGTGAGGTCAAACCCACCAAGAACTCCTTACAACCCTTTCGTTTGCGCGAAGGAAGGTGTCCACAAGTCTCCTAGCTCCCTAAAGAAAATTCTAAGAGGGTTAAACGAAATGAATGAACACTACACGAGTTCATTTTTAACCAACCCAAGAAAAGGGCAAAGCTTACCTAAATGTTGGAAAAACCCTCTCAAATCCCAAATGGAAGCTAGAGCACTTCTAAACCAATCTAGAGGAAGGTTCTAAACCAATCAAATGAGCTCCAAAAGCTACAAATCAAAAATCCCCAATTAAATCCTAGATTTCTCATTTATAGGGTTTCTACACAAAAACTCTACCAAAATATGATCCAAAAGAGAGATCATAGCTATTAACCTCTCTTGATGTTCCAAACCTAGCTAGGAAGGTGCTAGAGTTGAAGTTTTTCCCTCCAACAAGCTCCACACAAAGCTCCAATGCTTCTCCAATGGTGGAAACCCAACATGAAGCAAAGAGGAGAGGAAAAGAGAGATCAAAACAAGCTAAAACCATGAGAAATAGGAGAAAACCAAGGGAGAAGGCCCTCACATGAGTTTTCCATGGATTAGGGCTCAAAAGGGCCATCCAAGGGGCTGTGGGGGGTTAAATAGAGATGTAACAATCTCAAAAAGGCCCTCCAACAACGTGCAGTCTGCACTGCACTGCGTACCGGTGACATGGGAAAGAGTACCGGTACCAGGCAACAGCACGTGCAAACCCAAGCCTCGGGTTGGCGAGAAAATACACTGGGTACCGATACCATCGCGATGCAGTACCGGTACCAGCTCCAGTACCGGTACGGAATCAATGCAGTACCAATACTCTGCCCTGCAGAGGCAAACCCGAGAGCAATCCAAATTCTGCAATTTGGAGACTTTAGTGCTAAGTTTTAACCCTCACTTCTTGGATGTGAGTCATAGGTCGGAACACTGTCAACGACCCTCCAGAATATCTGAAAAAACTCAAAATACAGATCAAACACTCGAACCTCGCAATTTGGAAAAGTCCAGTGCGTTACAGGACAAGAATGTACCAACTAGTCAAATAATCCACCACCACCCCCATGCATCGCATACGGGTAGACCTCCTCGATTCACACAAGAGTCCATAGAGTAGCACTATACTATCCTGGCCATTCAAGAGTCTACGTCACCATGTACGACTCTTCTTTACACTTACCCTTTCACTATGGAACTCACTCTGATTCGATCACCGACATTGCTTAGAAGCAATATCACGAATGCATCGCTCGATCATGAGTGCTCCAATCACACGTGGACTTTTAGCTCTGTAGCGAGATGGCACACTTCGGGACACCCTCAAATTCCAGTTCACTTGAGAGCATAGTCCTCAATCCTCACGTGGCTTTCCACTAGCTCGTTGTCTCATAAAGAGCACTTCACTTTACTTTCATCTGCCACGGTCACTATCATGTTGTTCTCGCGATGAGTTCACACGAACAATTCGTTCGTGAATCCAATTAGGCGAGTGGTATGACCGAGCCTCCGCTCCTATAGTCACTATTCTCAGTTCTCCTATACACAATCAATACTCGCACATTATCAGAGCCATCGGCTAAATCGCTTACCTTGGTTTATCATAGATGGTCCACAGACCAGAATTCCGACGTAGGCCTACTACCTAAACCTGTCTCGATAATGTGCAACATCTCTCACTCGCAAGCGTAAACCCAATCATCACTGGGCAAAGTCCTCACTTGGGGCTTCGCACACACGCTCCAACTAGGAGCAACCAAGTCCCCAAACCGCTACAAGTCCTCGAGTTGGGTCATAACTACACCCTCAGTGTACTATCGGTCACACAATTTTACACGTGGCGTTCCACGTTCCCGGGTCTCAGCTTGAACTACCGCCCCGACATGATCCGTCGGTGGAGGAAGTAATATTGCAGTGCCTCCCCGATGGATATATGAAATCAGATTAAAGAGAAGAAAAGAACACAATATTTTTATGTGGAAGAGTCTGTATATTAATTCTCTCTAAACTGGAGTGACTTTACAAGAACCAATAGTGCCTCTATTTATAGCCTTCAGGCTTACAAGAAGATAAAAACAAAGTATTTTGAAAATAACAACTTTATCTTTATTTTAACCGAAGTAGTTGGAACCACCTGGATCCTTATCCTAACCGAAATATTTGGAACCACCTCGATCCTTAACCTAATTGAAGAGTTGGAACGACCTCCGCCTTATCCGTAACGGTTGAAACTTATCCGAATGGTTTGATCGTCCCGGATCATGGCTTTCCAATTTTTGAGAGAAACTAGCACCTGCTGGATCTAGAACTGCAAGTGAGGAAACTGAGTTTTCCCAGTTCCCCTTGTGAACCACTTAGCGGCACTTGGCTTTTGACCTTTCTGTCCAATACGGAAGGATTTACGTTCACCTTTGCGTGTCGTCGTGACCTTGCGTTCTAGGATAGTATTCGCGTTTTATCACGAGATCTTCCACGGATGGTAGTACTTCTCCGAGCTCATCGTCTAGCATTGATGGCTCAAAGGACTTTAGGTTTTCGACAGTGACAACCGAATACATTTTCATGTATGCGAGCAACTCCAATTGATAAGCATTCTCACCAATTCTGCTTAGGATCTTGAAAGGTCCATAACGAATAGGTTTAAGTTTCTTACCCTCGCCTTTCAAGCTGTCACGCCCCGAGGCCGCTAATTTGGTCGGTTCGGGCTCGCCGACAAACGCCGAACGGACAACACCTCCCCTGTCCGCCCAAGGCTCTAATCAACAAGTATAATACAAACAGTTATACTAGGTTTGCACGAGGGCAAACAACAACCAACTCACATGTGAAAGCATCGAAACTAACTAAGCATTTATCCACATATATGTCATTTGATTACATTTGAATCAAACACAAGCAACCATCATTTACATTCATTCTTTTCCATTCATTTACATCACATTGTCCTTTAACCCAATATACATGATTTACATCTTTTTACATTACTAGTTCAATATACAAAAGTTGAATGTACATATAGGGTATGCCTATAAACTTCGAGGCCGCTATCTATGGCGCTAGCCCCTTGCCTCGATCCTCCGCCGCCCCGCTCGCGCATGGATCTGCAGGGTTAGTGGTGGTGTGAGAACTAAACGAAGTTCCCAATGGGTTTGGCCGCCGACCGCACCGACTCGCCCACTAGGTCTATTCAGGCATATGTATTTCAAGAAAGTAGATAACGAACCAACTAATGCACTACTAATACAATGCCTGCAAAAAAGCTGTCAGCAGATAGATAGATAATCCAATACATGATAATTATGCATGCATGTTCATGTCTCATTCTCTTTGGCCTTTACCCAATCATCCCGGGGTACTCCTAGTTCACCCCAAACTCACAAACCACAATTTTCGTCTACCGGGGGAGGCTACTAGCACTGCCAACCGAGGGAACGATGACGGGGTCTCTCCCCATGGTGTCTACACTCCGGAGTACACCGCTTGAGGAGGAGCTATCTCCCTCAAGCTAAAGCTATTGTGAGTACGATCCAATCCTCAATTTGAGGAAGTAATTGCCATACCTGTCTCAATGCCACAATACATCAATGCCAATGATAGGTTGCTACCATCTCATGTATACCTCTATATCTGAGTCACAATAGTCCTGATGCCACAATGGTTAAACCTTATTTAGCCGCTTTATTTTCCAATACCAATCAAGTCACTATAGTCAATGTCACCCTTATTTACTATTGTCATGGTCTGTTCTCGCATTCACATACACATAGGGTTCTTTCAAACATGGTTCACATGGTTCTTTATCAATTCACATATTCTTTAAGTATCTAAATGCATTACAACCAAGAACGCATATCACACTACCCTACATGCATGAATGCTAATGCCAATATGCTCAACAAAGGTAACATAGACATAGAGAGAAATCCGGTGTTTACGGACAGCACCCCCCACTTGTGGGTATGCTAGGATGCCGTGGTCCTGTTTTCGTAATTTTTAGACCTCTACGCCGCAAGCTGCGACGATCTGTACCAATTTAGCCTATTTCCTTAATATATCCGCGTACGCTCGTCGTATCGCCAAACCGAGCACACCAACGCGTTCGTTAACCTATCAATTAGGGTAGAATGAGATCAATCCCAAGCTTCAACCTCAAAATCCAAAAACCCTAAATATAGGTTCCTCAATAATGTCATCTTTCCCAATATTTGTCCTTAACATGAAGAAACATGGGGAAAATCACCATAAGAGCGCCTAGATGCAAATACTAGAAGCAAATACCAAAACCCTAACTCAAAATCATGGAAACTCACCTTGGAGTCCAAGCTTTTCCTTCAAAAGCTCTTCACAATCTAGCCTTCACCTTGGAGAGCTTCTTCTCCAAGCTTTGCTCCTCCAAATCCCTTCCTTGATCCTAGTTCTAGAGAGAGAGGAAGAGAGAAGAGAAGGTTTTAGAGAGCGAGAGAGGGAAAGGTCTTATGTTGGTGTGTGAGAGAAATGAGCCCTAACACCCATCCCTCTCACCTATATACCCAACTCATGCCACAATTGCCCATAAGCCCCCGACTTTCCATCTTTCACATCAGCCCAAACTGGGCAAAATTCGCATACGGGGATCGGTCTCTCCCCGCAGGGACTCGCTTTCTGGAAAATACTCCATTAACAGGATCTCCCGGAACGTCTCCCAAGACATAGTAGCCGGATCCAAAGACCGACCATTCTTTACTCGCGTCTACCATGCTCGAGCCGACCCCTCTAAACAATGAGCCGCCAGGCGTACTTTATCCTTCTCAAGGGTGTAGATATCCTCGAACAATGCCTCCATCGCTGAAAGCCACGCCTCCATTAACCAAGGGTCCTTCACATCACCCTGGAACGTCGGAGGGTTGAACCGCTTAAAGGCCATCAACATCACCAACGACCGCTCCTACTCGGCCTCAAGTACCTCCGGGATAGGAGCTGAAGAACCTGAAGCCGTCGGAGGAATAGCCGTCATCGGTGCCGCCGCAATCGCAGGAGGAGGTACCACAGGCGCAGGCGGGTCCTGAGGTACAGGTGCAGCCGCCGCCGCCTGTCGGGCCACCAACTCATGAAGCCGTCCTATCTGCTCCCCTTGCTGTCGCATAGCCCCGGCCAAAGCCGCTACTTGGGCCCGCAACTTTCGGACTTCATCAGATCCAACTTGCTCGGGCACTTCATCAGGCAATGCCGGAGCGGATCGACGCGTGTAACATCTCGGGGATATTAGCTCCTGAAACGAAACACACATGTTATTACTCGACACGCGCAACTCTTACACATTCCAAATAACCACCTGTGGGTATGCCAGGATGCCGTGGTCCTGTTTTCGTGATTTTTAGACCTCTACGCCGCAAGCTGCGACGATCTGTACCAATTTAGCCTATTTCCTTAATATATCCGCGTACGCTCGTCGTGCCGCCGAACTTAGCGCACCAACGCGTTCGTTGACCTATCAATTAGGTTAGAATGAGATCAATCCCAAGCTTCAACCTCAAAATCCAAAAACCCTAAGTATAGGTCCCTCAATAATGTCATCTTCCCCAATATTGGTCCTTAACATGAAGAAACATGGGAAAAATCACCATAAGAGCTCCTAGATGCAAATACTAGAAGCAAATACCAAAACCGTAACTCAAAATCATGGAAACTCACCTTGGAGTCCAAGCTTTTCCTTCAAAAGCTCTTCACAATCTAGCCTTCACCTTGGAGAGCTTCTTCTCCAAGCTTTGCTCCTCCAAATCCCTTCCTTGATCCTAGTTCTAGAGAGAGAGGAAAAGAGAAGAGAAGGTTTTAGGGAGAGAGAGGGAAAGGCCTTATGTTGGTGTGTGAGAGAAATGAGCCCTAACACCTATCCCTCTCACCTATACACCCAACTCATGCCATAATTGCCCATAAGCCCCCCGACTTTCCATCTTTCACATCAGCCCAAACTGGGCAAAATTCGCATACGGGGACCGATCTCTCCCCGCAGGGACCGGTCCCCGAGAGCACCACTCTAAGGACTTAGCCAAATTTTCACATTTTTGGCTGGCTACGCGCACAGGGACCGGTCTCTCCTCCAGGGACCGGACCCCGAGAGCTGGACTTTTAGAACTGTAATACACTGGACTTTCGCAAATTGTAGAGTTCGAGTGTGTGGAAAGAAGTGTGGAACTATTCTACATGTTCTAAATGACTTGGACAAGTTTTTGAACAAGTTAGAGAGTGATTGGAGGGTTAAAAGTGAGAAATTGCATCAAACAGGCGAAATCAGCCTTTTTCTGCTTGTTGTACCGGTACAGCCATCACCTTGTACCGGTACAGACTGGCAGAAATCTGGCAGCAAGGCTAATTTGGTCATTTCACGTTTTGATCCTATCTATTTGAACCCAGCACGACCTGGGATACTCAGTGGAGCCTGCTGGAGTCCAGAGAAGTGTTCTCCCATCTTTCTCTTTCTCTCTCTCTAGGGTTTTTCTCTCTCTACGTTAAATTCGCCGATTTCGCTCGTTTTCGTCGTCGCGTGCGTTCTTCGCGGGTGGCAAGCGTTGCAGAGCCTATGTGGACGTGTGAGAGAGTATTTTGGAAGGTTCTTTGCAACTCTGAACCAGTGGGTTGCTGGTTGGAAGCTTGAGAAGGTAACGACGCGATGTTTTTCCGTTATCGGCATTCTATTCGTCGATTTGAGTATTGAGTTTGAGTTTTTGCTTCTAACCGATGTAAACTGAGAATTCAGCTATTATTAATGAATTATTCAGCTGTGAATTAAGCTCCTTAGACTAGGGATGAGCTTCTTTGAAGATTAATTGAGAGAATTAGCCATTTATGAAGCTTAATCGGAACTATACGCGGATTATTGACGCAGTTTCGTATGATTCCTTCGCAGCAGGTTTTCGAACCATCTAGAGCTAATTTGGTGACCTTGGGGATTGATTTAGAGGGTGTTCTAACCTGAGGTAAGCAGGAATTTCCATTCTAAAACTGATTTCGCAAGAATTCGGCTAAATTCACTAGTATACATGCGCGTTGACGTCGTTTAAGTGAGTTGTGGGCAGCTCCGGTGCAATCGACTTTGGATCACTTTCAGTCATTGTAGTGAGAGCTTTTGGAAGCTTAACTTGAGGTATTTATTGAGCCAAAACAGGGATTTCAGCTATTACGATGTATAAGTGCAATTGCGCAAAATCGGACATTTCGGATCGTAATTTTGATACGAATATTTATGCTTCATGTTCCAGCAGGATTGCGACGTAGTGGAGCTGATACCTTGAGGACTCCTTGACTGATTGGGAGGCATAGTAGACTAGGTGGGTTTGACCTACAGAGCAAGTGAAGTCCCCTATGTTCTATATGTATTTAAAGACGTGGTTTAATTATATGCTATGGTGATTGTTAAGCTCGGAATTCGTCATCATGACGTTTATCATATGTGAAATGAGCGTTATGTAAAAGTACTTATTTAGCCAATTAAGAGTATTCTTGTTTAGTTCAGTAGAAAACAGGAGATCAGTTTATTATGTTTCTATGATATAGAGATACATATAAATGAAAGTCATTTTTTTCTATTCATCAGTTGAATGGGCTTAGAACAAGTGTAAGGATGCATTTATAAGTAGAGAACAATGACATTCTCCTGACTCTTAACGTAAAACTATGACATGCTCAGTGAAGCTTATGTTGATAGTGCATACTAGTTGGAAAGATTATAATGCTATGCTGATTTAGGCTTTACCCCTACATGTTACAATCTAGTGGATATAGCTTTTGTTACTATTTGTGTTTGACATTCGATAGGATTCGAGGAGTATCGATGGGTGTTGACTTTGCAATGAAAATATGTAAATTGAGAATGTGGTAATGTACTTTGTTGCTTTGCCATTCGTGTCATTCGCAACGCTTGTGAGGGTTAGTCCCTACAAGTCGGTCACTCTGCGGAGTTGGCTACGCCGACAGTTGCTCGCCTGTGCGGATTGGGTTGGAAGTGATTGCCGTGGAGTGTTTATAACGGGGCATTAGGCGCGGCGCAAGCTGGACTACCTTGACGTAGGTCCTAGTGAATGAAACATGAAAGTGTTGGAATATGATAATGATAGTAATGAATGAGTATCAGTTGTAGTGTACAGTAGTACTTACACTTCTATGATTATGTTTATGTTCATGTTTATAGTAGTTGCGATACTTCTATTATTCAGTTGATTCATTACTGCAGAAATCATGTTTACATGTTGAATACATGCCTGTTACCGGTTAGCACTGCATATTTCTATATCATGCATTTATCGCTTCTACTTACTTTCAGTACATCATGAGCCTAGTGGTGTAATTCGCCGAGGCTGGCGGCTTACCCACTGGGAACTATTGTTAATAGTTCTCACGCCCTTTTGGTGGTTGTTTTTACAGAGCCATCTACAGGAGAGGCTAGGGATCGTGGCAAGGGAGTCGCGTCTAGCTAGACATTGCTAGGAGCATGCTAGTCGATCACCTTGCTACTCGGGCTACGACCGAGGGTGATGTCCCGTTGTATAGAGAAACCACCATTGTACCTATCCTATGTTTGTATACTCGTGATGTATATGTACTACTTGGACCGTGAACTGCAGTTGTGATACTTCTCTTCTGTCGAGATTTTGGATTGTATTTTTCTTTGTTCTTTTACTGATAGTATATCGACTTGTACATTGCTCTGATATCAGGATAGGACTCTCTTTGTTTTACTTCCTATCGACTTGCTTTCTTTGTAGACGCCTTATATACTGTAGGTGTATGGCGGGTCTGTGCACGTACCGGATATGCTTTCGCTGGTACCCGGGCGTGACAGATTATAGTGGTATCAGAGCCTAGGGTTGAGTCTTAGTAGACCTAGCAAACCTTAGGCTGGTTGGACTATAAGGATAGGCTCGTGAGAGACGATGTCTAGTCGAGGTAGTTGTTAGCGAAAGTACTTTGATTGGGTACTTATAAACTCCGAATAGTAGGAGTTTGATTGGGATATGCAATTACTAACTTTGCAGAGGGTCACGTTGGCGGCCGACAACATGACATCGGAAGTTAGTATGCGTTACATCTCATTACTTTCGCTTAATTAGCTAGTTTATATCCTCAATGAGGGTTTAGTTGTATAGGGTTTATTGACCTATGTTTGTTTTTGTGCTGCAGCTTAAGATGCCGTTGACTCGTTCGCAAGCCGCCGGGGCAGCTGAGGCGGCGGATGCAGAGGAAGAAGGCACTTCTGTTACTTCAGGATCTAGTGGGATCCATGAGTTACAGGATCAGCTTGCGATGTTGACGGATTTGGTTACTCAGCAGGCTGCAGCAGCACGACAGCAGGTGGACGCTGTGCGTCGACAGGAGGACAGGATGAAGAGGTTAGAGGATCTGTTACTGCGGCAGACGACTGACAGAGAGATTCCAGATTCTGTACTTCCAGATTTTGTACCTATAGCACCAGAGAGGGGTACGACTGCGAGAGCACCGTCACCGGTACCCGATATACCCCCAGTAGCCCCGAGGGTAGAGACCCGACAGGAGACAGTGGTACCACCACCAATGCATATGGCAGCATCAGGGACAGTGTTACCCGAGATGGTGGGGATTGAGGAGCGAGAGCGGATGATGGAACGACTGAATGAATTCCGTCACTGCAATCCTCGTGTCTTTGACGGGGAGAAAGCAGATCATTGGGTGGTCGAGAAATGGTTAATGCACATGGAGAAGTTATTCTATGACACCTTTGTTGAGGAGCGGTATCGAGTTTGGTTTGCGACACACCACCTTGATGGTGAGGCTTACAGGTGGTGGGTGGACATTCGTGAGGATCCCCGTGCTGATTTGTCTGCTACCACGTGGGACAGATTCAAGGAATTGTTATTGACTACTTACTTTCCTCAGAGTGTAAAGAGACAGATGGAAAGGGATCTGAGAAACCTGAGGCAGGGGGACAGGACAGTGGCAGAGTACGAGCGAGAGTTCTCCCGATTACTGCACTGCGTTCCTTTTGTAGTTCGAGATGATGAGGACAAGGCTCGTATCTTTAAGGTAGGTTTGCGGCCTGCGATTTTCAGATTGGTCCAGGCGTCAAACCTCAATTCCTTTCCTATTTAAATTTAGATGTAAATATGAATAGAAATTAACAGTAATATAAGAATCCTTATCCTAATATAAGGATATATATTATATACCCTCAAAAATCTTTTGGGATCGGCAGTATAGAGAAGAGAGAAGGTATAAGATCGTTCTTTCTGCAAGAAAAACGTTCCCTCGATCGTGGGGCCACTCCTGTAGCTAGTTTAGTCCTTGGAGCACACCTATGGATATCTCCAGCCTGCGCACACGCCGAAGTTCTCTTGGGCTAAGATGCTAGTAGTTTAACTCAACTTCTAGATAGTTGCTTTTTCCATTTCTAAGCTAGAATGAAAAGAGGAAATTAGAATTTCTTGTACTCCCTAGGATTAACGCACCAAAAACTTTAACCTAGAGCTCTCAAAAGTTTTTAGTTAAAACAAACTAAAGAAAAAGGCGACACAAAAATGGTATGCGTTAAAAGATTGTCTCCCACGTCCGTTTCTTGGAGAGCCCGTGAGACTTGTTTTCACCGGGAGGACCGGCGTTTCTTTTGTGGACGGGGGTGCGACACCTGTGACACCGCCATGCACTCCGGGTGGTGTCTATTATGTTGCGCCACCAGCTGCTGCGAGTCCACGAGGTGCCCCGCGGCTTCTTGGAGCTGGGGAGCTGACAGGACTGACAGGGGAGCCTATGAAACCCCCAGAGGATTTCCTGACGACTGGTGACCAGAGCTGACGTCCAGAGAAGGGAAACGAAGCTAGGTGTTGTAGAGAAAGGAAGTAATAGAGACGGGGAAAGAGCTGCTAGTTCCGGGCCAAGTGATGTAGGGCCATTCACCT
>NC_033626.1:6100316-6131943 GCF_001540865.1 Ananas comosus
GTTGGTCACGCTCGGTACCCTTGTTCTCTAACAACCACCTGCATATTCGCTTCAGTGTCCCCACACTGTCGACTCGAAACTCGTCTACCCTGAAAGGGAAGCGACCTATGCACCAATCTCATCGGATCAATCACCGTCCCCGTGATGATCCATTGATCGGGAGCATTTAGGAATTAATCACCAATGACACATGTCTCAAATTCTCAACACTTAAGAATATATGTCATCATCTTATTAATTCTTTGGACGATTCATGGACACGTACACAACATGAATGGAAATAAAAACCCAAAGTTATTCATAATATTTTAAAATCAAATACAAAATTATGTCCTAGAAAGAATACATGTGTCGGCCTGGTTGGCTTCTAGGGCATACATCTAACACCCTCGTCAGCGACTGCACCTGCATCTTCAGCTCCGAGCCAGGGGACCCCGACAGTACCCTATCAGTCTAGGCGACCATCAGGACAGCGGCAGTCGGAGAGTTCGCAGCAGGATTCGAGTGGGCGGATGTATGCCGCCCAGACCGAGGGCGACGCAGCAGCACAGGAGGTCGTAGCAGGTATTATTATGCTTTATGATATTCGTGTTCGTGCATTATTTGATACTGGTGCTTCGCATTCTTTTATTGATCGGCAGTTTGCCGAGTTGCATAGCATTCCTTTAGCACCTACTTTGCATCTGGGACGAGTGATTGTACCTGACCATACCCTAGATGTTCGTGAGTTTTGCTCTTGCTGCCCAGTTAGGGTAGGCGACTGGATTATGCCAGTGGATTTATTGGCACTACACAAACTAGGTGAGTTTGATGTAGTATTGGGTATGGATTGGTTGACACAGTATTATGCCACTATAGATTGCACGAACAGAACGGTGACCTTTAGGGAACCGGGTCAACAGGAGTTTGTTTATAAAGGGTGTCAGAGTTCATTGTTCGCAATGACTATTAGCTCTTCGCGAGCCCGACAATTGATCCGGAGGGGTTGTGTAGCCTACTTGGCTAGTATTTCTGTGAGGGGTGGTGAAGCCATCAAGATTGATGATATTCCTGTTGTGCGAGAGTTCAGGGATGTGTTTCCAGCTGAATTACCGGGCATGCCACCTGATAGGGAAGTTGAGTTTGTGGTAGATCTTGTCCCTGGGACTACCCCTATTTCTAAAGCGCCCTATAGGATGGCACCCGCTGAATTGAAAGAGCTGAAGGCACAGTTACAAGATCTTTTAGATAAAGGATTTGTTCGACCGAGTGTTTCGCCCTGGGGAGCACCGGTGTTATTTGTCAAGAAAAAGGATGGATCTCTTCGATTGTGCGTGGATTATCGAGAAATCAATAAAGTCACAATCAAGAATAAATATCCATTGCCTAGAATTGATGATTTATTCGATCAGCTGCAAGGATCGAAAGTATACTCCAAAATCGATTTGCAATCAGGCTATCATCAGTTTAAGATTAAGCCTGAAGATGTTTCTAAGACTGCTTTTAGGACACGGTATGGACATTATGAATTTACAGTCATGCCGTTTGGATTGACTAATGCCCCAGCAGCCTTTATGGATTTAATGAACCGTGTCTTTAAACCCTATCTGGATAGGTTTGTGGTCGTGTTCATCGCTGATATCTTGATATATTCTCGAAATGACAAGGAGCATGAAGACCATTTGAGAGTGGTGTTACAAGTACTTCGAGAAAAGAAACTATTTGCCAAGCTAAAGAAATGCGAATTTTGGCTTCGAGAAGTGGCATTTCTAGGCCATGTGATTTCAGAAACTGGGATAGCTGTGGATCCCAAGAAGATTGAAGCGATTAAAGATTGGCCTAGGCCGACCAGTGTCACTGAAATTCGGAGTTTCCTCGGTTTGGCGGGATACTACCGAAGATATGTAGAAGGATTTGCGAAAATGTCTACTCCTCTCACTCGACTTACACATAAAGGAGCTAAATTCCTGTGGAATGAAGCCTGCGAAAGAAGCTTTCAAGAGCTGAAGAAACGGTTGACCACCGCCCCGATTCTGGCTTTGCCTGTTACCGGAGTGGATTATGTGATTTACAGCGATGCATCACTGAATGGATTAGGGTGTGTTCTAATGCAAAATGGCAGAGTAATTGCCTATGCTTCTCGCCAATTAAAGGATTATGAAAAGAACTACCCTACACATGATCTTGAGTTAAGCAGCTGTGGATTCCTTTAAAGCTTTGGCGCCACTTACCATCTACGGCGAGTCGTTGCGAAGTTGTCATAGATCATAAAACCTAAAGTACCTTTTAACACCAGACAGCCGAATTAAACTGAGCAACCGAGATGGGTTGGAATTACATCAATGGATTATGATTTGATATCCTCCTATCATCCAGGAAAAGCTAATATTGTAAGCAGACTGCTCTTAAGTCGAAAATCAACGGGAAAAGTTTGCGATGTCGATAACAATGCAACCACTTTGGTAAAGGAAATGGAAAGATTGAATTTTGGAAGTTCTAGCTCCTGATAGCCTTGGGAGACTTATGTCGACTAGCTGTCAAAACCTATCCCTGATCAAACGATTAAAGATAACAAACTCACGATGAACTTTCTAACAGAAGATTTCGAGCGAGACTCACCTATGAAGTCACATTGATTGAATTCAAGTGGATGATTCAGGGACTTTAAGACTTCGCGGCAGATAACCGAATCTGTGTGCCTCCCGATCCAGATGATTAACAGAGGGACTTTTAAAGGAAGCACATCGGCACCTAAACCAAATCGCGCACCTAAAAAAACAAAAAAGCTACAACCCGTAAAACAAAAAAAAAACAAAAAAAAAAAACCCCCCCTAAAACTTTAAATTAAAAAAAAAAAACAAAGAAATAAAAAAAAAAAAAAAAAAAAAAACTAAAAAGAAATTAAAAGTACTTTACACCCTGGGAGTACGAAAATGTATACAGATCTGAAGCATCAATATTACTTGTGGCCCTGGAATGAAAAAGGAAGTTGCGGACTTTTGATAAGTGGCTTAACGTGTCAGCCAGGTTAAAGCTGAACATTGACTTCTTGCGCGGAAACTTCAGAGCTTACCACAAGTGTGGAAGTGGGAAGGATCACTATGGATTTCATCTTGTGTATTACCTCGCTCACAACGCATGTCACGATGCAATTTGGTAAATTGTCGAATCCGAGTTGTCTACAATTGCCACTTTTATTTCTATATTCATACTGTGTGTCGGGGGGATAGACTCGCACACAGTGTATCTTGAATGAATCTGTCATTATACGCGAGTACCTACTTTCTATTGTTCACGATCGAGAACACCCATTCCGTTCACATTTCTGAAGAGCTTCCAGAGTGCTATGGGTACCCCGCACTGAATTTTATTACTTGCTTTCCACCCGAGAGCGATGCAGTCTGAGCCGTACCATCCAGACCCTTGAGGATACTTTTGCGGGCTGTGGACTTGACTATCAGGGCAGTTGGCCACAGTTCTTCGCCTATGGCTGAATTTGCTCTATAACAATAAGTTATCAGCCAGTATTCAGACTAGCAGCGGTTTGAAGCCCTTATAGGTGGAGACAAGTGCAGAGATCACCCACTTCAATTGGATGTGAAGTGCGGGAGAGATTTGGTTTGGTCCCGATGTAATTACAATAGTTCAAGCCTAAAGTTCGACTTGCGCGAGAACGTCCTATGACACGCCCAAAGTTCGACAAAAGAGTCTATGTCGGACACAACGTACCGGCGAGAATTGGGGAATTTTAGTCTGGCGATCATCCCGTTATTTCTGCTGAAGTGTCTTATCCAACGAAAGGAGTTAAGAGATTTGGTATTCGAGGAAAGTTGAGTCCTCAATTTATTGGCACCTACAGCTGTTGCGAACGAATAGCCCCCCGTAGTTATCGGTTGCCTTGCGGCCCGAACTCATCGGGAGTCCACGATGTATATTCATGTATTCTACCTCTCACGAGAAATAATGTTTTTGATCCAACTCATACTACGTTCGGAGGTACTCAGTGGATTGTACACTCGAAGATTGTAGCTTTCGAGAGCATCCCAGTAGGATACTATCGAGAAGATAAAACGGCTTCGAAAACCCGAAGATCCCTTACGAAATGATCCTCTTGGAACAACTCATGCATGAACGGGAAGCCACTGGGAACTGGAAGAGTGCAATGCAAGGCCATCTATCCTATCTACCTTCTCGATGGACGTTGAGGTATGTGTTTACAAGTTTTGCGAACGAAACTTCTTCCTTAGAGGCGGTGAGACTGTATACACTGGACTTCGCAAATTGCAGAGCTTCGAGTGTGTGGAAGGAAGTGTGGAACTATTCTACATGTGTCTAAATGATCTATGGACAAGTTTTTTGAAAAGTAGAGAGTGATTGTGAGGGTTACAAAGTGGTGAGAAATTGCATCAAACAGGCGAAATTAGCCTTTTTCTGCTCTGTTGTTACCGTTTACCATACTACCTGTAGTACAAACTGGCGCAGAAATTTGGCAGGCAAGGCTAATTGGTCATCTTCACGTTTTTGATTCTAATCTATTAACCAGCACGACTGGGATACTCAGTGAGCTGTGGAAGTCCAGAGAAGTTTTCTCCCATCTTTCTCTTTCTCCTCATCTCTATGGTGTTTTTTCTCTCTCTTACGTTTTGAATCGCGATTTTCGGCCTCGTCTTTCGTCGCCGCGTGCGTTCTTCGCTGGTGCGCAAGCTTTGCAGAAGCTATGGCGTAGGGACACTGGTGAGAGACGTTATTCACCTGGAAGGTTCTTCTGCAACTCTGAACCAGTGGCGCTTGCTGGTTGGAAGCTGAGAAGGTACCGACGCGATGTTTTCATCCGTATCGGCATTCTACTTCGTCGATTTGAGTATTGAGTTTGAGTTTTTGCTCTAACCGAAGTAAACTGAGATTCAGCGTATCTATCTGATGAATTATTCAGCTGCCTGAATTAAGCTCCTTAGACTAGGGATACTTCTTTGCAAGATTAATTCCGACGAGAATTAAGCCATTTATGGAAGCTTAATCGGAGAACTATGACGCGGATATTGACGCAAGTTTCGTATGATTCCTTCGCAGCACGGTTTTCAACCATTCAGAGCTAAATCTTAGTGACCTTGGGATTGATTTAGAGGGTGTTCTAACCTGAGTAAGCAGGATTTCCCTTCAAAACTGATTTCGCAAGAATCTCGTAAATTCCATAGTCATACTGCGCCCGTTGAACGTCGTTAACTCTGATTGTTGCGCAGCTCGACGTGCAATCGACCTTTGGATCACATTTCACTCCATTATTGAGACGCTTTCTTGGAATGCTTAACTTGAGGTATCTCTATTGAGCCAAACAGGGATCTAACTATGTACGATGTACAAGTGCATTCGCGCCGAAATCCGGACATTTCGATCGTATTTTGATAGATATTTAGCTTCATGTTCAGTCCAGGATGTGCGACCTGATGGGCTGACATTTTTTTTTTCTTTTTTTTTTTTTTTTTTTCGCGGACTCCTTCGACTGATGGGAAGCATAGTACTAGGTTGGGTTGACCTAACCAGAGCCAAGTAAGCCCCCTATGTTTATATGTATTATAGACGTGGTTTAATTATATGCCTTTGTGATGTTAACGAGGCTCGGAATTCATCATCATGACTGTTTATCATATGTGAAATGAGGTTCATGCATAAAAGTACTCATGCCATTTAAAGTATCTTTGTTTAGTTCAGTAGATACAACCAGTGAGATCAGTTTATTATGTTTCTAATGATATAGAGAAACATATATACATGGAAAGTATTTCTTATTCATATTCACATCAGTTGAATGGTTATGAACAAGTGTTATAGATGCACTTTAAAGTAGAGAACAATGACATTCTCAACTGACTCTAACGTAGAAACTATGACATGCTCGATGACTATTGTTGATAGTGCCATACTATGGGAAAGATTATCAATACTATGTGATTTTAGCTTACCCTCACATGATTTACAATCTACGTGGATACTAGCTTTTGCTGTTACTATTTGTTGTATTGAAATTTCCGATCAGGATCGAGGAGGATCGAGGGTTTCTGAACTTTGCAACGTTGAAAAGTATGAAATGAGAATGTGCGACTATGGACTTTGCTTGCTTGCCATCAGTGCTCATTCGCACACGCTTGTGAGAGGTAGCTCCTAAAAGCCGGCGACTCCGGAGTTGGCCTCTACGCGACAAGTTGCTCAGCTCGTGCGGGATTGGGTGCCGAAGTGGATTGCCGTGGAGTGAGTGTATACTACCACGGGGCCATTAGGGCGGCCGCAAGCTGAGACTACCTTTTGAGTTAGGTCCTAGTGAATACGAAAATGAAAGTGGAAAATGGATAATGATAGTAAATAATGAATGTATCAGTGTGTACGTGCATACAGTAGTACTTACACTTCTATGATTACTTTATGTTTCATGTTTTAGTAGTTGCGATACGTTCTATTATTCAGTTTGATTCTCTATGCAGTAATCTAATGTTCTACATGTTAAATACATGCCCTGTTATCACGTTAGCAACTGCTATTTCTATATCATGCATTTATCGCTGTCTACTCTACTTTCCAGTACATCATGAGCACTCAGTGGTGTAAATCGCCGAGGCCTGGCGGTTACCACTGGGAACTATTGTTACATAGTTCTTCACGCTCCTTTTGTGTTGTTTTTACAGAGCCATCTACAGGAGAGGCTAGGGATCGTGGCAAGGGAGTCGCGTCTAGCTAGACATTGCTAGAAGCATGCTAGTCAATCAACTTGCTACTCGGGCTACGCCCGAGGGTGATGTCCCGTTGTATAGAGAAACCACCATTGTACCTATCCTATTTTTGTATACTCGTGATGTATATGTACTACTTGGACCGTGAACTGCAGTTGTGATACTTCTCTTCTGTCGAGATTTTGGATTGTATTTTCCTTTGTTCTTTTACTGATAGTATATCGACTTGTACATTGCTCTGATATCAGGATAGGACTCTCTTTGTTTTACTTCCTATCGACTTGCTTTCTTTGTAGACGCCTTATATACTGCAGGTGTATGGCGGGTCTGTGCACGTACCGGATATGCTTCCGCTGGTACCCGGGCGTGACAAGAACTTAGCTGCTGGGCAATTCTCCAACCTACGGGGACCGGTCTCTCCTCTCAGGGACCGGTCCTTGAGAGCAGAATTGCTGGGACTTAACCATTTTCCCAACAATCACTCTCCCGGGTCCCTACACCTTATACATAGATTCTAAAGCACTTGGAACCCATTGTAACTTGCTCCAACATGTCCGACTCTACGTTCCGCTCGTTTCGACGGAACTCGGCACATTTCTTGGGGAAGTGATAAGTTACATTCCCCGCCCCTTAAAATTAGTTTCGTCCGCGAAACTCAACACGTACCTTAGTTCATTTGCTCGAACAAGTGAGGATAGACCTCGCGCATCTTCTCCTTGAGTTCCCACGTGGATTCACGCCTCGAGTGATTACTCCATTGCACTTTTACATACGGAATAGTCCGATTCCGTAGCTTCCGCTCCTATCAAGCAAGAATGCTCGCCGGAAACTCTTCGTAAGTGACATCCTCGCGCAACTCCACCGGCTCATACTCCAACACATGTGAGGAGTTCTGAAAATACTTGCGGAGATTCGATACTTGGAACACGTTGCGCACTCTCACAAGCTTCGGCGGTAATGCTAACTTGTACGCCACGGGCCCAATCCGCTCAAGGATCTCATAAGGCCCTATGTATCGGGGACTAAGCTTCCCCCGAATACCAAATCGCTTTACCCCACACATTGGCGACACCTTGAGAAACACACGGGCGCCAACCGCGAACTCCAAATTCTTTCGGCGCTTATTCGCATAGCTTCGTTGCCGCGATTGTGCCGTCAATAATCGTTGGCGAGCAAGATGGACTTTCTCTTCCGCCTCTCGCACCACATCTGGACCAAGGGTGACTCTTTCACCCACCTCACTCCAATGAATAGGAGAGCGACACCTACACCCATAAAGTGCCTCAAACGGTGCCATCGCTATACTTTCTTGATAATTATTATTGTAAGCGAACTCCGCCATCGGCAAATACTCATGCCACCCTCCATTGTAATCGAGTACACACACTCGCAACATATCCTCGAGTATCTGAATTGTCCTCTCTGACTGGCCATCACTCTGAGGATGAAACGCCGTACTGAAATAGAGCCGCGTGCCTAGAGCATCCTGCAAGCTCTTCCAGAAATGAGAAGTGAACCTGTTAAGTCCTGTGTGTTGGCAAGTTTCGTGAAGTGAGTCGGAGTCTTGAAAAATCGATACGTATCGTCGAAGATCGAAGAATTAAAGATTTCGAAGAAATTGGAAAATGACTCACGATGTGAATCACGATGTCTAGGTAAAGTGTTAATTCATGTTGTGGTGATTCATACTTAGTTGTAGGCATTAGAATCATAATACCAATATTTACTGGATTAGAAAGTGCATCGAAACTTTGCAAAACTCGAAACGGTGAAAATTTGCAAAGTGTACCGGTACAGCATCAGAAGTGTACCGGTACAAAATGTGTACCGGTACAGCCATCGACATGTAACCAGTTCCACTGTTTCATCAGTTTTTTCGTTCCGTCATCGTGTAACCGGTGACAGCTTAAAGTGTACCGGTACACAGTGTAAAATCGTAAAAACTTTCTAATCCGACTCCGATTGATTCTAAAACCTATAAATAAGCTATTGGGGTTCTCTAACTTATCAAGTATCATGAAAATACATGTTTGAGAAATCCTAGAGGCTCGGATTTCATCTAAAACCTATTTTCTACATATTAGCCTCTTTTAGGTCAAATCGAGATATTAGAATTTCATATCTATATGTCGATTTGATCTTCGCTTCGCTTGGAGTTCTCTTCCTGGTTTTCATCGATACTCTAAGTGAAGGATCACCATACACATGATGTTCTTCATAACGGCGTCGTGGATTCGGCGTGACTGACGGCGGTTCGTGGATTCGGATCGTGAGCTTCGTGGATTCGGAGCGGAGGCGTTTCGTGGATTCGGAACGTGGCGTTCGTGGATTCGAACGTGAGAGCGTGGACAACCCGGAGGATTGCGCGAGATTCATAGGAGGTTAAGAGAGGTTAAGTCCGTGGAGTCGGTAATCATCTTGTAATCTTTTCTCTTAGTGAATTATTTCTTCGCGTGTTGGTCCCGTGGGTTTTTCTCCAAGTTGGAGTTTTCCCATGTAAATGTCGGTGTGATTTTTATTTTCCGCATTTATTTTTATCGCATTGAGATTTGTGGTTTTTGGCTATTACACCTATTCACCCCCCTCTAGGTGTTAGATACAATCTAGATAGATCCTTGGGCTCCTCAAAACTTACAATTGGTATCAGAGAGGGATCTAGATAAATTGTTATCTAATGGCCGAAGGCGGAAACATTAATCGACCACCGCTCTTCGATGGGACAAACTATGCTTATTGGAAAGTTCGCATGAGAGCTTTTCTAATCGCAATCGATGAGCGCGTTTGGCAATCAATAGAATTTGGATGGAAACATCCTATTGAAAAAGTCGAGAATGTTAAAACGCCAAAACCACAGAACAAGTGGACGAAAGATGAAAACAAGTCATCTTCGTTTAACGGTAAAGGAATTAATGCTTTATTCAATGCTTTATCGCAAACGGAGTTTACTCGTGTTTCGGCATGTGAAACAGCAAAGGAAATTTGGGATACTCTACAAGTTACGCATGAAGGAACAAGCTTAGTAAAGGTTCAAAAATTACAAATGCTAACAAGCAAATTTGACTCAATTTTTATAGAAGAAAACGAGACCTTTACCGAGTACTATACGCATCTACAAGACGTTGTGAATACATGCGCTAACTTGGGAGAGAAAATCCCGGATGCTAAGGTTGTTAGAAAGATTCTTCGAACTCTTCCCGAACGCTTTTGGGGCAAAGGTTGCCGCAATCGAAACCGTTAAGCATCCGGACGAGATGAAAGTCGAAGAGTTAATAGGCGCTGTACAAACGTATGAGATGACTTTTCCTACTAACCCATCTTCTTCCAAGTTTTTTTCTAAAAGCACAGGGGTTGCACTCAAATCAACAAAGAAAGAAGAAGACGACTCGGATTCTGACGGAGATATTTCGCTCGCCGACTTTGAACATCAATTGGCGCTCCTCACGAAGAAGTTCCGACAGAATTTTCGAAAGAAGAACAATTCGGACAAGGCTTCATCTTCGAAGCATAAATCTTTTTCAAGACAATCTTCAAGTGCTAAATCTAAGGATAAAAAACTTGCAAAGTCTTCGAAAGAAAAAGATGAATTTGAAGGCGAAATTCAATGCTACAAATGCAAAGGCTACGACCATATTGCAATGGATTGTCCTTCAAAGAAGTCTTATAAGCAAAAGGCTTTGCAAGCTAAGACTTGGGATGATTCTTCTTCTAGTGAATCATCTTCAAGTGACGAAGAAAAGAGGGATCACATTGCTTTATTTACTAACACTTCTCTACCTTCATCTAACGTTGTTTGTTTATCCTCAATTGTTTCTAATTCTAATGTTTCTCTCTCTTCGCATGAGTTTTCGAGCGACAATAGCAGAAGCGAGGAGGAATCAAACGACGAGGATATAGCGGAAGCATACAATCAACTTCTTATTGATTCGAAAAAGATGACCAAGCTCAATAAGAAGTTGAGGTGTCGGTTATTGGACATTAAAGAGGAGAACAAAAATGTGAAGACCACGAATAAAGCTCTTGAGGAGGAAAGGGAATCAATATTGAAAAACAATTCGATCCTCCAAAAGAAGCTAGAGAAAGAGGAATTAACGGTCAAATCATCTAAAGACAAGATTGAATTTTTGGAGCATCAATTTCAGGAAATTCATGCATCCAATCAAGTCTTAACTAGTCAAGTTTGTCAACTCAAATCCGATCTTCAAAAATTTTCTTCTGGATCAAAGAAACTAGATCATATGCTCGGATTGGGTCAAACAAACAAGTTAGGCCTCGGATATGAAAGAACAAGTGTTGAGAAGGTTTCAAAATTAACTTCTAAAGTCTCAACAACTTTGAAACAGAAGGTGTGTCATAAATGTGGAATCAAAGGACACATCAAAAAGAATTGCCCAAATAAGGAAAAGAAGAGTCAATCGGCAATGTTGGAACCTCAATCGGCATCATCTACAACTCGGCTTCCCCCACGGAATCAAAAGAAAATTCAACTGGGTCGAGTACCTCAAGGGAACCGGACTTCTAAGCCGCAATGTCAAGTTCAACCATTCCCACAAGCAAACCGGAATTCAAAGTTTCATCAACAATTCCAACCGAAGCTTCAAGCGACGAAACGACCAACGGTTGATCAAAACTTAAAGCAAATTGTGCTTAACGTCGACAAGACAAGACAACGGAAAATCCGACAAGTTTAGATTCGGAAAGGTGATATCTTTCCTTACTCTTCGTCTTAGTTTGTTTTGATTGTTTATGTAATGTTTTGATTGGTGCTTGTTGCATATTTTTTTTCATTGCATTACATGATGATTTCCGTGTGCAAAATTTAAAAAAAACAAAAATTTGAGAAAGGATGTTTGGGAATTTTAAAAGTTTTTTGAGAAAGGAGACGATTGAAAATCTTTATTTTGAGGAGATTAGAATTTTTTCCAAAGTGTTTTTAACCGGAATTCATCTTGAATTAAATTCATATTAATTATCGGTTTTACTCCACTTTTTATTATTTTGATGATAATTTAATATATGATTTCTTAATACATATATTCAACAAAATTTTGAAATCAAATTTGATCTCTTGATGATTAATCTATCTCGGTTGTGTGTGTTGGATATGATAGATGGATATTCGCTAATAGACTAAACTTTGTCAAAATATTTTCAATTGTGAGATTGTCTAATTTAGGGGGAGTTTGAAATTATTTTTTAAAAAAAAGAGAAAAAAAGGAAACTCCTATGTTTAAAAGATGTGCAAAAAGTTACATCCAAAAGTAGTGTGAAAACTACCACCACATGTAGGAAAGAGCTACCACCTTGGTCATTCGACAAGTGTGTGAAGCTACCACATGAAGATTGAATTGAATAACCGAAAAGGTCGAAAAAATTGAATATTTTAGAATTTTCGGAGTTATATGGTGTTTGTTTGAAAAAGAAGCTCAAAGAGCCACCCCCGGTATCATATTAGTAAAATCTCTATTTTGAACGGATTGCGACAAATTGGTGTCAATTTTGCCGAATTTCTAAAAATCATTTTTCGTGAACCGTTACATCTTTATGATTTTGAAACTCGAGGTCATGTTTGATAACAAAATTGTGATATTTCGATGTATTTTGAAATCTTATAATATTTTACCTTCATTATAATAATTTTTGGAGTAAAGTCCTTAATTTGTATGAAATTAATTTAAGTTTAAAGGGTTTTTAAATTCAAGTTTTCAAAATCTGGAAAAGTGTACCGGTACAAAATCCCGTGTACCGGTACAAATTACTGTAGCCGCGGAAATAAAACCGGTTACAGGGCTTTTTTTCTCCTCCAAATCTAAATCAAATTTCGTTCTCTCTCTCTCTCTAAAATCTCTAGGAGACTTTTTCTTCCAGATCTACTCGGTTTTTCCAAAAATTAGTGAGTATTTAGCTTGGATTTAATCGTTTCATCGCGTTCTTGCCTATTTTTCGAAAATATTCCGAGTTGAAGTTAGATCTCTGTTTTGATTCATTTTTGATGGAATTTTTTGCTTCGTTTCAGTTTGTATGCATGTATTCTTGCTTCTAGAACGTTTAGATCATGTCATAATGCGTTATTTTTCGCTGATCTATGTTCCTTATATCATAATACATGGAATTTCGGGATTGTTCTTGAAATATCAATTTTTGATGAAATTTTTTGCATGAATGAGTTTGAAATAGCGTTAGTATGCATTCTAAGAATATTAGATATTTTTTCGCTATTTTTACAGATTTTTTCAAAATTTTCTTCATGTATGGCTCATTTTAATGTAGGAAAATGGTGTTTTCGCTTGTGATTCTGCATTTGGTGCTTATGGCCGCGGGTCGTGGCCGTGGTAGTGGTCGAGGACGTCGCGGGACATCAAAGAGAACTCGTACTGCTAACGAGTCATCAGGATCCGATCCGGATTATCAAGCAAGCTCACTTGAAGCTACTGAAGAAGCTGTTACTAGGGCTGCTAAAGGAAAAGGCCTAGCAGGAGAATCCTCGCGAGGAGGTGATTCTCGTGCGTGTGAGAGTCGCTCCAAACGTGCTGCAAAGGCTTCGTCAGAGCGACGGAGGATATATTCGAGCCGATCAGTTCTAGCTGAGCGCTATGTCAACTTTACTGAGCTGATCAAGGAGGTACCAGATTTTGGTCGATTGCTGCAGAGGGTCCCTATTGAGCCCGTAGGACGGGTTCCAGCTCGTGCTCCATTCTGTGTGGAACTCATTCGGGAGTTTTACATGAACGGGATGATGCTTGCAGAGGATGAGGAGACTGGGATTTATGTGTTTGAGACATATGTGCGTAAGCAGAAAATTCAAGTCACTCCTTACACGATTGGAGAGCACTTAGGCATGCATGTTGATACTACCGGCCTTCACTATACGACAGGGCTTTATCAGTCTTCGACCCACTGGGAGATTGTTATAAAAGCTATATGCAAGGAAGGCATGAGGACAAATCATTCATACGTGGAATCCAAAGATTTGCTACCCGAGTATCATCTACTCTCCTTGGTGATGAGCTACAATGTTCAACCTACAATTGGAACAAAAAGGATTCGTTGGGATCGTCTGGTGCTTTTATATCTTCTTGGATATCCTGAGGAAGCGGACGGGTTGAACATCAATATTCCCTTTCTGATGTGGCAAAGAATGGCTCATGTCATACAGTCTCAAGTTCGACGTGATCTACTTCCGTTTCCGTTGCTGATCACGAGGATTCTTCAAGAATACGGAGTTGACGTGTCGTGTGAGAAGTATGACATTGGACTTGGACCGATTGATGCTGTAACCTGGGCCAAGTCAAGAAGCACACTAAAGACTTTTCAGCAAACTAAGGGATCATCCAAAGGAGCTTCTAGTTCAGCACCTCCACCTCATACAGAGCATGAGGGATCTTCAAGCTCAGGGGGAGTGATTACTGTAGAATCACTTCACCATGATGTGCGCTCGTTGAAGAAGAAAGTGGCAGATCTTGCTAGAAAGGTAGAAATGGGAATGAAGAGAATGATGGAGAAATTGGAATGTAGGCATGATGATATTTTTCCTACTCAGTCTACCTACTCCACTTATACCAGATCGACATCGCGACATCCACTCATTCCACTGTCCGGTGATGCTCGTGAGGCTGGGGGATCTGGAGCTGGCGCAGGAGATGATGATGATGATGACGATGACATGGAGTGATTTCTTCCTCGAGCTCAGTCTTTTTACTTCACTGTGTTTGCTTTTTAGGACGATGTTTTAGTTTAGCTTTGCTTGCTTATCTTTCTTTTGCTTTAGGCCTGTAACTATGACTTGACTACTCTTATACTTTCTAGTATGTTTTCTCTCTTTATATGCTTTATCTTTGGCAATTTTTGCAAAAAGGGGGAGAGCAATGATGAACAGGTGTTGATCGAAGCAGTGTAACTTGTAAGAGTGTCTAGGTTTCAACTTTCTATATCTTTTTGGATAAATTGTTTTGCAGGAAATCAAGACTTCAAGACTCCTTGTTGCGTCTAAGTCATAAAGTCTGTTTTAGGAGTTTTTTATGTACTTTTGCATTTCATATTGTATTTGGATCACATGCGAGGGGTTCAATGTTTTGGTGATGACAATTGAACTTCGTTTCTTTAAGATGTAATTTTTGAGTTTTTGTGTGTTTTGTCATGAAATTGCCAAAGGGGGAGATTGTTAAGTCCTGTGTGTCGGCAAGTTTTGTGAAGTGAGTCGGAGTCTTGAAGAATCGGTGCATATCGTCGAAGATCGAAGAATTCAAGATTTCAAAGAAATTGGAAAATGACTCACGATGTGAATCACGATGTCCAGGCAAAGTGTTAATTCATGTTATGGTGATTCATATTTAGTTGTAGGCATTAGAATCATAATATCAATATTTACTGGATTAGAAAGTGCATCGGAACTTTGCAAAACCCGAAACGGTGAAAATTTGCAAAGTGTACTGGTACAGCATCAGAAGTGTATCGGTACAAAATGTGTACCGGTACAGCCATCGACATGTAACCGATTCCACTGTTTCGTCAGTTTTTTCGTTCCGTCATCGTGTAACCGGTGACAGCTTAAAGTGTACCGGTACACAGTGTAAAATCGTGAAAACTTTCTAATCCGACTCCGATTGATTCTAAAGCCTATAAATAAGCTATTGGGGTTCTCTAACTTATCAAGCATCACGAAAAGACATGTTTGAGAAACCCTAGAGGCTCGGATTTTATCTAAAACCTATTTTCTACATATTAGCCTCTTTTATGTCAAATCGAGATATTGGAATTTCATATCTATATATCGATTTGATCTTCGCTTCACTTGGAGTTCTCTTCCTGGTTTTCATCGATACTCTAAGCGAAGGATCACCATACACATGATGTTCTTCATAACGGCGTCGTGGATTCGACGTGATTGACGGCGGTTCGTGGATTCGGATCGTGAGCTTCGTGGATTCGGACTGGAGGCGTTTCGTGGATTTGGAACGTGGTGTTCGTGGATTCGAACGTGAGGGCGTGGACAACCCGGAGGATTGCGCGAGATTCATAGGAGGTTAAGAGAGGTTGAGTCCGTGGGGTCGGTAATCGCCTTGTAATCTTTTCTCTTAGTGAATTATTTTTTCGCGTGTTGGTCCCATGGGTTTTTCTCCAAGTTGGAGTTTTCCTACGTAAATCTCGGTGTGATTTTTATTTTTCGCATTTATTTTTATCGCATTGAGATTTGTCGTTTTTGGCTATTACATCTATTCACCCCCCTCTAGGTGTTAGATACAATCTAGATAGATCCTTGGGCTCCTCAAAACTTACAGAAGCGGGGGTCTCGATTTGACACAATCGATAATGGAACCCTATGCCATCTCACTACCTCATCCAAGTAGGCTTGTGCTAACTTGTCTCCTAACCACGTGGTGTGTATCGGCAAGAAATGAGCCGACTTCGTCAAACGGTCCACAACCACCCATATTGCATCATGTCCGGCTTGCGATCGGGGTAGTCCGACTACAAAGTCCATCGCTATGTCCTCCTATTTTCACACGGGGATTGGTTAGCTCTGCAACTTCCCCGCGAAAAATCGACGCTCGACCTTCACTTGTTGGCACGTCAAACACTGTGCCACGAACTCCTCAATGTCTCTTTTCATGCCCGGCCACCAATAATGCAATTTCAGGTCTTTGTACATCTTAGTGCTGCCCGGGTGAATACTATACGGGGAATGATGCGCTTCTTGCAACACCATCTTACAGATCTCGTCATCCTTGGGCACACACAACCGGTTTCTGAACCGAAGTGCATCGCCGGATCCCACGCCGAAATCACCGGCGCGTCCGGCGTCAAAGTCATTCCGCACCTTTTGGAGATATGGATCATCAACTTGCCGCTCCTTAATCCGTTCCAATAAGGTCGGTCGAACCACTAGCGCCTCCAAGATGGTCGGAACCTCTGGCGCCACCACTTCCAATCCAAACCGTTGCATTTTCTTTTGCAACAACGATTGACTAGTAATCGCCGTCGCCAAGTTCTCAACAAATTTCCTACATAGCGCATCGGCAACGACATTAGCTTTCCTGGGGTGGTATAGGATAGTAAGGTCATAATCCTTCAACAGCTCCAACCACCGCCGCTGTCGCATGTTTAACTCTTTTTCGGTGAATAAGTACTTGAGGCTCTTGTGATCGGTATATACCTCACAATGCTCACCGTAGAGATAATGCCTCCATAGCTTTAGCACGAAAATGACCGCCGCTAACTCAAGATTATGTATCGGGTAGTTCTTCTCATAGCTCTTCAACTGGCGCGAAGCATATGCAATGACTCGCCCATTTTGCATAAGTAAGAACACACCCGAGACCATTGTAGGAAGCATCACTATACACCACGAAACTCTCTCCCGGATGCAATAATTAAACTGCTTGTGACCCGAATTGTGAAGAACCTGGTAGAGCTCGGAAATGAGGTAAGCTGAATGTTTATCCCTGGTTTGAGTGTTTCTTTTGATTGCCTAAGTTGAAGAAGGCAACAAGCAATTGAGTTCTGAGCTTGAACTAGTAGCAAAAGTGAAATTTCAGCATTGAGATTGAGTACATTGAGGCTTATTGAAGCTACTATAGTAGTAATGCATATACTACTTAGAGTCGAGATACAAGTTTCGCTGAGGTGTATGTATAACTTCAGTTTAATCTCTTTTATTCTCCTATGAAGGAAAGTTAAATATACTCAAAGGTCTAAATTAATATTTCGACAGGTTCTTGGTACGCTAATTACGATAAAGCCAGTTAGGCTCTATTTGCATCTAGTCGGGTGATACCTTCGTGGATTCAGCCCGAGACGTGAGTTCTAATTGTTAGCATCACTACAGGTGGGTGGTGCTATCCGAAGTCTTTGAATCACCTTTTATGTCTATGGTTTTCCATTGAGCATATTACTTGTATTCATGCATCACAGGGTAGTGATATTATGAAAGTGATATTTGAATATGTGAATGTTTATCAATGTTGAGAAAATGTGAACTTAGAGTGTGAACATGGAACCCTATGAAGGTATGGACTATAGCAATAGTAAACTTGGTGACATTCAACTAGAGATTTGGTTAGCATCGAAAGATGGAATTGTGAAACTAGTATAAAGAACTAGTTAGAGTAAAGTGTGACAGTGTTTGTCAGTTGAATCCTCTAAAAGGGGGATCAGATCATACTCACATTTGTTTGGTTCAAGTGGGGTCGCTCCCCCTTGGACGATGAGCTCCGGAGTAGTCATCTTTACTGGACCAGGAGGTTGCGTCTCCCCCAGTTGACAGTCCCGTCGGGTGCAGGTTGCGTCTCCTCGATGTTTGGGATAGTGTCAGTGAGTTATTGTTAACCAAGAGTTAACCAGTGAATTGGGTAAATTCAATAAAAGCATGCATATTTACAGTTTTCATATATTGCTTCTTTCAGCTTTGTACAGGCATTGTAGTAGTTACATGTTTAGTGGTTACTATCTGTTTGCTTTTCTTGCCTACATATGCCTGAATAGACCTAGTGGGTGAGTCGGCGAGGTCGGTGGCCGAACCCACTGGGAACTTATTTGTAGTTCTCACACCACTAACCATACAGGTTCCAGTGCGAGTGTTGTGGCCGAGGATTGTGGCAAGGGCCCTGCAGCTTAGCTAGCTGACACCAGAGTTTTAGCAGTTACCATTTTGAGTTCATGTATCATCTATTTTGATGTACTGAAACATTTAGTTATATACATGCTTTATAATACATACATTAACATGTCTCACTGGAACCTTTACCGCGGTCGCTCGCCGGCTCGCTCGGTCCCGGCTCTGTGGAATAGTGGGTGAGAACTACAACAAAGTTCCCAGTGGGTTCGGTCCCAATCTCACCGACTTTTCCACTAGGACTAATTCAGGCATAATAGAAAGGATAAGCAGAATAGTAGCCAAACTATAATCATGATGCTAATATGCTTGAACAATAAAGCAGGAAGTATGCTCAATGTAAATCATGCAAGTATGCAAGTTCTTTGTTCTTTACGTTTTGTTCTTTAACCTTTGTTCTTTGTTTTTTAATCTCAAGGCTAACCGGGGGGTTTCGTCACATTAACTTGCCCACATTAAATCCATCATCGCGGGCCCTCAGCTGCCTCCCGCTAAGACCGTCCTCGGGTTTACTCCAACCCGTGATGCAAAAACTCCGGAGCGCATCGCTCGAGGGGGAGCGACCGCCTCGAGCACGGAACTCATAGCAAGTATGATCGATTTTTAACTCTAAGGATATATAGTTCAATCATTGTCTTTACACTAACTCTAGTGTTCTTTACATCACTTTATTTTGCTAACTCTAGCAATCATTGTTCTTTAACTTTACTCGTTCTTTATGCCACTTTCATTTTCTTTCCCTATCTCTAATCATTATCATTGTTCTTTGCGTCACATTTCTCTTTGATGCCACACACACTAACTCTAGTGTCACTTTTCTTTACATTATCGAATGCCACTCGATCTATATTTTATTGTGTCACTTTGTTCTTTCATCTCATTGGGTGCTCACATTATATCTCATGCATACATATAGGGTTAAATAGGCTCTCAAACATTTCAAATAGCATGTGTACTCACATCATGCAACATTCACATGTATATCATCACATCTACCCTATAATGCATGCAACAATATAAATATATGCTCAATTGAATGACACATTAGGCATAGAGGGAATTCCAACAAGTTTGGATAGCAACCCACCTCGTAAGCGTACTAGGATACTACAATGATTTTCTTGGGATTTTTAGCCTCTTAGTTCATCACCTGCGGCAAAACGAAGTCCCATTAGGCTATTTTGCTCATATCTTTACATTGGCTTTTCGTAACGTCAATCCGAGCGCACCAACGCGTCGGAAATACCCCCAATTAGGTTTCTAGAGGGTCAATTTCGCTTTGAAACCCTCCAGAGCAAAAGCCCCAAATTTGGGTGCCCTAGCTCATAGCGTATCAAAACCTAGGGTTTGATCTCTTAGAGAAGCAAAAGTAAGCTTCAAATCATCTAAAGGTTCCATTTGAACCATCCTTAGCTCATTCAAAACCCATTTTAGGGTTTCACCATGGGAGGGATGGAAGCTTTCCTCTAAGCTTCACCACCAACACCCAAATCCATGGTTTTGATCTCTAAAAGAAGCAAAAGAAAGCTTCAAATACTTAATAGGTTCCATTAAAACCATTTCTAGGTCCATTCAAACCCTAGTTGAGCTTTACCACTATTGGGGTTCAAAGCTTACCTTGTAAGCTTTCCTTTTCCAAGCTAGGGAAGGAGAGGAGGGGTCTTCTTTTCCTCCTTGCCTTCTTCTTCACCTTCTTTCTCTTCTTTTCCTCTTCTTTCTTTGTCTTCTTCTTCTCCTTCTTGTCTTCTAGAGAGAGAAAGAGAGATGAGAGGGAGTGTGTGAGGGAGAGAATGAGAGGAAAAAGCCCTCAAAGCCCTCCACTTAACCATTAGGTTGCACAAAAGCAAATAGGCCCCCCAACTTTCATTTTATTGAACTGCTCAAACTGGGCAGATTTCGGGTTCGGGGACCGGTCTCCCCGACTTGGGACCGGTCCCAGAGAGCTGCTCCCCGCAGCTGCGCAGGGCTCCCCGCGATGCAACCGGTCTCTCCCAGGGGGACCGGTCTCTCGGGGATCGGTCTCTCTCCGCAGGGATCGGTTCCCGAGAGCTGGTTTTCTGGGACTTAGCCGATTTTCGGCCTTTCTCATTTCTCACGCGTTCGGGGACTGGTCTCTCCCACCAGGGACCGGTCCCCGAGAGCACAAAACCTGCAGAATGCAGATTTTTGATTCTTTAGCTCTCGAAAACCTCCCACAACGCACTTTCGGTCATTTTAACACCTTCGGACTTTCCGAAGTGCACCATCCTCGGGCTTTGGTCAATTTGACTAAAGTTCGATATTTATTTTCCGAATTTTCGGTATATTATATTCTCCACCCCTTAAAATAATTTCGTCCACGAAATTACGCATACCTTAACTTGTCGACTCAAATAAATGCGGATACTCTCTCCGCATGGTCTCCTTGAGCTCCCAAGTGGCTTCTCGCACAGCATGGTTGTTCCATTAGACTTTCACATACGGAATTCTTTCTTCTCTTTCAAGGATGCACACCGGGTACTCCTCATAAGACATATCCTCACGTAACTCCAGGGGCTCGTGCTCTAACATATGTGTCGAGTTACGAATATACTTTCGGAGATTTGACACATGAAAAATATTGTAAACTCTCGCGAGTCTCGGTGGTAGTGCGAGCTTGTACGCTACTGCCCCCACACGCTCTAGTATCTCGAATGGTCCAACATAACGAGGACTTAGCTTCCCGCGGACCCCAAAACGTTTGACTCCTCGCATCGGCGATACTCTTAATAATACGCGGTCTCCAACCGCAAACTCTAAGTCCTTTCTTCGCTTATCGGCATAACTCTTTTGTCGAGATTGCGTCGCCGCTAATCGTTGACGGGCAAGACGAACCTTTTCTTCCGCCTCCCGTACCACATCCGGGCCAAGAGCCGTTCTCTCGCCCACATCGCTCCAATGAATAGGAGAACGACACTTTCGACCATATAGTGCTTCAAATGGCACCATCGCTATACTCTCTTGATAACTGTTATTATACGCGAACTCCGCCATCAGCAAAAAATCATGCCATCCTCCCTTATAATCCAGTGCACACGCTCAAAGCAAGTCCTCGAGAATCTGTATTGTTCGCTCTGACTGTCCATCACTTTGAGGATGAAACGCTGTGCTGAAGTCGAGCCGTGTGCCTAGCGCGTCCTGCTGGCTCTTCCAAAAGTGGGATGTGAACCTGGGGTCTCGATTCGATACAATTGATACCGGAACCCCATGAAGTCTCACAACCTCGTCGAGATAAACTTGAGCTAGCTTGTCTCCCGACCACGTAGTATGTATCGGCAAGAAGTGTGCCGACTTTGTCAATTGATCCACTATCACCCATATTGCATCATGTCCGCCTTGTGATCGAGGCAAACCGGTAATAAAGTCCATCGCTATATCTTCCCATTTCCAAACGGGTATTGATAGACTTTGTAGCTTTCCCGCCGAAAATCGGCGCTCGGCTTTCACCTGTTGGCACATTAAACATTGCGCCACGAACTCCCTAATATCTTTCTTCATACCCGGCCTCCAATAATACTCTTTCAAGTCCTTGTACATTTTAGTGCCGCTCGGGTGTATACTATAAGGGGATTGGTACGCTTCTTGCATGATCGCCCTTCGTAACTCATCATCCTTAGGCACACACCATTGATTTCTAAATCGAAGTGCGCCCTCGGCTCCAATACCAAAGTCTTCGGCATTACCACTCTCAACTTCACTTCGTACTTTTTGAAGATAAGGATCCGAAGCTTGGAGTTCCTTGATCTTTTCCAACAGGGTCGGTTGCACAACTAATGCGGCAAGTGTAGCTGACACTCCCGGCGCTACCACTTCCAACCCAAGTCTTTGCAATATTTTTTGCAATAGCGGTTGAGGCGTAATTGCCATCGCTAAGTTCTCCGCTGATTTTCTACTCAAAGCATCGGCCACGACATTAGCTTTCCCGGGGTGGTATAGTATAGTGACAACATAGTCCTTTAGCAATTCTAACCACCGCCGCTGTCGCATGTTCAACTCCTTCTTGGTGAACAAGTACTTTAGACTTTTATAATCCGTGTAGATCTCGCAATGCTCACTATACAAGTAATGCCTCCAAAGCTTTAGCGCGAAGATCACCGCAGCTAACTCAAGGTCGTGAATCGGATAGTTCTTCTCATAGCTCTTTAATTGGCACGATGCATAAGCAATGACCCGCCCTTTTTGCATTAGTACACACCCAAGACCAACATAAAAGGCATCACTGTAGACTACAAAAGTCTCCCCCGGAGTCAGTAAGGCAAGCACCGGGGTCGACGTCAATCTGCTCTTTAACTCTTCGAAGCTCCGATCACAATCGTCGCTCAAGACATACTTTACTCCTTTATGCATGAGGCGCGTTAGTGGAGTAGTTATTTTAGCGAACCCCTACACGAACCGCCGGTAGTAGCCCGCAAGTCCAAAAAAACTGCGGACCTTTGCTACATTCGTTGGGCGAGGCCAATCCTTTATTGCCTCTACCTTCTTCGGATCTACCGAAACTCCGTCGCCCGATACCACATGACCCAAGAATGTGACTTCCTTTAGCCAAAAGTCACACTTCTTTAACTTTGCATAGAGCTTCTCCTGTCTGAGTATTTGCAACACAGCTCTCAGATGCTCCTCGTGCTCCTCTTCATTCTTTGAGTAAACCAATACGTCGTCTATAAACACCACGACGCACCGGTCCAATAACGGCCTGAAGACTCGGTTCATCAAGTCCATAAATGCTGCCGGGGCATTAGTAAGTCCAAATGGCATTACCGTGAACTCATAATGGCCATACCGCGTACGGTACGCCGTCTTGTGCACATCCTTCGGCCTAATCTTTAGTTGATGATACCCCGATTGGAGATCAATCTTCGAATACACCTTGGACCCTTGCAACTGATCGAATAAATCGTCAATCCTTGGCAACGGGTACTTGTTCTTTATCGTTACTTTCTTCAACTCGCGATAATCTACGCAGAGTCGAAGTGTGCCATCCTTTTTCTTTACAAATAGCACCAGAGCTCCCCACGGTGACACGCTCGGCCTCACGAAGCCTTTATCGAGCAAGTCTTGTAATTGGCCTTTTAGCTCCTTTAACTCTACCGGTGCCATTCTATACGAAGCATTCGAAACTGGTTCCGCCCCGGGAATCAAGTCAATGACGAACTCAACTTTCCAGTCCGGCGGCAGTCCTGGTAACTCCGCCGGAAACACATCCGGGTACTCGCACACTACTCGAATATCCCCCAACTCTGGGTACTCCTCCTTTCGAGCATCCACCATGGTTGCCAAATAGGCCTTACACCCTCCTTTGATCATCCTCTTTGCCATTACAGACGATATGGTCGCCACGAAGCGCCTACTTTTGCACGCTTGGTACACCAATTCTTCTTGATCAAGCTCACAAAAAGTGATCACCTTGCTTTCACAATCTATAACCGCATAGTACTTGGAGAGCCAGTTGGTCCCCAAGATAACATCGAATCCCCACATCTGATCTAGCACCAGCAGATCAATCGGCATAATCCAATCGCCTATTTGCACTGGACACGCCAAACACTCATTGTGGACACTGAATGAATGTTCAGGGACGTTCACCCACCAGTAATCCTCATTGTATATCATCTCTATGCCATGAGTTTGAGCAAATGATCCGCTAATGAATGAATGAGATGCGCCTGTATCAAATACTGTTCTAGCTCTAGTGCCTTTAATCACAATTATACCTGCCACGACGTCATCGGGTGCTGCAGGTTGTTGCTCCTCCACCTGAGCGGCAAAGACTCGGCCACTAGGCGCTCTTGATCCCTCCGGCTGACGCAGTGATGACGCGCGCCCAGCCGACATTGCTGGTGGCAACCCCGCAAGCTGTCTCGGGGTAGACGGTGATGATACCACTGCCGGTGCAGACGACGTCCACGTCGGATACTCCCGGATAAGATGTCCCAGTTGGCCGCACTTGAAACACTTGCCATCGCGCTGCGGGCAAGTCGACACTCGGTGCTCACCGCCACAAATAACACATCAAGGAGGTCTCCAGTTCTTCGACTGCTGTCGGGGATACCGAGAGGGTTTCTTAGTATTTGGCCGGCCCCCGGCACCACCCGCCGTTCGCTTCTTGCCCTTGTCCTTGCTCTCGGCCATAGCCTCCTGTTCTTCACGTACGTGGGCGCTACCGTGCTCCGCCCACAATGCCCTGTCAAAGATCCCCGCAAAGGTCGACAATTTCAGAATCTGCACCTTTTCATAGATCCTCGGCTGGAGTCCTCGCAAGAACCAATCAGCCCGATCCCGATCATCTCGAACAACATCGGGAACACAGTCAATAATGTGAGAGAACTCTTGCTCATATTCCCCCACCGATCGATCACCCTGTCTCAACTTGCGGAACTTCTCTTGTAGTCTCCGCTTTACCGTGTCGAGAAAGTAGTTCGCGAAGATTGCTCTCTTGAACTCCTCCCACAGCATAAGCGGAAGATCGGTAGGTCGATCCCGCTTGACTCGCTTCCACCACACCATCGCCGCCTTCTCAAGACAATGGGTTGTAAGGTACACTTTGTCCTTCTCCGAGGTATTGAGATCCTCGAAGAGCGTTTCCATCGAGTCGATCCACGACTCCACAACCGCTGGCTCCACCAAACCGCCTTCAAAGGTAGGTGGGTCAAACTTCTTAAATTGAATAAGAGCTGCCAACGTGCGCTCTCGCTCCGCCTCTATCGCCGCATTATCGGGATTTGAGGTTCCCGACCCAGCTGGTACTACCGTAACTGGAACAGCCGCTGCTGCCGCTGCTCCCCCGTCTACGCTTGGCACTACCACAGGGGGTGCGACATGCTCGACACCCGCCTGGGCCGCCGCCGCTTGCTGATGCTCCAAGGCCTCCTGGAGCCGCTGAATCTGTTCCCCTTGGCGTTGAACAGACTCCGCTTGTTGCCGCACTACGCCTATAAGTGCGGCCATCTGCTCCCTAAGCTCTCCATCGCCACTCGCTCCGGATCGCTCGGGCTCTGCATTCGGCTCTTGTGGCATCGACCTTGTCTGCGGTCGACCACGAGGTGCCATTACTTCCTGAAAAGAAGCAACTCGCATTAGTTACATAACCAACATTACTTGACCATACCCAATTCGGCGAAAGCAACTTATGCATTCGTTCTCGCCCAAAGCATCATGTCGTCGGCCGCCCGACACAAAACAAGGAGTAGGAAACAAATGAAAATTAAACTTAGCCTCTAATCACATTAGAGACGTCCCAACTTAACCCAATCACATACTTTCGCTAACTTTGATTCCACGTCACTCACGTTTTCTAGATCCTTAAGGTCTTCCAATCCTAAGGGTCTCTAGGTCCATTCCTATTCTTTTACTCTTGGCTCTGATACCACGATATCTGTCACGCCCCGGGACCGATACCAATTTGGCCCGGCCCGAGCACGTCAAATAGACGCCGAACGGTCAGAGTTTCCCCTGTCCGCCCAAGGCTCATCACATGTACATTTTCAAACAAGAAGTGCACTAGCGGAAACATACATAAACGGCTTACACGAGGGTAAGCAATAGCCATGAGTGAAAGAAAGGAAGCTAACTACTACATAAGTATTATGATTCATTTTCGATCATATACATTTCATTTCATCCAACTTGTACATTCATAAGGTCTTTACATTTCTTTTCATCATTTCTTTTTACATCACATTAGCTCAAATGAAGCATTACATTCTTTGCTTTACATCACTAGTCATCAAATACAAAAGATGATCATAGGTATACTACTACAAAATGTAAAACTCGACTTGGTAGTCACTGTCAAAGGCGCGATACCTTTACCGCAGTCGCTCGCCAGCTCGCTCGGTCCCGGCTCTGTGGAATAGTGGGGTGAGAACTACAACAAAGTTCCCAGTGGGTTCGGCCCCAATCTCACCGACTTTTCCACTAGAACTAACTCAGGCATAATAGAAAGGATAAGCAAAATAGTAGCCAAACTATAATGATGATGCTAATATGCCTGAACAATAAAGCAGGAAGTATGCTCAATGTAAATCATGCAAGTATGCAAGTTCTTTGTTCTTTACTCTTTGTTCTTTAACCTTTGTTCTTTGTTCTTTAATCTCAAGGCTAACCCGGGGGTTTCGCGACATTAACTTGCCCACATTAAGTCCACCATCGCAGGCCCTCAGCTGCCTACCACTAAGACTGTCCTTGGGTTTACTCCAACCCGTGATGCAAAAACTCCGGAGCGCATCGCTTGAGGAGGAGTGACCGCCCTTGAGCACGGAACTCATAGCAAGTATGATCGATCCTTAACTCTAAGGATATATAGTTCAATCATTGTCTTTACACTAATTCTAGTGTTCTTTACATCACTTTATTTTGCTAACTCTAGCAATCATTGTTCTTTAACTTTACTCGTTCTTTATGTCACTTTCATTTTCTTTCCCTGTCTCTAATCATTATCATTGTTCTTTGCGTCACATTTCTTTTTGATGCCACACACACTAACTCTAGTGTCACTTTTCTTTACATTATCAAATGCCACTCGATCTATGTTTTATTGTGTGACTTTGTTCTTTCATCTCATTGGGTGCTCACATTATATCTCATGCATACATATAGGGTTAAATAGGCTCTCAAACATTTCAAATAGCATGTGTACTCACATCATGCAACATTCACATGTATATCATCACATTTACCCTATAATGCATGCAACAATATAAATATATGCTCAATTGAATGACACATTAGGCATAGAAGGAATTCCAACAAGTTTGGATAGCACCACCCATCTCGCAGGCGTACTAGGATGCTACAATGATTTTCTTGGGATTTTTAGCCGCTTAGTTCGTCACCCGCGGCAAAACGAAGCCCCATTAGGCCATTTTGCTCATATCTTTACATTGGCTTTTCGTAACGTCAATCCGAGTGCACCAACGCGTCGGAAATACCCCCAATTAGGTTTCTAGAGAGTCAATTTCGTTTTGAAACCCTCTTGATCAAAAGCCCCAAATTTGGGTGCCCTAGCTCATAGCGTATCAAAACCTAGGGTTTGATCTCTTAGAGAAGCAAAAGTAACCTTCAAATCATCTAAAGGTTCTATTTGAACCATCCTTAACTCATTCAAAACCCATTTTAGGGTTTCACCATGGGAAGGGTAGAAGCTTTCCTTTATGCTCACCACCAATACCAAAATCCATGGTATTGATCTCTAAAAGAAGCAAAAGAAAACTTCAAATACTCAATAGATTCTATTAAAACCATTTCTAGATCCATCCAAACCCTAGTTGAGCTTTACCACTATTGGGGTTCAAAGCTTACCTTGTAAGCTTTCCTTTTCCAAGCTAGGGAAGGAGAGGAGAGGTATTCTTCTCCTCTTTGCCTTCTCTTCACCTTCTTCCTCTTCTTTTCCTTTCCTTTCTTTCTCTTCTTCTTCTCCTTTTTGTCTTCTAGAGAGAGAAAGAGAGATGAGAGGGAGTGTGTGAGGGAGAGAATGAGAGGAAAAAGCCCTCAAAGCCCTCCACTTAACCATTAGGTTGCACAAAAGCAAATAGGCCCCTCAACTTTCATTTTATTGAACTGCTCAAACTGGGCAAATTTTGGGTTCGGGGACCGGTCTCCCCGACTTGGGACCGGTCCCAGAGAGCTGCTCCCTGCAGCTGCGCAGGGCTCCCCGCGATGCAACCGGTCTCTCCCAGGGGGACCGGTCTCTCGGTGTCACGCCCCAATCCACGCCAATTCGGTCTGGTTTGGGTCACGTCAACAGACGCCGAACGGACAGAGCCTCCCCTGTCACGCCCCGAGACCGATGCCAATTTGGCCCGACCCGAGCACGTCAAACAGACGCCGAACGGACAGAGTTTCCCCTATCCGCCCAAGGCTCATCACATGTACAATTTCAATAAGAAGTGCACTAGCGGAAACATACACAAACGGCTTACACGAGGGTAAGCAATAGCCATCAGTGAAAGAAAGGAAAACTAAACATACACAAGTAACATGATTCATTTTAGATCATATACATTGCATTCATGTCTTACGCTTTGGATTCCTTTTCATTTCATTACATTACTTCATCATTTCTTTCTTACATCACATTTACCTCAAAATAAGCTTACATTCTTTTCTTTACTTTATACATTAACATCTTAAATCATCAAATACAAAAGATGATAAAAGGGATAAACTGCTAACAAAATATAACCCAATTCAGGTGGCCTCTGACTAAGGCGCGATACTTTTACCTCGGTCGCTCGCCGGCTCGCTCGGTCCCGGCTCTGTGAAAATAGTGGGGTGAGAACTACAACAAAGTTCCCAGTGGGTTCGGCCTCAACATCACCGACTTTCCCACTAGGACTAACTCAGGCATAATAAAAAGGATAAGCTGAAATATGGTAACCAATCTATAACATGATGCTAATATGCATGAACAAAAGCAAGGAATATGCTCAACATTAATAGATGCAGATTATGCATGTTCTTTAGTTCTTTTCACTTTACTCTTTGTTCTTTATTCTTTGTTCTTTGCTCTTTAATCATTAAGGCTAACCCGGAGGTTTCGCCACATTAACTTGCCTCACGTTAAGTCCATCATCGCAGGTACTCACCAGCTAGGACCGTCCTTACGGGTCTACTCCAACCCGGATGCATAACTCCGGAGCGCATCGCCCGAGGGGGAGCGACCGCCCTCGAGCACGGAACTCAACAGCAAGTATGATCATATCCTTAACTCAAAGGATTATAGTTCAATCTTGACTTTACACTAGCTCTAGTGTTCTTTACATCACTTTATGTTGCAAACTCATGCAATAACATTCTTTACATTCTCATTACTCTTGCTAACTCTAGCAATCATTGTTCTTTGCATTTCTTTTACTTTTGCTAACTCTAGCAATCACATTCTTTACTTTTCTTTTACTTTTGCCATCTTTAGCGTTCTTGTTCTTTACATTTCTCGTTCTTATTGCCCCACTTTACTTTAACTTTACACATTGTCATTTTCATCATTCTTTACATCACATTGGTTCTTTGCATCACACTAACTCTAGTGTCTCTTTACTTTACATTTTCAAATGCCACTCGATCTATGTCATTGTGCCACTCTGTTCTTTTGCTCACTTTGGGTGCTCACATTTTCTCTCATGCATACATCTAGGGTTTTGACATTATTAGGTTCTCAACCATCTCATTATGCAAGTTGTGCTCACAATCATGCAATCATCACATTTCATCATTACTTTACCCTAAAATGCATGCAACAATATATAGAACATATGCTCAAAGAATGACACATTAGGCATAGAGAGAAGTTCAATGAGTTTGAGAAGCACCACCCACCTCGTAGGCTTTCAAAGGTGCTCCGATGATTTTCTTGGGATTTTTAGATGCTGCGTTCTTTACCTGCGGCAAAACGAACCCTTATTAGGCCATTTTGCCCATAACTTTTCATCGGCTTTTCATAACGTTAATCCGAGCGCACCAACGCGTCGGAAATACCCCCAATTAGGTTTTTGAAGGGTCAATTTCACTTAGAAATCCCCATGAGCAAAAGCCCCAATTTGGTGCCCTAGCTCCAATGCATATACAAAACCTAGGGTTTGATCTCATTGGGAAGCAAAAATAGCTTCATTATACTCTAAATAGTCCATTAGAACCATTCTTAGGCTTTCCAAAACCCTAGTTGGGATTTCACCATGAGAGGTGGTCCAAGCTCACCTCTATAGCAAATCTAGATTTTGATCTCTTTAGAAGCAAAAGAAAGCTTCAAAACTCTCTAAACATTTCACTAAAACTCACTTCTAGGTCATTCAAACCCATTTCTAGGGTTTTACTACATTAGGGTTCAAAGCTTACCTTATAAGCTTTCCCTAACTTGCACTAGAGAGGAAGAAGATGAAGCCTCTTTGCTCCAAAAGCTTCTTCTTCACCTTCTTCTCCTTCTTTTCCTTCCTTTCTTTCCTTCTTCTTCTTCTCCTTTGCCTTCTAGAGAGAGAGAGGGAGAGAAGAGAGTGTTTGAGAGGGTGGGAATGAGAGAAAATCTCATTAACCCCCAATACATAGCTATTGGGTTGCAAAATTGCAGCTAAACCCCTCAACTTTCACTTTAATACACTGCCCGAACTGGGCATTCCGCGCAGGCAGAGACCGGTCTCCCCGAGCAGGGACCGGTTCCCGAACGTCCACCCTGCGCAGCCAGAGTCGCTGCGCGCGATGCGACCGGTCTCCCTTTGATGGGACCGGTCTCTGGGGGACCGGTCTCTCAGGCAGAGACCGGTTCCCGAGAGCTGATCTTCCAGGACTTAGCCGATTTTTCGGCTGTCTCATTTCATACGCGTTCGGGGACCGGTCTCTCCCACCAGGGACCGGTCCCCGAGAGCTGAAAATCTGCAGTTTCGCAGAATTTGATTCTTTAGCTCTCGAAAACCTTCCACAACTCACTTTTGATCATTTTAACACCTTCGGATTTTCCGAAGTGTTCCATCCTCGCACTTTGGTCAATTTGACTAAAGTTCGACATTTTTATTTTCCGAATTTTCGGTACATTACATCCCCTGTCCGCCCAAGGCTCTAACCACATATAATTAGGCAATTAACAAGAGAATTGCATATATCATACAAGGCTTACTCGAGGGCAAGCAACAACAGAAGCGAAAGCTCTAAGCTAAATATACAACACACGTGATATTTGATTTCTTTTGAACCAAATTCAAGTAAGTAATAATATTACATTCCATTCAACCATCATATCTTTTTACATTTAGTCATCCACCAATTACATGATTGTTTTCACTTTACATACCTAAATCAACAAAATAAAGTTGATACATATATAACAAAAGGGAATGACTACAAAATGCATAAAGTCCCCGGTGGCCGCTACCTACGGCGCCAAACCCTTGCCTCGGTCCTCCGCCGCCCCGCTCATGCTAGGACCTGCAGGGTTAGTGGTGTGAGAACTACAACGAAGTTCCCAGTGGGCTCGGCATCCGACCTCGCCGACTTACCCACTAGGTCTATCCAGGCATAAGTATTTCAAAGGAAGAAAAGTAACCATTACTAATGCAACTAATACTATGCCTGCAAGGAAGAGTCAGTAGATAAACAATTGCAATACAAATATGGAAATGCATGCATGCTCCAATCATGATCAAACTTTGGCTCTTACCCAATCTTGCCGATTAACTCTGTTAACCCCAATGACTCACAACGCAAAATTCCTTAATAACGGAGGACTCGAACCTCCCTAGGGACCGTCAACTGGTGGGACTTTACCACGCCCAGTGGTGACCAACTCCGGAGCGCACCGCTCGAGGGGGAGCGACCT
>NC_033626.1:6132043-6146491 GCF_001540865.1 Ananas comosus
TATTGTTTTTCCTTCGGGCCCGAGCGAGGGGCAGCCCTCCTTGCTGACTGCTGCTGTTATGTTCTAGGCACAGCCAGCGACAGCAGCGTTTGCAGCAAGCAGCAGGAGCTGGCAAGCAGCAGCGCATGTGCAGCAGCCGCAGTGGCCTCAGCTGCAGCTAGCAATATTTATTGCGGCTGCCAGGGCCAGCAAAAAAAAGAAAGAAAAGGAAAGCAAAGAAGGAAAAGAAAGAAAACAAGAGAGAAAGAAGGAAGAGCAAGAAGAAAGAAAGAAACGAAAAGATAGATAGGAATGCTAACTTGAAGTTCTGATTTTGAATTCTTGCTTTTGCTCATACACATATAATCTAGAAGTAAGACTTATTATGAGCTTTATGTTGAAAACTGACCGTCGATAATGCACTTTTTGCAGGATAAAGTCTAACATGAAATTACCAGTTATAAACCTAATGAGGTAAAATCAAACCCTAGAACAGTTGGCGAAGCTCAGGTTTCGGCAATCCTTGTGTAGCCTGACCGGGGGGGAGAGGGAGGGGGATCCGCCAACGAGGGGGGTGAGTTCCGTCCCCCCCTATCCCGTGTAAGCGCTGTAGATGATTTTCGTCCTTTGATTGTTTTTGTTTTTTGCTTGTGATTATTTTGCTAAAAAACTTTCTTCCTTCTTTAGGTTAAGCTGCGAGACAGGGAAAGTGCTCGGTTGGTTCTAGAGGTTTCTTAATGAACACTTCGCGAATATATACCTCATTAAGGGGTAACTTGTGTGAATAGCTATATCTCATTAGTAGTACAGAATGGTAACAAATACGTATCTACGTATCTATTCAGATTAAGTAGACCTGAATAGTTTGACTCGCCAAGCTTTTGAGTTATGCCCAAATAAGGATGGCCTACTTTCGTGCAGGTGTAGGCAAAGAGTCAAGTGTCTAAGCCATCTAAATTTAAAGTTAATGTTCTCATTTCCTATTCATTCGTTCTCTGGTGGGGGGTAGGTCAGTCATTTTCACAACTCTATAACTTATATTTCTTAGCCATTTCAATGTTTTAAAGTTAGTCTTTTCACTGTTTCCCTTGAAATTCTTCAGACCTTGTGGGCGTGAGTGTGTGCGATTGCTGTGATCTTTTTAGTCTTTGTTTCCTATAATTATTTGTACGTTATCCCGGTTGTGGAGTGGGTTGATCAGGTGGGGATTTGCCTATTATCTCGCCGTGTCTTCCCTTCCTTTCCTTCCCCGGGACAAGCTTAATTTAGCACTCAGTTAAACTATATTGTCTCCAAAGCTGATTATAGTTCATTATAATTTTATGCTCCTAGAAAAGGGAATGCAAAAATGCAGGAGGGTATTGTTGCGTGAATTAACAAGATCTTTGAAGGTCTGGTAAAATCTGTGACCTTAGTGAGGGGATTTGTTGGAGGGAATGTAGTGGAGAGACCGGGGAATACGGCCCATTGGATTAGTCAGTACAGCTAAGTAAATCGCATTATATGTGATATTAGGCTTTTTTTTAGTTATTCGCTTAATTGTTATTTATTCTTTGGATTTCCTCACACTCATGCACCGGGGGCGGGCCGACAAATACCGGGGGAAAAAAACACATTTTTATTCCTAACCCCCTTTCGGCCCCCTTTGGCAAAACACCTCCCCAATATGAACCCTTTTCTTCGGGGTGCCCTTCCGGTAACAACCCCCCCTTTTTACCCCCAAAGGGTGTTGGGTTTGAGGTGAGTGACTAAATTATACAAACCTCGTGTGTAGACCAGTCGTCGATAGTGCTGCATAGCAAAAAGCTATCAGTTCTGTGAGTCTGGTGAGCTTATTGTATTTGATATTGCTTTTGAGTTCTGTAATTACCTTGACTACAACCTTAGATTTCAGGCTATAACGTTTTTGCTATCTATTTTTTTAAACCATGATCTGATAATTGGTTGGGAATGAAGGCTGGGACACTTTTAAGCAAGTGGAAGCGTGTAAGATTAGGCAGATAAAAGCTAAACAAAACTGACAATCAAAGGCAAAATGATATAGTATAAAGTCTACCATTTTACTCAATTTTGATTGTCTTTTGTGTCTAGGAACCAGAATTTGAATCTTTGTTAAATAACGTAATTTACTTATAATTCCGTTAGTTTGGCCAATAATAGTGTCCCCACCAAAGTCAGACGGTTCTGTTTTGATTGGTGTAATCCTCAGCTCCTTTTTTACTATTAAGTACACGCGAGCAGTAGTTCTGATTGGAGGTTTTCCTCAATTGAGGTAGTCTGACGGAGGGTGGAGTACTAAATTAGCTGGTCTGCTAGGAATTTCTTTTTCTAGTCATTAATGTGTAATATTTCTCTTTTCCTAGTCATTTTTTAGCTTGATAGATTCCATTCTTGCTCTCGTAATTAACCTCAGCTTATAATATTAAGTATTTTGTATTTCATACCCCCTTTTGGCTAATCCTAATTAAGTGACTGTTCGCTCTTAACGTAATATCTCGAGCTTAAATATTAATTAGTTCCATTCGTGGGTACTTTATGCTTTGAAATTATTTTGAAGCTCCAATGTCTGAATTTTTCTTACCAGGTTTAAATTACCTATTTTGGTCGTAGAGTTGGAAAACCATCAATCGAGAATAATTCCAGCTTGGGAGCTTTGAAAAACTGATGTAAGTGATTGCTTTTCTCTAGTCTTAGATCAATCTTAAATACATCAGAAGAAGTTTTTTAAGTGATTTAATTAGAACACATATATTGCATGGTAATGCTAAATGTTGTAGCTGACAATTCCTCAGCCGATCTCCAGTGCTGAACGCCATTAGCTATCTGTATTCTTTTCTGACTCATAAAGACTTTCATAGTCATCCCTTTCCTCCGTCTTTCCCATTAAGCTTATCTTCCATACTGGAATCAGATGACACTTCCTTGCCCTAGTTTATTAGCACTATATCTGCTTTCATTTAAGACTAATCTTAGGTAGAGACTTAGATCTAAGAACCTGATATACTACATAAAGGGAAATTAGCTACTCAAAAGATCGATGATTGTTCTGGCAAAAACTGTCAGGTTCCATGACACATTTCTATGATCCAGTTCCACGCCTCCCTAATGCTGAATTACATTGTTTAATAAAGACTTCTAGAAATACTTATAAAGTATTGAGCTAAGATCTTGATAACTCAGCCTAAAGTTGCATGCTATTGATCCCTGATCTTTGATTAGAAAACTTAGAAGTTGATGAGATTTTTGAAAGTTGTTAATAAAACTATGTACAGTTCTATGCTGTAAGTAGTATTACACATAGATGAATGTTGAATAGAGAAGATCTACTGGAGAAAATCGGAAGAAGATCATGGACACGCAATGGTAATCTCTGTTTATTAACTTTATAAATGAAGTTAACATTCTGCCCAAAAGTTCAAATTGACATCTGGACGAGGGCAAAACGGGAACAGTCGACGACGCAAGACGCTAAATATTACCGGTAGAGAATCCAGTTTGTCTAGTCCATTTGCCACTGAGGTCGCGAAAGCTATGTTGCTCGGCGCCATTCGCGAGACGTCGAGATCTTAGGTGGCATTTGACACCACTACAGAGGTGGGGAGGGGGGTGTCTCATCTGTAAGTCTTTTTTGACTCACGTGTTTTATGCTCTTATGGGGTAGTATCATTGAAGCGCGATGATTTACTTGCTGTGGTCTTTTTTCTTGGATGCAATAGAAGGGTACGTCTTCGGGAGTGTAGGGATTGATGCAGAGATGATATTGAACGGCGGGTTGATCGTATGAGGTAGTAAGGGAACATTGATGAACTAGAATGTGCGACAGTGTAGAACCCTATGAATGCACGGAGCGGATAACAATAGCTGAACTTTGGGGGACATATGGACTCGTAGAGGATGGTGTGGCGGGTTAGCATCGATCATGGGAATTTATAAAGACTAGCATAAGGAGCTATTGTTATTAGTTATTAGTGTGATCTCCCTTAGTGGGTTTGGTCAGTTGAAATCCTAAAGGGGCTTCATCAGATCGAGCTTGCGACATTTGTCTTGGGTCGAGGGGGGGCATCGTAAGCTAGTCGCTCCTCATATGAACGATGAGACTCCGGTAGGTACGCTCATCTATACGGGACCAAGAGGAGAGGTGCCGTTCGTCCCGCGCACAGTTCGACCCACCGGGTGGGGCCGGGTCGGCGTGCAGGGTATGCGATACGTGGGCCCCGGATGATTTAGGGGGAGGGGTAGTGAGCGGGTCATGTGAGGTCTGGTTGACCATGGAAGACCCAGATTAACCAAAAGATTGAAGGGTTAAAGTTAACATGAAAAAAGACATGCCATGCATATTTACAGTTTTATTACTACTCCTTCAGCTTTGATATAAGGCATTGATAGTAGTGGATACATATAATGTAAGAATTTTACTATTCTCCCAACCACCCTTTACTGTATTTCTATTGCCGAATATATGCTAGTTAGACCTAGTGAACATGAGGGAAAGGGGCCAAGGGGGGGAAAAAAAAAAAATAAAAAGGGACTTAAAAAGCGTATTAAACAAGAGGAAAGGCAGGAAAAAGGAAGGGGAGGGGCGGCGAGTCGTCGAGAATGGGTAGGTAAAAGACTGAAGGGGCGTACTGTGGGAACTATTTCTTGATAGTTCATACAACTTACCTATCTAACCTACAATGTTTCCATGAATTTTCGGCTCTCGCATGCGTCTTGTGACAAATTAGTTTTGCAAAAGGCCACAAAGAAAAATCACGATCCTAGGCATAAGCGAACACCAGACAGTATATAGAATGTTTAACTATTATTTTGTTATAGTTCTATTGTTTATCATTTTTATTTCTTGATTATGTAAATGTTACTTATTTTTTTGTCAAAACTTTATGAATGTGCTTAATAAAGCATGTAATAAACTAAGATAGTTTTTAAGTATTAAGTAAAGTTTTAAATACAATGGATTATCATGTTTAGTTAGACTTACTATCACGTGGTTGTGCTTGTCTTCGTGCAAGCCAAATGTATATTTGATTAATGTATATTCCTTTGGTATTTTTATTTTCTTATAGTACATGCTTATTTTCTCTTTTTGTTATTTTTGAGTTCCATTTTGGTTCAAATATAACGCCGAACAGAGGAAAGTGACTGTTACGATTTCAAAATTAGGAAAGATCTCGTGTCCACCCAGCGAAGGCCCGAGGACCTTTTGTTTAACGACAATCTGTTTGCTGGTTTTAGATAAAGCGGGACGTGACAGGATGCAGTGCCAGCTAGATAGCATGTCGTATAGGACGACGGTATAAGGTAGTTGCTTAAAGAGACCACGATTGCCATGGTGTTACCATTTGTGAAAGACTTTGTGGAGCCTAGAGCCACCCAAATAAAAAAGCCTTGCCTTTTTGTCGGGTAGGGCATCTCAGTCAGGCTGGTTGAAGGAGTGACAGCGCACCCGCAGACCACGGGACGGGGTAATTAGTGGCAGTATTGTTAGTTTTATCTTTAACCAGGTACAGAAGAAACTTTGTGTTGTTTAGTCCGTTAGTGTCTTTTTAGTATCCTTTGTTTCTTTTTTTTCTTTTCACGCGTTGGATGCTACCGTGTTTTAGATCTTTTAATTGAGATTGATGAACACATGAAGAATGAATTGTAGAAGACCTCTCACTATCCCTCAGAGGAACTGTGGAACGTGGTGTAGGTTGGTGAGTCTTGGTATGCTCCTAGATTGGAGTGACTTGGGCACCTACCCTTAAAGTGTGTGATTTGTCGTATATTCATCAAATGAGAATGATCGCCGATGAATGATTGGTCTACGAACCGAACGAGAAGCGCTATGCATAGATATGCGACAAGTATGGGCTAGATTAAGCCTACGTAGGACTGTTTTTTAGTATTTGGACCTGTGTCTCCAAAAATTCAACCAATTGAGATCAAGTATTTTCTTGTCTTTATAAAAAGGATAGCAGGGTGGCCATTATCAGATGAGTTATACAGCGTGTGATTCGGGGGACGAATTAGTGTTCAGTATGGAAGTCGAATTGCAAAGAGCGAATGAATTGTTTAAGTAAGGATGGCGGTTGTTTTAGTAGTCTACTAACGCCCGACTAAGGCGAAGTAAAGCTTGCGTCTCGTTTTTGTTGGTTACTATCTTTTCGAGTATTTCTTTATTATATAGTCTCCATTGTTCTTTTATGATGTTATTGTGTGGAGCGTTTGTAGTAATGATTTGCCTCCTTTTTTATGGAATTGAGATCCCCATGATTGTATTGCTGTTAGAGGTTGTGGCATTCTCGTTTTTTTATCTTTTGTGAGCATAGGATTTCTAGTTCGAGATTTTGAAGCGACTTCTTGCTGGTGTTTAAAAAACAACGTTTTGTGTTCGATTGCTTTTTTTTTATTATTTCTCATTTCTCGAAATTGCTTTTTCTTAAGCAATGCCGGTTATTCGAATTTCGGAGGAAATTCAAACTGGGGGTCCACCTTCAGGATTTTTTTTTTGAAGGTGAGTAGTAGAGGTCGAAAGAAGCAGTTCCTGATTGTAAGCACGTGATTGGTTTTACTTGCGATATGGCATAATAATACTGAAAACTATCTATGCTTCTTTTATCATTCTTTCCTTGTTTTCCCTTGTGTGTGTTCGTTTCTTTTTTTGGTTGTGGGCCACTGGTGTATTTGTAGTTTTCTTCTAATTTTGTGGTATTAATTTAGGGCACACCCTCTGACAACCTTTATGTTTGGTTCTCGATGTCATTTGGATATTGTTTCCCTGTGTTATTTGTCTCGATATATGTTTCCCTGTGTGATTTCTTTTTTAAGGAGTGTATTTTTTGAGTTACTTAACACCATAGTACTCTGTGTGTGTTCACGAAAATTCTTTTATTTAAGCCTGGGCTTTTTAGAGAAATGTAAGGGTGTTGAATGTTTAAATATTAAATACCGACTCAAAAATCATGAAATTAACGCTGTCCATTTGGATTGGAAACATAACATTGATTGATTCCAGGTAAGCGTTGCGGTTGAAATGTAACAATTAGTACCGGATTTAAATAATAGAAAAATATAGAAATAAATAAAAAATAGTATGGTTAGATACTATTTTTATTGAATTTAGAGAAGATGAAATATAAGTGGCGAATGACCTGCTGCTGAAATCGGAATAAAACAGAAGGATTTAGAATTTTCTGTTGAAACGGGCAGATAAGTTGATTAGCATGTTAATAAATGCACGCTCTCAGAAATATGAAAATTGAGGTATAAGTCAGAAATATTTGTTTATGAGGGGCTAATTTAGCGTTTCATATTTTCTGACACCTGTAATGGAGAAATAAAAATCCGAAGAGCTATCTGATAAGATTGCAGTCTTGATTACCAAAGAGGGGGAGGGGGTACGAGTGTGTTCAGGGGTGGTGAGCCAGGGGTCGGGGGGGGGGGAGTCAATATTAGTTAACCAAAACACAGACGAAGAAAGTTCAAAAACTGAGCCACATAGAGTCGTACAAGCTTGTAAGTATACGATATAAAACCGAAGCATGACTGTCAAGCTTTGATCTCAAACGGTAAACAATTATCAGGAGGAAGTTCGGCGAAAAGATATCGGCATTTCAAAGACTGCCCGGGAATGAATAGTGTATTGAGGGGGTTCGTTAATATATAGAAGATAAGCAACAACTTCTTCTCCCCCTCAACCGTGCACACCCAAGATTCACACGCACACACGCATGAGAATGAAGGAGAACAGAAATGTCCCTCCTCTCTCTAAGAACCCCTTTCTCCTCTAAAATCTCTTGCCAAAGATGTGATGGATTTGCGTGGAGAAGCTAAGCTTGGAAGGTTGATCCTTCTATCACTTCATCTTCTTCCTCTCCATTGGAGCATACTGTTGAAGGTAAGCTAATCAAAAAACTCCATGATAATGGGGCGGGATTTCTCTATTGCTTGGGTTTTAAGCTAGAAAAACCGAAAAAAGGATAGTATGGCTTTCCTGAATTCGCTAAAAGATGATTGTATGGCTTAGGTCCATAAGTTGTAATGTGTAGTTTTACCTATTTGAACCAAGAGCTCAAAAATGAAAGGCTTAAAACTGCGTAGATCTCTAAGAATAGTCTAATCTTGGAAATTGGTTATATAATAACCACCCACAGTGATGGGTCTTAGATTAGAATGGTTTAATGCTTTGAATTTTCTTTAAAGTAATTTTTATTATGTATATTCTGCAATAAGTTTGATATAAAACTAGGGACTCAAAATGCTAACTTTCAATAATTTTGTTGTTGTTTTTTTTATTCTCTTTTTTTATACTCTCTTTTCTGCTTAATACATTAGTTGCGTTTTATGGTAGTTTTAAGGTATACGAAAATACGCTAAAACAATGTCATTGTTTGTCCGCTGAAGAACTCGTTCTGCAAGTTTTCCGACGACGCGCTTACAAATTAATTAAAAGAAACGGACGTTAGGCTCGGTTTCCGCCTGGAGCCGATATTTGGCTGTACGATCAGTAAAATCCTGACAAACGAAGACATCAGAAGGCAGTGGCTGACAAGAAACGAAGACTGTTAAGTATTTCGAGAAGTATTGCGGAATCGAAAGGCGTTTAATAAAGTTTCATAAGGCTGCAAAAGACAAGCGGATTGGATGCAGAGGGGTACCGAACGGCGTAGCTCGGCGGCGTGGGGAATCATGCAGGCCGATTAGCAAGAGGTGGACGCAAAGAGCGAGCTTTAATTCGGAAGCGCTGCTATTTTTGAATCACAGGTTATTTGGTGTTTTCTTGTGTGTGTTTTATATGCCATCACGATAGTCATCGGGCTTCTCCTAAAAAATAAGTTTTTTTGTTTCATTAGTGCTTAATCCTCCTCCCTCTCGTTTCATTTCATTTGGTTAGCCCATATTTGTTATGTTTGCTTATGCACTTTTTTTAGGGAACGACAATACATGCATATGCCTATTCCTTATATTGAAGTTTAATATTTTTATGTTGATCGGAAGATAATATTTGAGTAGTCGGTTTATTTATGATTATTATATGGAGTGTTTTCTTAATATATCTTGTAATGGATAAGAGAGAGTAATCATATGACTTATTCGTAAAGCTGTATGATGAATATAAATGAAGAGAATGAACCTAGTTTGTGTATTTAAAGACATATTTACAAAAGAATTTAATTTGCATTTTTGAACTTATTGTTATAGCTTAGAAAAATGCAACATGACTTTAACTGTAGTAATGGATTTTGGTTAAAGAAAAAACAAAAGTGGCTACTGGGAAACTTCTTATTGTTAACATTTTTGATACAAGTTTATTTAATTAATTTTCGTTATCCATATTGGAAATGCGCAGGGGAGTGTAAAATTTATTAAAACATAAAAGTTATTTAAAGTTTTTTTTTGTACTTCGTGGTCAAATTGTATACTATGGTCTCTCTATAGGACAAATAATTAAGGGTCAGAGGTTGTTAGTTGTTCTTTTTGTAGATCAAATAACATTAATTTGTTTTTTCTAGTTTATTGACCCATTGAGATTGGAACTTAGTGTGTGGAAAACCCTATCAAAGTGGGGCAAAAATGTTTGATGATTAATGTGAGTTTAAACTAGGGGTACATTAGCAGAAATGACATTAAAATCATATGAATTTTTGCTATATTTTGTTTATTTTATTTGTCACTTATTTGTTGTGCAATAGAATAGAATATATGTTCACAATGCTCATATTGCATGTAGTTAGCTAACAGCTTAAAATGATTTGATTCATGAATCTTTAAGTATGCATAGATCGTGTCATATTTATATGCTATTTGTAATATACTCAGGGGCTATGAGTTAAAGATCTCTGACCTATGTTTTAATTATGTTTATTTTTTTTTAATTCTTTTTATGTTAGCTAAAGAACTAGTATGAGTGTATATTACTTACAAAATGGTAAATGTAACTGAGCCTCCAAATGAACGAAATTTATTTGTTTCATTGGTCATTTCTAAGTTTTTTAGATTAATATCTTTATGTATGTTTAGTTGTGTATTTATTTTGATTTGGTTAATACCTTTGACTCTTTGTAGAAAACCTTTATGTTGTTATTGTTGTATTTAATTCACTTATGTTACAGATGCCCCCTTTTTAATTTTTCTGGTTTTGTACAATTGATAACATCCTTTGATTCCTATGTATGAGTGATTGACCGCTTATTAAGGGTGGTTATAGCTGCTTGTTTATTTTTTGTCATCGGGAGAATGAATTCTACTTCTTCCTATTGCCTAGTCTGTGCTGTGGGGTTCGCTCCCTCCAGTTTGGCGCTCCGGGAGTTTTGGTCTTACTTAGAGAGGTTCAACCTTGCTTGCTCTTCGGTAAGCCCGCTTGTTATCCGCAGGCGTACTCGAGGGATCGACCAACTATGGCATCTCTCTTAGGAGATGATATGTGACCTTGCTGTGAACCTTGTGTTCACCACCGAGATTGTGTTACCTATTGAGTCATACCCGATTATTCTTTTGTTATGATAGCTTGCTTTCCATTAGTGTTGTTGTTGTTCATAAGTAGCTTACTAGTAGTATGGTTAGGGTTTTTACTTATTTTTTTTTTGCTCTATTCCTCTCATGCATATAAATATACCATTTCACCTAAGAAGATTGGCCCACTGTCTGGGAGTAGCCTATTGCAGTCACTCACTCATATATTGTTGTTCATGATAGTTGCTTCCATAGTTTTTGTTCATTGTTCACCATATGAGATTTGAGTAGAAGCTAGCCGGCGGGGGTTCAACAGGTTGTATCTAGTAAGTCGAGATGGTGAGTGGCCAAAGTGCGGGTAGCCTTTGCTTAGGAACCTTGACATTGAGTCGGCGAGGGGCGAGGGCGTAGCTCTTTGCCTGGGACTCACGAGATTGGGTCAGACCTTTGAGATATGAGTCGAGTAGAGACAGAGTGAGGTAGCTCTTCACCTATAGATTTGAATCTTAGGCAAGTTAGCAGCGGATTGGTAATAACATGAATAGCATAAGAGATTGCATTCATACCTTGATTAGACATAGTTGCATGGTGCTCATAAACTTATGTTGTTGTATGTATTTATCTTCACTGTTGAGGCATATTAGATGATAAGATAGCTTGTGCTTAGATGATGTTCCATGAACTTTGCATTTGCAATAGCCATTAGTAGATATAAGTCGTGCAGACTTTCCATATAATGGTGTCTATCTAGTCGTATCTGGGGTGGGGCGTTGCCAGCTTATGGAGAGCCTAGTGGGGAGGATCGGGCTAAAGGCTGGAGATGCGGCGGCGAATCCACTGGGAACTATATTATATATTCTCACCCCGTTTGTTTTGGTTGTGCCTACAGCGTTTAACTCACGGGAGAAGAAGCGATCGGCACAGAGAGATCGCGTTATGGCTTAGCGCCCTCCAGCCCCCGCCTTCTAGTTTGATCTAGTTTTTTACTTTTTCCTTCTATATTGCATTAGAGTTACCTATTACATATAATTAGAAGTAGATGATGTATAGGATGTGAGTATTTTAGATAAATGGTAAACTAAGTTTATCTCTTTGAAGAATAATGTAAGCTTATATTCATAGTTTGGAAAAGAATGCAAGTTGTAATTAAATGTATCGAGCTGAATGGTTGTAATAGAATAGTTAAGTATCTCTCTTTTGTTTCACTTGTATGTCTTCTACTTGTGACGCTTGCTCTTGTATTGTTCAGCACTGTTTGTGCTCTCGCTGTTGTTGCATGATCATGTATGTATTCAAGTTGATTTCCTGGGGACTTGTTGTACATGATCTCGTTGTTTAGCCTTGGGCGGACAGGGGAGGTGCTGTCCGTTCGGCGGTCCGCCTGCCGCGCCCGAACCGTGCCAAATCGGTAGCGGCCTCGGGGCGCGGGGCGTGACACTAGCGAAGTGCTAGAAGTAATCTATGGCGAGAAGTGAGACTCGCGGTAGAGATAGAAGTGGCGAAACGACTCTCAGAGCAATATGAATAATAAATTGCGAGAGTTGAGCCATGATGCTTATGAGAACACCCGAGTGGCCCGAAAATTTCGGATGTCATTCCGGTAGATTGAACAGTGAAGGTAGCATCACTGTTGAGAGAACGGTCGATTAGTGGCCAAGTTTGAGCACGTGGGCCTAGTAGTACCTCAATGTGAGGTAAGAGGGTCGTGCTTGTGTAGTTGGCGTACATAGGCAAGAACTGCCTAACACTAGACTTAGTGTGGAACGCTATAGAGGCGTATGACGTTCGAGTATAGGTACTCGTGGAGTGCGGATATGGATCAGCCGAGTGAGTGTGTTGGCAGTAGCACTTGAGCATTGCTAGGTGTGAAGCGTGCCATGGATCACTCGTGGGATTGGGTCTTGTGACATAGAATCCTATAGCGGCATAAAGAGCCGAACTTGGACATAGCCTAGTAGAGGGGCGTTGAACTAGTGTAGTAAAAACACTAAACAAGAACGAGTAGCATGTCAATTAGCTAGAAAACTTACTACAATGATCAAACGAGTGGCATTGAGTCTAGTATTGTAAACTTGACATGAACTTAGGGATAGTAGAGATCCCGGCATTTAGTATGCATTGTATTTTGTGCAGCAGAGACACATTGATCCTAGTAGACAGGGTATCCTCTTGTGAGGATTGGATCATACTCACTAGTCTGTTTTTGCTTGTCGGTGGTCGCTCCACCGAGGCACGAGTCTCCGGAATACTTCACTAGGGGCAGATGTAGTTATCCCGCAGACGGTCTCGGTGTGCGAGTGCAGTTTCTCCTCACCTATGAGATTGAGAGTGAGTCGAGGGTTTAACCTACGGGTTAACCAAGTAGATTGGGTAATAAACATGAATGCATGGTAGACTTGCATGATTACCTTGAGAAGACATAGTGTATGTTGTAGTTTGCATTGCTATATACTTTTCTATACTCATGACATGGTACTAGCATGATAGTAGTTGTTGCATGCATTACCATCATTGATGGCATGATAGAGTAGTTGCAGTTCATTTCTATATATATCTATCTATCTCTCTATCTGTGCCAGCTTAGACCTAGTGGGAAAACCGGCGACGTCAGCGGCCGAACCTACTGGGAACTATATTTATATAGTTCTCACCCCGTGTGGTTTTGGGGTATAGGTACACACAGAGGCGAGTCAAGCGAGGACCGCGGCAAGGGCGTAGCGCCCTAAGTGAGCTTAGTTAGTAGCTTTTCCTTTATGCATTAGAGTACCCTCATGTACTAGATGATGTTTTGGATAGATATGGGAGAGCTACTTGTATTTTGAGAAAAATATGTATTTACATTTTGGAAGATGAAAAATGTAATGTAATCAGATGATGTAACTATTGAATAGTTGTAATAGTTAGACTATCTCTCTTTATATACTTGTATATCACTTGTGGTTCTTGCTCTTAGATGTATTGCACTTATGTGCACCGTATTCGATCATGTATGTTATTTAAGCAAATTCCTAGGTGCTTAACTGTACATGATTTGGTTGCTTAGCCTTGGGCGGACAGGAGAGGTGCTGTCCGTTCGGCGGTCCGTCCGGCACGCCCGAACCCTGGCCAGAGACCTGAACTCCCTGGCCAGGGGCTTCCAGGTCTTTTTGTCGTAAAGGTCTGAATCGGTTTAAAAGTCGAAAAAGTGGCAAAAGCGAGGCAAAAGCGAGCAAACTGGAGGCTAAGCAAAGTTTAGCTTGGTTCTGAGAGGGTTGTACAAAAGTTCGTACAAAAGTAGTAGAAAAGTAGGTACTATTACGACCTAAATTAGGTACCTGGTTGTACCGGAAAGTCGAGGGAAAATCACGGATGCGCGTGGCTTAGCGGGCCTAAGAGGGCTTGAAGTGGCCTTGGAAAGTTTACCGAAAGGTTAGCTTCTATGTGGTATTGAAGTACCAAAATCTTCAGGCCATGGAATGTGTTAGAGTGGCTGAAAAGGTGATCCTGATTGAATCCGTATTATCTTTCCTATTCGTCTTATCATTGGTTGGATATTAGTACTACGATTATACGGACTTGTTATTTCGTTCTTTATATGAGTTGCATTTAGTACGTTTATACGTTTAAGAAACCAGAAATGGGAAATAAGAAATTCGAAACAAGAAACAAGAAATTAGAGTGCCGATTGGGCCCCCAAAGCGGTGTAATTGAACGGGTGTAATTCAGGTAGTAGCGCCTGGGAGTCGACGGAGGGCGATTATGGCAGGAGCCTAAATGAGATTGGGCACTACGTTTTGAGGCCTCGCGTAGCGAGCTCCCCCTCGCTGGCGGGAGCTCGTGCCTTGAGTATCGTTCATACTAGCTAGGAATTGAGATTCCTATGTATCAAGTTAGTAACAGAAATGTGATTGAGATCACAAGAAATGTAGTGAAATAAAACGATTGAGATCGTTAGTAGCAAGAAATTGAAATGAGCAAGAAATACGGTGAAAGTAAAAGAAATGAACAGAGATTAGTAATCACAGTGCGGGGCGGGGTTTAGGTGATGGTTAAACCGTG
>NC_033626.1:6146516-6247844 GCF_001540865.1 Ananas comosus
AAGGAGGAGGAAGCTGAAGAAGACTTCATCCTCATATCTTCTTCCTTGGCCATTGGAGAAGCTTGTTTGAGGTAAGCTTTACACCCTCTAATGGTAGCTTCTAGTTTATGGGTTTTTAAGCTCTAGAAATGGAATTTAATGGTGATTTAGAGACTGTTAATCTCATTTGTTGCAAGATCTATAGCTGATGTTGCTCTTGCCACACATGAGGAGTTAGAGCTCCAAATGAGAGCTTTAATGTAGATCTCTAGGGCTTGGTCTTATGCTCTAGAAATGGATTTAGTAGCCTTCCTAGATGCTAATTAGATGGATTGTGTTTAGATCCAAAGTTCTAATGTGGGTTTTTGTCTAATTGCGACCTAGGCTCCAAAATGGGGTTTTTTCAAATATAAGGTTTGATCTCATTTGAGTGGTCAAAACCTAATTGTTATGTCTCCGAACGCGTAGGAAGCGACGGTTCGTCGATTCGTTGAGCGGGTGCGACGTTCCGGCTAAAACAAGTGTTGTAGGTTCGTTTCTGCCTGGAGGGCCGAGGCGACGTCGTAAGGTCGTGAAAATGGATTCGTGGCATTCGTGGCATCAAACCGAAGACCTATAATTTCGGAGGCTGCGAAGGGAACACGATTGAGGCGCGGTTGCAAGTATTGGCCTGAACCGGGTCACGGGTGCCACGGGAGGCCGATTGCAAGTGACTACGAGCAATCGAACTCGATGACAGGTGGGTTTGTGTTTTACCGAAGCGACTAGGTCGCCTGCATGTCAAAGTGTATTATGAGTTCCTGTTGACGCATATGTATGAGCATATTGCTAGATGATAATGCATAGTAACATAATGAGGAAGCATATATATGCGTAATAGTAGCATGTGAATCATAATAGTGATGGTTGATTATGCTAATTAGAAATTGCTTGTTAATGCATCGAATTACATGCTAGGTGATGACATGATATAGAGATGCTAGTAAAGTACTTAATTGCATGTTGATATACATATGCATAGTGAGGTATGTGCTCGGGGTACTTAGCATTATGATATCAAGCATATGGCAATGTGAGCATGTGCATGAGATTATGTGATCGTAGAAACTCGATGGGAACAATTGCTAGATTATGTAAATAGATCGAGTGGCATTACCTAGTGTCATGAACATAGGATTGAGCAAGTAAACCTAGAATCAAGATCTAGGTAGAAATGACATTAAACCTAGTGTTGTGAACTTAGGTTGTGGATTGAACCTAGGTAAATGGCAACCTTGTGAATGTGTACAAGTAGTGTGTTGAGAACGAGTGGCACCTAGTTAAATTTAAATAACTTGACGAGTGGCATGACAAGTAGAGTATAAGTGTAAACACTTGTTGTACGTTGAACTTAGAAGTGAACTAGTTCCCATGTGGATGTCTAGAGTGTAGATATCCTCAATGATGGGATTTGATCATACTCATATGTCTGTTCGAAGCTTGTGCTGGTCGCTCCCACAAGACAGTGTACTCCGGAGTTGTCACACGATAGGGATAGCCTTTTTGGGTCCCGAGGGGTTAGCCTTTTTGGGCCCCGCAGACAGTCTAGGGCGAGTGAGCTGATCCTCCCCATGTGAGTCAGAAGTGAGCTGATCCTCACCTGTGAATTCAGATTGGTTGGGTATTTGTGTGAGTGGGGGAGTGAGCGGATCCTCCCGAAGTGTTTAGAATTGTGAGTCGGGCGAGTGAGCGGATCCTCCCCGTTGTGATTAGATTGTGAGTTGGGTGAGTGAGCGGAATCCTCCCCGAAGTGTTTAAATTGAGTCGGGCGAGTGAGCGGATCCTCCCGTGTGATTAAGATTGTGAGTCGGGCGAGTGAGCGGATCCTCCGACCAGTGTTTGGATTGTGAGTCGGTGAGTGAGCGGATCCTCCCCGTTGTGATTAGGTTGTGAGTTGGGTGAGTGAGCTGATCTCACCTGCGAGATGAGTCTTAGTGGATTTGTTCTATACTAGACATAGTATGTTGAATAGAAACCTTAGAGAGTAGCTGATGTAATAGAAATAGTATCGAATGAACTACTTAGTTGATTGCATTGCATGAATTGGCATGTAGCATGGCAATTGTTGCATTTGTGAGGCAAAGCATGGTAATGTTAGTTGCATATTATATATATCATATCTATCTGTTTATTAAACTAACCTGCAGTTTGAGGCCTTTGAACCTGTTGGTGAGCTTTTCCCTTGGTGCCGTACCCATGGAACCATAGAGTGGTTCTCACCCCACTTGCTTTGGGGTGTTACAGGTTCGCACGTGAGCGGCGCGGCACGCGAGGCGAGGGCGTAGCTCCGTAGATAGCACCCTACTCCAGAGACCAGAGATAGTAGTACCCCCGTCTCCATAGCTTAGGGGTATAGAGATGAAAAGATCCAATGTATCAAAATTTGTAAAGAATAAATGATGTAATAACTCAGATTGCATTTGGATGGAAAGAATTGTAATTGAGATGTAAAAAATGTATGAATATGAAGCATGTAATAATTTAGGATGTGTTATGTTGTTGATACCTTCCTTTATGCATTCAGTGTATAATACTGTTCCTGCTTGGAACCTCTTGTATTATACTGTTTGTTGAGCCTTGAACGTACAGGGGGAGACTCTGTCCGGTACAGGGGAATCCCCGTCCATTCGGCGCTGTCGGCGGCCCACCCGCCAAATAGGTAGCGGGTCGCGGGTCGTGACAGGAGATGGTATCAGAGCATAAAGTAGAGAATGGGCAATATTTGTAGACAGACCTAGGAGATCCTAGGATAGTGAAACCATAGAGGCTAAGGCTCGTGAGAGATGAGGCTTGTGATTTTTTGGCGAAAAGAATTTATGAAATTGGGTTGTGTCGTGAACCTTTAAAACTGATGTTAGAGGTAGATTCAATGTGTGGTGTATTCTCAACCGAGATGATCATGTTGGGTGGCAAACAACATGAGGCCGAGAGATGAGAATAGACGCCCTGTGTAACTTTCGCACCGATTTGAGTCGATGTCGGTTGTTTCGTACTTGACCTAGAGGGTCGAGAACGTCGAGTCGTTTGCGTTTAAGGACGCGATGGTGCCGGCGTAAACGATCTTTGTTTAGATCGGCACGGGAGGGGACAGGTGATTCCCTGAGGCAGTCCGAGGTTCGGATGTTATTCCGTTGAATGAACAGTGAAAGCAAGATCACTGTAGTAGAAGTGTTTGGTTAGTGTAAGTAGGGCAGGTGGGCCTAATAGTACCTCGAATTGAGGTGGGCGAGTCGTGCTCGTGTGGGTCGGTGACTGTGGTTCATTTGTGGAAACCGAGGTGATGTTTGGCCAATAACTCTGTCGAGGAGTTTGGCTTGATTTACGAACAGAGTGTCATTGTGGGTTTTGTTTGTAGGGCTATTTGCAGTTGGAAAATGGCAATTGAAAGATAAGGTAAAGTGGTCTCTTGGAGACACTTGAATAGCAGATAGCCACGTGAGAGTTGGAGTTGAAGCTCTCAGCGAGTTGAGCTTGAGGGTAAGCTCTTTTTGGGTTAACATTCGAGATGCTAGAGTGGACCATCTCGTGATAGAGGTAAGGATCTAGTTGGATAGAAGCACTCCTGACTTGATCGATGCCACCAATGAATTGCTTCTAGGCAATGCCGGTGGTCGGATCGGAGTGAGTTCCCCGATTGGTGGCGTAATGCAAGGAGTAGTTCCTTGTGAGCCAGTAGTGCAATTTTGATGTACACTTAGTGAATGTGAGTGGATCTAGTCTTATATCCTTCGTAGTGGGCCTTTGGAAATTCCGATTAGTGAATGGCCACGTCCGAGAAAGAAAAGTGGCAATTGGAATCCCGATCTAGATAAATCGAGTTACGTGTGAATTGGATTGGAAGTTAGTTGAGTTTCGAGGCAAACTCTTTTAAGGAGGGGAGAATGTAAGGTACCGCACTTCTAAAACCATGAAGTTATGGTGTATCTTCGATTGAAAGCCATTTGAAAGGTTCCGGTGAAGTTCGGGAGAATCCGGCGATTCGGTGCGCGTAGGCGCTAAAAAGGGAGCCGAAAGGCCCATGTTTGGTCCATGGATTAAATCCAGCATTATCATGGATGGAAAAGATGATGAAAACATGCTTGAAAACATGTTGGGAGAGTCTTTGGTTCGATTTGAAACGAATCCGGGTACAACGAGCGAAAACGGAGCGAAACACAGGTGAAAAAACTGAAAATTTGGCTAAGTCTGGAAATGCTGTTTTTCTGGACCTTCGGGGACCGGTCCCTCAAGTCCAGAGACCGGTCCCAGCACCCGAAAATGGCCCAGTTTGGGCTGTGTGTGACTCATTTTGTTGAGGGACCTTTGTGCAATTGTGCAAAGTGTATAGAGGGTGTTGGAGGCTTATTTCTCTCCTTCTCCCTCACATTGGCAACCAAGTAGACCTCTCTCTCTCTCTAAGCTCCCACTCTCTCTCTCAAGAAAGAAAAGAAAGAGAAGGAGAAGAAGAAAAAGGAGAAAGGAGGAAGAAGCTTGAAGAAGACTTCATCCTCATCTTCTTCCCTTGGCCATTGGAGAAGCTTGTTTGAGGTAAGCTTTACACCCTCTAATGGTAGCTTCTAGTTTATGGGTTTTTAAGCTCTAGAAATGGGATTTAATGGTGATTTAGAGACTGTTAATCTCATTTGTTGCAAGATCTATAGCTTGATGTTGCTCTTTGCAACAATGAGGAGTTAGAGCTCCAAATGAGAGCTTTAATGGTAGATCTCTAGGGCTTTGGTCTTATGCTCTAGAAATGGATTTAGTAGCCTTCCTAGATGCTAATTAGATGGATTGTGTTTAGATCCAAAGTTCTAATGGTGGGTTTTTGTCTAATTGCGACCTAGGGCTCCAAAATGGGGTTTTTTCAAATATAAGGTTTTGATCTCATTTGAGTGGTCAGAAACCTAATTGTTATGTCTCCGAACGCGTAGGAAGCGACGGTTCGTCGATTCGTTGAGCGGGTGCGACGTTCCGGCTAAAACAAGTGTTGTAGGTTCGTTTCTGCCTGGAGGGCCGAGGCGACGTCGTAAGGTCGTGAAAATGGATTCGTGGCATCGTGGCATCAAACCGAAGACCTATAATTTCCGAGGCTGCGAAGCGGAACACGATTGAGGCGCGGTTGCAGTATTGGGCTGAACCGGGTCACGGGTGCCACGGGAGGCCGATTGCAAGTGACTACGAGCAATCGGAACGCGATGACAGGTGGGTTGTGTTTACCGAAGCGACTAGGTCGCCTGCATGTCAAAGTGTATTATGAGTTCCTGTTGACGCATATGTATGAGCATATTGCTAGATGATAATGCATAGTAACATAATGAGGAAGCATATATATGCGTAATAGTAGCATGTGAATCATAATAGGTGATGGTTGATTATGCTAATTAGAAATTGCTTGTTAATGCATCGGAATTACATGCTAGGTGATGACATGATATAGAGATGCTAAGTAAAGTACTTAATTGCATGTTGATATACATATGCATAGTGAGGTATGTGCTCGGGGTACTTAGCATTATGATATCAAGCATATTGGCAATGTGAGCATGTGCATGAGATTATGTGATCGTAGAAACTCGATGGGAACATATTGCTAGATTATGTAAATAGATCGAGTGGCATTAACCTAGTGTCATGAACATAGGATTGAGCAAGTAAACCTAGAATCAAGATCTAGGTAGAATGACATTAAACCTAGTGTTGTGAACTTAGGTTGTGGATTGGAACCTAGGTAAATGGCAACCTTGTGAATGTGTACAAGTAGTGTGTTGAGAACGAGTGGCACCTAGTTAAATTTAAATAACTTGACGAGTGGCATGACAAGTAAAGTATAAGTGTAAACACTTGTTGTACGTTGAACTTAGAAGTGAACTAGTTCCCAAGTGTGGATGTCTAGAGTGTAGGATATCCTCAATGATGGGGATTTGATCATACTCATATGTCTGTTCGAAGCTTGTGCTGGTCGCTCCCCACAAGAAGTGTACTCCGGAGTTGTCACACGATAGGGATAGCCTTTTTGGGTCCCGAGGGGTTAGCCTTTTTGGGCCCCGCAGACAGTCTTGGGCGAGTGAGCTGATCCTCCCCATGTGAGTCAGGTAAGTGAGCTGATCCTCACCTGTGAGATTCAGATTGGGTTGTGGTATTTGTGTGAGTTGGGTGAGTGAGCGGATCCTCCCCGAAGTGTTTAGATTGTGAGTCGGGCGAGTGAGCGGATCCTCCCCGTTGTGATTAGATTGTGAGTCGGGCGAGTGAGCGGATCCTCCCCGAAGTGTTTGGATTGTGAGTCGGGCGAGTGAGCGGATCCTCCCCGTTGTGATTAGGTTGTGAGTTGGGTGAGTGAGCTGATCCTCACCTGTGAGATTGAGTCTTGAGTGGATTTGTATTTATACTAGACATAGTATATGTTGAATAGAAACCTTAGAGAGTAGCTGATGTAATAGAAAGTAGTATCGAATGAACTACTTAGTTGATTGCATTGCATGAATTGCATGTAGCATGGCATTGTTGCATTTGTGAGGCAAAGCATGGTAATGTTAGTTGCATATTATATATATCATATCTATCTGTTTATTAAACTAACCTGCAGTTTGCCTCCTTTGAACCTGTTGGTTGAGCTTTTTCCTTGGTGGCCGTACCCACTGGGAACTATGAGTATGGTTTTCACCCCCGTTGCTTTGGGGTGTTACAGGTTCGCACGTGAGCGGCGCGCAGGCGTGAGGCGAGGGCGTAGCTCCGTAGATAGCGCCCTACTCCAGAGACAGAGATAGTAGTACCCCGTCTCCATAGCTTAGGGGTATAGAGATGAAAAGATCCAATGTATCAAAATTTGTAAAGAATAAATGATGTAATAACTCAGATTGCATTTGGATGAAAAGAATTGTAATTGAGATGTAAAAATGTATGAATATGAATGCATGTAATAATTTAGGATGTGTTATGTTGTTGATACCTTCCTTTATGCATTCAGTGTATGAATACTGTTCCTGCTTGGAACCTCTTGTATTATACTGTTTGTTGAGCCTTGAACGTACAGGGGAGACTCTGTCCGAGGTACAGGGGAATCCCCGGTCCATTCGGCGCTGTCGGCGGCCCAACCCGGCCAAATAGGTAGCGGGTCGCGGGTCGTGACAGGAGATGGTATCAGAGCATAAAGTAGAGAATGGGCAAATAGTTTAGACAGACCTAGGAGATCCTAGGATAGTGAAACCATAGAGGCTAAGGCTCGTGAGAGATGAGGACTTGTGATTTTTTGGCGAAAGAATTTATGAATTGGGTTGTGTCGTGAACCTTTAAAACTGATGTTAGAGGTAGATTCAATGTGTGGTGTATTCTCAACCGAGGATGATCATGTTGGGTGCAAACAACATGAAGCCGAGAGATGAGAATAGACGCCCTTGTGTAACTTTCGCCCGATTTGAGTCGATGTCGGTTGTTTCGTACTTGACCTAGAGGGTCGAGAACCGGTCGAGTCGTTGCGTTTTAGGACGCGATGGTGCCGCGTAAACGATCTTTGTTTAGATCGGCACGGGAGGGGACAGGTGATGTCCCTGAGCAGTCCGAGGGTTCGGATGTTATTCCCGTTGAATGAACAGTGAAAGCAAGATCACTGTAGGTAGAGTGTTTGGTTAGTGGTTAAGTACGGGCAGGTGGGCCTAATAGTACCTCGAATTGAGGTGGGCGAGTCGTGCTCGTGTGGTCGGTGACTGGTGGTTCATTTGTGGAAACCGAGGTGATCGGTTTGGCCAATAACTCTGTCGAGGAGTTTGGCTTGGATTTACGAACAGAGTGTTCATGTGGGTTTGTTGTAGGGCTATTTGCAGTTGGAAATGGCAATTGAAAGATAAGGTAAAGTGGTCTCTTGGAGACACTTGAATAGCAGATAGCCACGTGAGAGTTGGAGTTGAAGCTCTCAAGCGAGTTTGGAGCTTGAGGGTAATGCTCTTTTGTGGGTTAACATTCGAGATGTGCTAGAGTGGACCATCTCGTGATAGAGTAAGGATCTAGTTGAGGATTGAAGCACTCGTGATTGATCGATGCACCAATGATATTGCTTCTAGGCAATGCCGGTGGTCGGATCGGAGTGAGTTCCCCGATTGGGTGCGTAATGCAAGGAGTAGTTCCTTGTGAGCCAGTAGTGCAATTTTGATGTTACACTTAGTGAATGTGAGTGGATCTAGTCTTATATCCTTCGTAGTGGGCCTTTGGACAATTCCGATTAGTGAATGGCCACTCCGAGAAAGAAAAGTGCATTGGAATCCCCGATTGCTAGATAAATCGAGTTACGGTGTGAATTGGATTGGAAGTTAGTTGAGTTTCGAGGACGAAACTCTTTTAAGGAGGGGAGAATGTAAGGTACCGGACTTCTAAAACCATGAAGTTATGGTGTATCTTCGATTGGAAAGCCATTTGAAAGGTTCCGGTGAAGTTCGGGAGAATCCGGGCGATTCGGTGCGCGTAGGCGCTAAAAGGGAGCCGAAAGGCCATGTTGGTCCATGGATTAAATCCAGCATTAGCATGGATGAAAAGATGATGAAAACATGCTTGAAAACATGTTGGGAGAGTTTTGGTTCGATTGTTGTTAGATTCGATCGGAGGTAAACGAGCAGAAACGGAGGCGAAACGGTTGAAAAGGCTGAAAAATTGGTAAGTCTGAAATCTGTTTCTGGCTTCGGGGCCGGTCCCTCAAGGTACAGAGACCGCGTCCAGCACCGAAAATGGCCGTTGGGCTGTGTGTGACTCATGTTTGTGGAGGGCCTTGGGGTTCATTGTGCATAAGTGTTATAGAGAGGTGTTGGCAGGTTGATTTCTCTCCTTATCTCCCTCACATTGGCACAAGTAGACCTCTCTCTTCTCTAAGCTCCCACTCTCTCTCTCAGAAAGAAAAGAAAGAGAAGTAGAGAAGAAAAAGGAGAATGGAGGAGAGCTTGAAGAGAGTTCAGTCTCATTTCGTCCCTTTTGCCATGGAGAAGCTTGTTGAGGTAGCGTTACACCTCTAATGGTAGCTTCTAGTTTATGGGTTTTTTAGCTCTAGAAATGGGGATTTAATGGTGATTAGAGACTGTAATCTCATTTGTGAAGATCTATAGCTTGATGTTGCTCTTTGCTAACATGAGGAGTTAGAGCTCAAATGAGGCTTTAAGTAGATCTCTTAGGGGCTTTGGTCTTAATGCTCCTAGAATGGATTTAGTAGCCTTCCTAGATAGGCTAATTATGATGGATTGTGTTTATGATCTTGAAAGTTCTCAATTGGTGGGTGTTTTTGTCTAATTGCGACCTAGGGCATCCAAGAATGAGGAGTTTTTTCAAATATAAGGGGGGTTTGATGGCGTGATGGGGGGGTGAGTGGTCAGAAACCTAATTTTAGTCGGGGGCGAACGCGAGATAAGCGACGTTCGTCGATTTCGTTGTGTGTCGTGGGGGGGTGCGAGGTTCGGCTAAAACAAGTGTTTTGTAGGTTGTTTCTGCCTGGAGGCCGAGGCGACGATGTAAGGTCGTGAAAATGGATTCGTGATCGTAGCATCAAACGAAGACCCTATATTTCCGAGGCTGCGAAGCGGAACACGATTGAGCCGTTGCAGTATTTGGGTGAACCGGGTCACGGGTCGCCACGGGGGCGATTGCAAGTGGACTACGAGCAATCGGAAGCGATGAACAGCGTGGTTGTGTTTTACGAAGCGACTTTAGGTCGCCTGCATGTCAAAGTGTATTATGTTGAGTATCCTGTTTGACGATATGTATGAGCATATGTAGGATGATAATGCCATAGTAACATAATGAGGAAGCATATATGCGTAATTAGTGCATGTGGAATCATAATAGTGATGGTTGATTATGCTATTAGAAAATTTGCTTGTTTAATGCCATGCGAATTAATTGCTAGGTATGACATGATTAGAGATGCTAGGATCTTAATTCGCATTGTGAGTATAATATCATGTGACGGTATGTGCTCGGCGGTACTTAGCATTATTGATATCAAGCATATTGCAATGTGAGCATGTGCATGAATTATGTGATTGTAGAAACATCGGGATGGGAACATATTTGCTAGTTTATGTATAATAGATCGAGTGCTTAACTGTGTCTCATGAACCATTAGGATGAGCAAGTACACTAGTAATCAGATCTAGGTAGAATGACATTATAACCTAAGTGTTAGTGAACTTAGCGTTGTGGGATGGAACCTAGGTAAATGAACCTTGTGAATGTGAAAGTAGATGTGTTTCGGAGAACGAGTTTGAGACACTAGTTAAATTTAAATAACTTGACGAGATGGCAGACAAGTAAACGTATAAGTGTAAACATTGTTGTACGTTGAACTTAGACAGTGAACTAGTTCATAGTGTAGTAGATGTCTAAGAGTGGTTAGGAATATCCCAGATGGGATGGGGATGTTGTCATCTCATAGAATTGTCTTTCGGAGTTGTGCTGTTCGCTCCCAACAAGAATGCTACTCTCGGGTTGTCACACTGATAGGGGATAGGCCTGTTTGTCGTCCCGAGGGTGAGCTTTTGGGCCGGAGACATCTGGGCGGGTGAGCTGATCTCCATGTGAGTCAGGTAAGTGAGCTGTATCCACTGTGAGATTCATGATTGGTGTGGTGGTATTTGTGTGAGTTGGGTGAGGTGAACGGATCCTCCCGAAGTGTTTAGATGTGAGTCGGGCGATAGTGAGCGGATCCTCCCTAATGTGATTAGTTGTGAGATCGGGTAGTGAGCGGATCTCCGCGAAGTGTTTAATTGTGGAAGTCGGGCGAGTGAGGGATCCTCCGCGTTGTGATTAGATTGTGAGTTCGGCGAGTAGCGTATCCTCCCGACAAGTGTTTTGATTGTGAGCTCGGAGCGAATGTGAGCGGATCCTCCCGTTGTGATTAGGTTGTGAGATGGGTAGAGTGAGCTGATCTCACTGTGAGTGAGTTTTGAGTGTGTTTGTATTTGATATAGAACATTAGTATAGTTGCAAGGGTAGAAACTTATGAGAGTAGCTGAGTGAATAGAAAGTAGTATCGATATGAACTTTAGTTGATTGCATTTGATTGAATTGATGTAGCATGGCTCTGTTGCATTTGGGAGCAAAGCATGTAATTGTTGAGTTGATTATATATATAATCATATATATTTGTTTATTAAACTAACCTCCAGTTTGCCTCCTTGAACCTGTGTTGGTTGAGCTTTTCCCTTGGGTAGCCGTCACCACTGAGGAACCATAGAGTTTGTTCTCACCCGTGCTTTGGGTTGTTAACAGGTTCGCACGTGAGCCGCGGCAGCGCGAGGCGAGGGCGTAGCTCCGTAAGATAGCCCCTACTCCAAGACCAGAGATACATACCGTCTCCATAAGCTTAGGCTGGGTATAGAGATGAAAGATCATGTATCAAAATTGTAAAGAATAAATGAGTGTATAACTCAGATTGCATTGGAGGAAAAGAATTGTAATGAGATTGTTAAAAATGTAGAGTTAATGTTAAGAAAGGTAGGTTTACGTTAGACTCAATAATGTAGTAAATAAGAAATGTTTAAAACTATGTAACCTAGAAAAGTAGAGATATGGGGATTCGATACCTCTGCCCCATGAGCCTTGAACGTACAGGGGAGACTCTGTCCGAGGTACAGGGGAATCCCCGGTCCATTCGGCGCTGTCGGCGGCCCGACCCGGCCAAATAGGTAGCGGGTCGCGGGTCGTGACAGATTGGGGCCGAACCCACTGGGAACTTTGTTGTAGTTCTCACCCCACTATTCCACAAAGCCGAGACCGAGCGAGCCGTCGAGCGGCCGTGGTAAAGGTATCGCACCTTAGTCAGAGGCCTCCCGAGTCGGGCTTTACATTTTGTTAGTAGTATACCCTTTTATCATATTTTGTTATAATACATTGAACTTTTGCAAATTGCGGAGTTCGAGTGTGTGGAATGAAGTGTTGAACTATCCTACATGTTCTAAAAGGTTTGGACAAGTTTTTGATCAAGTTAGAGGATGATTGGAAAGCTAGAAGCAAGAAAGTGCATTGAACTGGCGAAATTCAGCATTTTCTGCATTGTGTACCGGTACAGTCATCACCCTGTACCGGTGCAGCAAGCAACAGCAGCTGCAGCTGCGTGGCAGCAAGGCTATTTTAGTCATTTCACTTCATCTATCCATCCTTATCCCTCCCAGCTCGACCCTGAAGATGCTTATCACTTGTAAGCTCAGAGAAATAGGGTTTCTAAGCTCCCCTCTTCTTTCTCTCTCTAGAATTTTCTCCCTCTACGTAGAAGTTGTCGTTTTGCACCGATTTCGCGTCGCGTTCGTGGCTCGCAGGTTCGGAGACTCAGAGGATGTCTTTGGTGCGTGGGGAGAAGGATTTTTGTTGAATTTTCTGTGAGTTCACAGCAGGGAAAGCTGATTCTCAGCTTTAGACAAGTAATTAACTCAATTTCTCTCTAATTTACAGTTTAGTATCCGATTTTGATGCGTTTCGGTTTCATTGCTCCCAGCTGAGTTTGAGAAGGATTCTAGCAGCTTGAGAGGAGTTAGTTAGTTGTGATTTAACTATCTGGGACCAGGGTTAAGCTACTTCAAGGCTGGACAAAGGTAATTAGTCAACTATGACATAGATTCAGGATTATATGAAGTTTAATTGAGTAATTGACGCAGTTTGGATTGAATTCTTCGCAGCAGGTTTTTAAGCCTCTTTGAGCTGAACCTGTGCTCTTGAAAGCTGGTTTGGGAGGCTATTTTAAGCAAGGGTAAATAGAAATTTCAGTTCTAAAACTGAATCCATAGGATTTCGGCGATATTAACTTATAGTTGAGCCTTTTGATGTCATTTTGATGTTGTTCGCAGTAAGAGCGCGATCGAGCCTTGGATTATCTTCAGTGGGCATTGGAGAGCAATTGGAGACTTAATTTGAGGTACTAATGTGACCCAAAACAGGGATTTAAGCATGTACTTTGTATGAAGTGCGAATTGTACCGAAATTGGATATTTCGGTTATAATATTGATACGACTTTCGTGCCTTATTTTTCAGCAGAGCTGAGACCTTGTGGAGCTAATTTTGAGACTTCCTTTGGACTGATTGGAGCCTAGTAATAGGTGGGTTTGACCTAACCAGAGCAAGTGAAGCTCCCCTATGTTCTATATGATACTATAGAAATAGCATATGAATGCATTTTGCGTAACTTGGGAATCGACATAGATTCAAGACATTATTACAATTATAGTTGCTATATGTATGTATAGTGAACTGAAACCTCTCTTAAGTAGAGGAATTCATGCATAGAAGTAAACATGTTTATGTTTGACTTAGTTGAATGAATCAGGGACAATCTAGTATGTTCCTAAAGTAGAGAACAATGACATGCTTTGTGACTATAACCATAGTGCCATGATAGTAGAAAGCTTCTAATGCTATGTGTAAATTAGCATTACTCTTACATGATTACTAATCTAGTGGATACTAGCTATGTTCAATATCTGTTATATTGAAATTCTGATCAAAGGATCGAGAGTGAAAACATTGTAAGATAAAACATGATGATTGAAATGTATTGGATTATGAACGTTGCTTGCTTGCCATCGTGCTCATTCGCACACGCTTGTGAGGGTAACTCCCTACAAGCTGGCACTCCGGAGTTGGCCTACGCGACAGTTGCTCGCCCGTGCGGGATTGGGTGCCGAAGTGGATTGCCGTGGGGAGTGTATACTACCACGGGGCCATTAGGCGCGGCGCAAGCTGAGCTACCTTGGGTAGGTCCTTATGAATGAAATGAAAGTACTAAGTGACAAATGACAGTAATGAATGCTCATCAGTTATAGTGTATAGTATTTACTTACACATCCATGTTTATGTTCATGTTTATAGTAATTGCGATACTTCTATTATTCAGTTGATTCATTACTACAGAAATCATGATAATATGTTGATTACATACCTATTGCCTGTTAGCATTGCCTATATATATATCATGCAATTACCATTTTTACTTTCATTTAGTACATCATGAGCCTAGTGGTGTAATTCGCTGAGGCTGGTGGCTTACCCACTAGGAACTATTGTCAATAGTTCTCACGCCCTTTTTATTGTTGTTTTTACAGAGCCATCTACAGGAGAGGCTTGGGATCGTAGCAAGGGAGTCGCGTCTAGCTAGACATTGCTAGGAGCATGCTAGTCGATCACCTTACTACTCGGGCTACGGCCGAGGGTGATGTCCCTATGTATAGAGAGACCTCCATTGTACCTACTTTTTGTATACCCCGTGATGTATATTTACTGTCGAACCAGATATTATAGTTGTGATACTTTCTCTTTTAGTTGAGATTTTGGATTGTGTACCCTTTGTTCTACTGTTGATAGTTTTATTGACTTCTACTATGCTCTGATATCAGGATAGGATTCTTTTCTGTTTGTCTCCTATCGACTTGCTTTCTTGTAGACATCTTATATACTGCAGGTCTATGCACGTACCTGATATGCTTCCGCCGGTACCCGGGCGTGACATTTGTATTTGATGATTTAAGATATTGATGTATAAGGCAAAGAAAGAAAAGAATGTAATGTTTATTTTGAGCAAATGTGATGTAAAAGAAATGATGAAAGCAATGTAAAGAATCATGAATGTACAAGTTGGATGAAATGGATACATGTATGTGATCAAAAGTTGAATCATAATACTTGAGTAGATGTTTAGTTCCCTTCCTTTCACTCATGGCTATTGTTTACCCTCGTGTAAGCCGTTTGTGTATGTTTTCGCTAGTGCACTTCTTGTTTGAAAATGTACAGGTGATGAGTCTTGGGCGGACAGAAAATACTCTGTCCGTTCGGCGTCTGTTTGACGTGCTCGGGCCGGCCCAAATTGGTATCGATCCCGGGGCGTGACACTAGATATGTGCGTGAGATGCTAGAGGCATATGTATGTGGACCCATTATGATAATTGGAAATTATTGCATATGTAGCATATCCTCACTCATGAGAATGGTAAACTTATGGCATTATGTGTAACACACTGAACTTTAACAAATTGCAAGGTTCAAGTGTTTGATCTGTGTTTCAAGATTTTTCAGGTATTCTGGAGGGGCATTGACGGTGTTCCGACCTATAACTCACATCCCAAGAATTGAGAATTAAAACTTAGTACCAAAACCTAAAAAATGTGGATTTTGGATTGCTCTCGGGTTTGCCTTTGTAGGGCAGAGTACCGATACTGCATCGGGTTGGTACCAGTACCCAGTGTATTTCTTCGCCAACCCGAGGCTCAGGTTTGCGCAGACTGCTGCTTGGTACCGATACTCTTTCTCGTGTCACCGGTACGCAGTGCAGTTCGCAGACTGCAATTTTTGAGGGGTGTTTTTGTTATTGTAGCAATACTATAAAGCGCCCCACGCCCCTTCTAGGGCTCCCTAAGCTTGGAATAGTGGAGAACCAGGTAAGGGACCCCTCCACTTTCCCTCTTTGATTTCCTTCCCTTTTTCTTGGATTTTTAGAGGATTAACCACCTCTTTTGCTCCCTTTTGGCATGCTGGTGGTTTTTCCTCCATGAGTGAAGCCTTGGAGCATTGTTTAGAGCTTTTTTGAAGAGGGAACTTCAACTCTAGCACCATCCTAGGTAGGTTTGGTGTAATATATGGAAGCTGGGAGTTACGATGTCAATTTTGTTATAAAGGATCAAAGAGAAGTTTGGATTAAATGTACATCTTTCCTGAGTGATTTGTGATGCATTGGAATGAATTCCGAAGATAAATGAGTGTTTCGGCGCAAATTGGGCGCGAAACGAAATATAAAGAGAATTTCCGGGTTCCGATGCTAACTTTGATTAAAAGAACCATAGTGAGGTTTGGGGATCATTAACCATGAGTTTGGAAGTATTTTGGACGTGTTGGAGCAAGTGGGAGTGCAAAAAGGAACTCCAAGTGTTGTTGCTGCCATGTCAAGTATTGGAGCTTAAGCATGTTGTTAATCTTGAACAAAATAAGCAAGATAGTGCAAAAATGTAATTGGGTTGTTCCAGGATTAATTTGGAAGCTTAGGAATATTATTTGGCTTGTATTGGAAGAAGTTGGAGGGTTTCGAAGTGAACCGAAAGCGCGAAAAGGCTCCGAAGTGAAGTTGCTGCCATGAATGGAATTGGAGCTTGATTTCATTGCTAATCCGGCTAAAATGATGCAATAGATGAAATTGGATTGCTCCCGAATTAAATTAGTAGCTTGTGGAGGTTCATGGGCATGTATTGGAAGGGTTTAGAGAGATTTAGGATGAAGTGACTGCGTGAAACGAGCTTCGAGAGAAGCTGCTGCCATATAAGGTTGTTGGAGATTGATTATGTTGTTGATCTTACTCACATTGGTCAAGATGATGTTAAAATGAAAATTAATTGCTTCCAAATTAAATTGGCAGCTTGTAGAGGTGTATTAGTATAATTTAGAAGTGATTAGAAGTGTTCGCAGCGAACTAGACGCGCAAAAAGATCTCAATTTGCTGCTGTCAGGCTGAGGTGTAGTGCATGGACTGAACTGCGAACCTGCAGGAACTGATTTGCGAATTGCTGGAATGCAATGCAATTTTGCAGTTTTGAGGGGTCTAAATGCATTTTGTTGATCTGATCACTTAAACCCATTGATCCTCCACCTGTGGGCATACGTAATTGACTCTCTCTTTCTTTCTTTTCTCTTTTCTTTCCATCTTTTTTTCCTCTCTCTCTCTCTAGCTGTATGAAGGAAGGTTGGTGGAGTTGGTGCTCGTGGCTGGGAGGAAGATGGAGAATAGAGTAATACTCCCTTCCTTCTCTTTTATTTCTTTCCTTCTTCCCTTCCTTCTTGTCTTTCTCTTCCTTTTTCTCTCTCAAACTGAGAGGAGTGGGATGTGTTGAAGGGAAAGTGGTGATGGTGCTGTTGGAGCTGAGAAGAGGTTTCGGCAGTGGGGAAATTGGTTGTTGGAGCTTCAAAACCTGAGGTGAGATTAAATAATCTCTTGGTTAGGGTTGTGTTTTCATGATAGGGCTGATTCTAATCAACCTAGGATGGAGTTGGCTTGGTTTCTTGATTATCAAAGCATGTTTACCATGAAAATTCCTAAAGGGGCTGGATGTGGACAGCACATGTATATATATATATATATATATATATATACATGTGGATTGGTTATAGTAATAAGTTATTATTCAGATTTGGGTGAGAGTTTGATGTGAAGTCCTCTAAACTGATTGTTTTGAGGTTTCTTGGGCGAGCAAAGAGTTGAATTGCTCTATGTTCTTCATGGAGTTGTGTATTAGCAGGTTGATTAGAGAATAGTTTTATGTATAGAACCTGCATAAAGGTTTGAATAGTGATAGGTTCATTGAACCTAAGCTCGATAATGCGCTTTTGCAGGATTAAAGTCCTAACTTGGAATTGACCGCGTACAAACCTAATTGAGGGTAAAACTGTCACGCCCGGGTACCAGCAGAAGCATATCCGGTACGTGCACAGACCCGCCATACACCTGCAGTATATAAGGCGTCTACAAGAAACAAGTCGATAGGAAGAACATAGGAAAATCCTATCCTGATATCAGAGCAAAGTATAAGTCCACAATACTATCAACAGAGGAACAAAGAGTAACCAATCCAAAATTTTCACATCATAAAGAAATATAAAAACTATAATCTCTGGTTCCAAACAGTAAATAAACATCATAGACTACTCAAAATACATATACAATGGTAGTCACTCTATACACTGGGACATCACCCTCGACCGTAGCCCGAGTAGCAAGGTGATCAACTAGCAAGCTCCTAGCAATGTCTAGCTAGACGCGACTCCCTTGCCACGATCCCTAGCCTCTCCTGTCAATGGCTCTGTAAAAACAACCATAAAAAGGGCGTGAGAACTATTAACAATAGTTCCCAGTGGGTAAGCCGCCAGCCTCGGCGAATTACACCACTAGGCTCATGATGTACCGAATGAAAGTAAAAAGAGTAATTGCATGATATATCTACATTGCTAATAGGTAACGAACATGTAGTCAGCATGTAATCGTAATTTCTACAGTAACGAATCAACTGAATAATAGAAGCATAGCAACTACTATAAGCATGAACATAAACATGAACATAAGTATGGATGTGTAAGTAAATACTGTGCACTATAACTGGTAATCATTCATTACTGTCAAATGTCATTTAGTACTTTCATTTCATTTAAAGTTTTCCTTTCATTCATCAGGACCTACACAAGGTAGTCCGGCTTGCGCCGCGCCTAATGGCCCCGTGGTAGTATACCCTCCCCACGGCAATCCACTTCGGCACCCAATCCCGCACGGGCGAGCAACTGACGCGTAGGCCAACTCCAGAGTGCCGGCTTTTAGGGAGCTACCCTCACAAACGTGTGCGAATGAGCACGGTGGCAAGCAAACAAGGTCCATAGCTCAGTATATCTTAATCATCGTGTCATAGTACACTATGTTGTCACTCTCGATCTATTGATCGGAATTCTCAATATGATAAACAATGAAACTTGCTAGTATCCACTAGATTAGTAAACACATAAAAGTAATGCCAATTTACATATTGCATTAGAAACTTCTCACTATTAATATACTATCAATAGGGTCAAGAGAATGTCATTGTTTTCTATTTTGTAGAAGCATAATACACTTATCACTTGGTTATTCAACTGAACTAAACAGGAATACTTTACTGCATGAATACTTTATGCATGACTACTCTCTACTTCATAGAGGTTTCATTTCAATTGTATCAAGCATTGTGGCAAGATTATTCCGAGTCCTTTATCATTCACATAAACACAATAGCGTACAACCAAACCAATTCTATAGTAACATATAGAACATATGGGAGTTTCACTTGATCTGGTTAGGTCAAACCCACCTATCACTAAGCTCAAACCAGATCAACGACGTCCCGAAATTCAGCTCTACTAGACTTCAGCCCTGCTGAAAACAAAGCATCAAAACAGCGTCGAGGCGATTACTTATACATAAGAATCCAATTTCGGCAAAATTCTCAATTAATACAAGGTGGAAGCTTAATTCCCTGTTTTGGCTCCGTTTAATACCTCAAGTTAAGCTTCCCAAAATCCCTCACGTATCAGTCGGAGATAATCCGAAAGTCCATCGCAAGCCTGCTGCGAACAATTTCCAAAACGGCATCAAAACGCTCAAATATAAGTTAATATCGCCAAAATCTTGCGGAATCAGTTTTGGAACTGAAATTTCTATTTACCCTTGGTTAAAATATCCTCGAAACCAGCTTCCAAGAGCACAGGTTCAGCTCAAAGGAGCTCAAAAACCTACTGCGAAGAATTCATTCCAAACTACGTCAATTACCCGATTAAACTTCATATAGTCCTGAAATTATGTCATTAGTTGACTAATTACCTTTATCCAGCTTTGAAGCAGCTTATCCCTGGTCCAAGGTAGTTAAATCACAGCTAATTAACTCCCCTCAAGCTGCTGAAATCCTCCTCGAACTCAGCTGGGAGCAATAAAATCGAAACGCGTCAAAATCGGACACTAAACCACAAACTAGAGGGTGATTGAGCTAAAAACCTCTTTAAAGCTTTCTTTCAGCAACTCCCAGCAATAGACATGAAAAGCACTACTGAAAACACTTCACTTTACCTTTTAAAAGCTGACCCCAAGTCCACCCAACCAGCAAACGTTGAGCGGGACGCGAAAACGGCGCAAAACGGTGACTTTTACTCTTAGAGAGAGAAACCCTAGAGAGAGAAAGAGGGTGAGAGGCAGGGCAGCTTCTCTAAGCTCCAGCACCATCTAAGAAGCTTCAAGGGTCGAGCTGAAGGTAAGTAGATAAGTATAGAATGTGAAATTACCAAAATAGCCTTGCTGCCACGTTTTTGCCATTGTGTACCGGTACACAATGATGGTTGTACCGGTACACCAAGCAGAAAAATGCTAATTTCGCCAGATCAAAGCACTTTCTTGCTTTTGGCCATCCAATCCTTCTCTAACTTGTACAAAAACTTGTCCAAGCCTTTTAGAATATGTAGGATAGATCCACATCTCATTCCTCACACTCGAACTTCGCAATTTGCAAAGGTTCTGTGTATTACAAAAACGAACGTGTTGGCGAAGTCGGTTTAGCAATCCGTCGAGCCTACGCGAAGATATCACCAAAAGGACATTTTCGACTACAATTGTAGCGAGCGCGGGCCGCGATTCATGGAAAAGTGCGGGAAGTCGATTTCTCGCGTTCCGGTATCAAGTAAAGGTGGGTTGTGCTTACCGAAGCGATTAGGTCGCTTCCGTGCCAAAGCAACGTATGGTTTTTCATTGACGCATATATGCTTAGCGGTAGGTTATGATTAATAAAATGAAGGCATGAATCAAATCATATAAATTGCCTGCCATTGGAACATGCACATGAGTATAATGATAATCTTGTTGAATAATGGATGAATATTGATATGTGATAACCATGCTAGATGCATATGAATGCATGAGTTGTGAATACTAGATGCATATGAATATGAATGCTAGATGCATGTGAATGTATTATGGTTAAAGCTAAAGCATATATGGACTTTGACATATTGTGGACGTGAACCTAGTGTATTAAACATAGGTTGGATATTTTATAGATCGAGTGGCATGACCTAGTGTTAATAAACATAGGTCGGACATAACCTAGTATCATTAAATATAGGTTGAATTAGTAAACCTAGAGTCGAAATCTAAGTAAAATGACATAGAACCTAGCAAGTGAACCTAGGTTATGATGTATAGTGAAACTTAGTGTATTTGAACTAAGTTGTGGATTTTAGTGGTAGAATGACCACTAGGAAATAATTGGTTTAGACCTAGGAAGGTCGTCAACATAAGGTAAAGTGAGTAAACCCTTAAGTTGTGGAAATAAATTCCGGAATCCCAAGACCTATGATGACCTTGGTATCAAGGCTAGGGCGTGTGCGACGATTTCGCCGCCGAGATTGATACCAAGGGAGGAAAAGAGGGTCTGTGCGCAGAGTCACCACTCGGAGGCTTAAACTATTACCCGGCGTGTGTGATAATTTCGCCGCCAGATGGTTAAGCCGGCTTGTGGGGCATGCCATAAAACAAGTGAATCAGAACTACGGGATCGACGGTTCTCCTCTCCCGGTAGTTATTCAACGGGATCGACAGTTCTCCTCTCCCGGTATGAGCTCAGCGGGTTTGATGGTTCTCCTCGCCCGTTAAGCTTGAGCGGCGTAGGGTCACGAGGATCGACGATTCTCCTCTCCCTGTGATTGTACCTATTGTCGCGTGGACTTAGGGCTGAGGTGCTTGTGAGACGTCCTTCACCTCGAGCCTGACTTGACGCGGTACTCCGCGGATGATTGACTCGAGACCGAGTCGGGTGGATAGCTTGATTAAGGTAGATGACACCTTAGAAGCTAGTATGATATGAGCTTGGATAGCGAGATAGAAAGTAGGATCAGTAGATCTACTTGTTACTTAGTTGCATAATTTGCATATTGCATATCGTGAGGCATACATGTTTAAATATCTGCATAAATTATTGTGATTATCTGTTGGACTAACATGTTACAGTGCCTCCTTTGGACCTGGTGGGTCGAGCTCTTCCCTTGGGTGGCCGTACCCATTGGGAACTATATTTATATAGTTCTCACCCCCGTGTTGTTTTTGGGGGTACAGGTTCACACGCGAGCGGCGCAGCGGCGTGAGGACAGGGCGTAGCTCCGTAGATAGCGCCCCACCACTGAGACCGAGATAGCAATACCCTGAAGAGGTCTAGCTCAAAGTTCAGATTGAAAGAAACAAACTTGTAGTAAATTTGTATAAGTTGTAATAACTTAAAGGTATTTGTAATATTGTAAATGTAAAATCTTGAGATGAATGCTTGTACTAGCATAGTTAGCATTTTATGTTTTTGATACTTATGCAATCTGTGGTTGAATACAGTTCCTGGTTGGAACCTCTTGTATTACATTGTATAGATTGTGACGCCTAGAACGTATAGGGGAGGCTCTGTCCGTTCGGCGGTTTGTCGGCATGCCCGAATCCGACCAAATAGGCGGAGCTCGAGGCATGACATTTGGAGCATTAAGAGAGGTTAGTATCTATGATCTCTCATTTGGATCATATTTTGGTAGAGTTTTTGCATATAAACCTAGAAATGAGAAATCTAGGATTTATTTGGGGATTTTTTATTTGTAACTTTTGGAACCTAATTTATTGGTTTAGAACCTTCCTTTAGGTTGGATTTGAAGGGTCCTAGCTCTCATTTGGGATTTGAGAAGGTTTTTCCACTTTTAAGGTGAGTTTTAACCCTTTTCTTGGATTGGTTAAAGATGAACACTTTGGGTGTTCGTTCGTTTCGTTTAACCCTCTTAGAATTTTCTTTAGGAAGCTAAGTGACTAGTGGACATCTTCGTTGGCACAAACGAAGGGGATTAGTGGAGTTCTTGGTGGGTTTGACCTAACCGAAATGGATAAACCCCCCCTATGTTATTTTCTGCATTGTAAAATAAAAATTCTTGCATATTCATATTAGATAGGGCATATGTGAATTTTAGAAGCTTAAAATACATGTGTTATGTATCATAAAAAATCATCTCTATGTAGTAGAGAAATATGAGTATAGTATTCTTACAAATGAGAAGCATTCTTTCATGTGATTTGGAAACATGTGTTATATAGTTAAAATGACAAGTATAACATGCTTTTGGACATAAAACTCATGCTTGACATAGTGGACACAAATGCCATAAAGAAGCATTCAACTTAGTGGACGGTTAAACTACTACATGATAACATAGTGATAGGCCATTGAATCACTAGCATTTATACCATGTTTTAGACATGATAATATTGGACTTGAGATAGATGATTACGCTTGCTTGCCATTGTGCTCATTCACACATGCTTGTGAGGGTCGCTCCCTACAAGCCGGCACTCCGGAGATAGCTATCGCGACATATGCTCGCCCGTGCGTGATTGGGCGCTGAAATGGGATACCATGGGGGAGGCTCATTTCAAGGGTGGGAATGTTGACTACCATGGGACCATTAGGCACGGCGTAAGCAAGACTATCCTTGTGTAGGTCCTATATGATTGGAACAAAGTTAAACTAAAATACAAAGTGGACATTAGACAAATTAGTAAACAATGACATTTTACTAGTTGTACTTGAGGACATTATGTATTTATACACATGCATATTCATATTAGAATAGCATTTATACTTGTGGAAACTCATGCTAAGTAGAGGCATAGTAGTTAGTAAGTTTTATTACATGCTCAATATACATATTGTTCTTTCTATTTAATATTAGAACATACTACTTATGCCTCCATAACCTAGTGGTGTATTTCGCTAAGGTCGGCGGCTTGCCCACTGGAAACTATTGATTAATAGTTCTCACGCCCCCTGTTTTGTTTTTTTTTTTTACAGAGCCTTCCACACTGGGTGAGGTTAGGGACCGCGGCAAGGGTGTCGCCACTAGGTAGTCACGAGGGGTCTTTCTTTTAGGTGATTCACCTCTCTTTTTGTTTTACTTGGAGAGGATGAGAGTTTTGTACTCTTATGTAGAGACCACCATTTTTGTTTATCTAATCTTGTATTTGAGATCCTATCTTGTACTACTTTATTGTTTACATTAGGGGATTAGCTCCTTTTATCCTGCTTGTCTTTAGAAATCTAGTTGTGTATGCTCTGATAATCTATTAGATGCTTTATTTATCTTACCTCTTTATACTGTTGTTGTAGACGCCTTATATGTTGTAGGTATATAGCGGGTCTGGACACGCACCGGGCAGGCTTCCGCTGGGTCCCGGGGCGTGATAGATTATTTTGGTATAAGAGCCTAGGGTTGAGTCTTAGTGGACCTAACAAATCTTTGACCAGTTGGACTATAGGAAATAGGCTCGCGAGAGACGGGGTCTATTTTGATTTGTAAGCGAAAGTATTATAATTGGATTTTATTATAACTCTAAAAAGTTGGAGTTTAATCGAAGTGTATAGCTTCTAACTTCCCGGAGGGTTACGTTGGCGGCCGACAACGTAACATCAGGAGTTAGTAGTAAAGGACACTTCCTTACTTTCGCATGATTTGAGTATTATTTACTTGAGTAGGGTTGCGATAGCGTGAGTTTTACTAACTTGCCCTTTTATGTTGTTGTAGTGATAATGCCAACTACTGGCTCTAAATCTGTTGGGGCAGAGAACGCGGCAAACCTGGAGGAGGTGGAGACCTCCGCTACTTCCGGGTCTAGCGAGGTCCGTGACCTGAGAACTCAGCTTGCGGTCCTCATTGATTTAGTGGCTCAGTAGGCGGCGGCGGCTCAGCAACAGGCCGATGTGGCGCACTGGCAGGAAACGCGGATGAAGCAATTGGAGAACTTGCTTCTTCAGCAGGCGGCTACTAGGGAGGCCCAGACTTCCACACCCCCCGCGCCGGCCAAGGTGGTGGCACCGAGGGCGCCGTCTCCCGCTCCCGGTACTTCGCGCGCGGCGCCCATAGTCGTACCTCGAGAGGAGGATGTCGCGGCACCACCGATTCAGGTGCCTCCGGCGGGGGCAGTTTTTCCCGTGATGGTCGAGGGAGCGGAGCGGGACCGGCTCATGGATCGCCTCAATGAGTTCAGGAGGTGCAATCCCAGGATTTTTTATGGAGAGAAAGCCGACCACTGGATCGTGGAGAAGTGTTTGATGCACATGGAAAAGCTTTTTCGCGACACCTTTGTGGAAGAGAGAGACCGAATTTGGCTCGCCACTCATCACCTGGACGCTGAAGCCTACCGTTGGTGGTTGGATATCCAAGACAACCCCAACACCGACCTTTCAGCAATTACGTGGAAGAGGTTCAAGGAACTTCTGTTGGAGCACTACTTCCCCGACAGCGTCAAGAGGCAAATAGAGAAGGACTTGCGCGGCTTGCGCCAAGGGGATCGGACGGTAGCCGAGTACGAGAGAGAGTTCTCTCTGCTTCTGTATTGCGTGCCTTTCGTCGTGCGTGACGACGAGGACAAGGCCCGTATTTTTTAAAGTGAACTTTGACCGTCGATTTTTTGGTTTGTGAAATCGTCATATCTGCAAACCTACCGAGATGTGGTGAACCGCGTTCTCATTGTGGAGAGGGGCTCGGCGGATGTGCAAGAACGGAGAGAAGGCTTGGACAAGGGAGAGGGAAAAAGGCCCGCGGCTGAGGGTTTGAGTCAGGCGCACTCTAGGAGGCCGCCGAAGCACCCTAGAAGCGAGTCGAGAGGGCGTGGCTCATTTGCACAGAGAGAAGGTTTTGATCGACGCCGACCTCCCCAGTGTGTTATCTGTGGTGGTCCTCACATTCCACCGCAGTGTCCACAGCGGGGAGGCATGTGCTTCCTTTGTGGCCAGGAGGGCCACTTCCGAACCGAGTGCCGGAGAAGTTCGTTACCGGCATCGTCATCTGCATCGGCACCGACATTGCCAGCTGCCAACCAAGGGACTCCATCGGCACACTACCCGCCTAGGGGGCCACCCATCCAGCGATAGACTGGTACCTTATCGGACTTCTAAAATTATGAAGTTACGGTGTACATTTGGTTGGAAAGCCATTTGAATGGTTCCGGTGAAGTTCGGTGAAGTTTGGGAGCATTCAGGCGTTTCGATGTGCGTAGGCGTGAAAACGGTACCCAAAAGGCTATGTGTCACGCCCCGGGGTCCAGCGGAAGCTTGCCCGGCACGTGTCTAGACCCGCCATACGTCTGAAACATATAAGGCGTCTACACAATTTCGATAAATAAGACAATAGTACAAAAAGGTCTAGTAATATCAGAGCACAAAACAACTAGATTTTACAACATAGTAGGTAAAAGAAAAAGTAAATCCACTAAGATAAAACATAACTTAGTAAAAAGAAAGCCAACTACAAGTACAAGGGAAGATACAATGGTGGTCTCTAAACATGGTAACAAAACCTCTCTCTCACAAATCTCAAACAGAGAGAAGAACCACCTAGGATCAAAACTGGCTCCACCACTAACTAAGCGATCCCCTTGCCACGATCCCGTGCCTCCACCGGTGCTGAAGGCTCTAAAAAGAAATCATAAAATAGGGGGCGTGAGAACTATTAAATAATAGTTCCCAGTGGGCAATTACTGACTTCAGTGAAATGCGCCACTCGGCCCAAACTGGAGGAAGGTAAGTAGATAAGGCAATACTTAAAGCAAAAGCTACCACATAATCACTACTTGGCATGAATTGCATAAATAATAAACTACCCATGATCTCTACTTAACATGATTGGCATAAGTAATAAAGCAACTATATCATGAATGTACATGGATGTATAGGACATGCAGAAGCTTAGGAATGCAACCAACCCGATGTCCTCAATGCAAAAATAGTAAAGATGTCATTGTTTACTATTCTAGTCCAAATTCACTTTAATAGTTTTAAAGTTCACTTAGCATGTTCTGTCACTAAGTCCCAATCATGTAAGACCCGCCCAAAGGCTGTCTGGCCTGCGCCGTGCCTAGTGGTCCCATGGTAGTCAACATCCCCACTCTAGGAATGAGCCTCCCCCACGGCAATCCATTTCGGCGCCCAATCCCGCACGGGCGAGCATATGTCGCGATGGCTATCTCCGGAGTGCCGGCTTGTAGGGAGCGACCCTCACAAGTATATGCGAATGAGCACAATGGCAAACAAGCAATGATCTATCCAAGTACCAAGTCCTCATGTCTAAAATATGGAATACCAGTCAACTGTATCGATGGCCTATCACTATGTCATCATGTCTAAAACATGGAATGTAATAACTGTCTCAATGGCCTATCTCTATGTCATCATGTCTAAAACATGGAATATAGCAGATGTCTAGGTGGCCTAACACTATGTCTCCATGTTGCAGTTTAACAATTTTCTAGTTCGAGTGCCCCTTTATGACACTTTTGCTCACTAAGTCATAGCATGGCAATTATGTTCAAGAGTACATGATTCTAGTCATTTTCCACGTAAGAGACATATTTTGAGTTGCAAATAAAGACCACATAGCACATGCATGCATACTACTCTTACGGCTCTACTACATAAAGTGAAATTATCATGATACATAATACATGTGTTTTAGGCGCTCCAAAATTCATATAAATTCTACTTATCATGAATATGCATGCATTTATAGTAAATGAAGACAATAAACCACATAGGAGGCATTTTCTCCCTATATCAAAGAAGCCAAACCCACCAACGACAACGGAACCCTTCGATTGCTCCGACGAGGGTGTCCACCACTCTCCTAGTACCCTAAAGGTATGGAAACAAGTGTCACAAGAACCATACAAACAACACTTAGCTCAAACATTAAGCTTTTCAAGCTAAGGCGGGGAAAACTCACCGAAAATGGTGAATATCTCTCTTGATCTCCAAAAGGAGGCAAGAATCCTTCAAAACCAACCTAAAGGAAGGTTCTAATAAGATCAATCAAGATCAAAAAGCCTCAACTCGAAAATCCCCATTTCTAACCCTAAAATTCAAAATCTAGGGTTTTCTCTAACCAAATCCAACAAAACATGTATCAAATAAAAAATACATGTCACTAACCTCTTAAATAGTCTCAAACCAAGTCCAAAATCAGCTAGGGTTGGAGGTCTCCTCACAAACAAGCTCCTCTCAAAGCTCCAAGTCTTCAACCATGGAGAAAACCCAACAAAAAGCAAAGAAGAGGAGAAGGGAGAGATCAAAACACCATAAAATCCACCAAAAATGGAGATCAAACAAGGGAAGGGGAGACTCACCTTGATCTCCACTGGTTAGGGCTCAAAGAGAGCAGCTAAGGGGGCTGGGGTCATCTATATAGGTGTTGTAACAATTGCAAATACACCCCTCCCCGAAACAGCCCATTCTGCACTGCGTACCGGTACACGGGTTTGTGTACCGGTACACATCCCACGAACCAGCCCAACCCGAGCTTCGGGTTGGCGCTCTGGCTGCCAGGGTCGATGGCTGTACCGGTACAGCCATCACCGCGTACCGGTACGCCACCCTGCAGAAAGCCACCCAAGAGCACACCAATAATCCAATTTTTTTGGGTTTTAGTGCCAAGTTTTAAATCTCAATTCTCGGGACTCGAACCATAGGTCGGAATACTATCCACGACCCTCCACGAAGTGTGGAAAAGTTCGAAACACAAGTCAAACACTCGGACCTCACTATTTGCGACGGTTCGGTGTGCTACACTATGTTAGACCATGAACTAAATCCGGCATTAGCGTGGATGGAAAGATGATGAAATTACGCTCGAAAATATGTTTTGAGAGTTTCGGTTCAATTTGAAATGAATCGGAGTTCAAACGAGCGAAAACGAACGAAAACGGAGAAGAAAGCTGAAAATGCTGAAAAATTGGCTAAGTCCTAAAAATGCTGAAATTCTGGACCTACGGGGTCCGGACCCTGGCTTCAAGGTCCGGACCCTGAGCCCGAAAATGGCCCAGTTTAGTGCAGTTTGCATAGTTGAGGGGGTTTCTTGCAAATAGGGCATATGGGGGCTATTAGAGAGAGTTAGAGCCTCTCTCTCTCTCATTCCCTCACCATTTGCAACCCAACAAACACCATCTCTCCCTCTCTAAAGTGTCTCTCTCTCTTCAAGAAGGAAGGCAAGGAGGGGGATTGGTGGAGGGTGAAGCTTGAAGAAGGATCATCATCTTCTTCTCCTTCTTCTTCACCTTGGAGCAAGCTTAAAGAGGTAAGCTTCATGGAGCTTTAATGGTAGAACCTTAGGGCTTTGCTTATATGCTCTAAGAATGATTTATATGGAACTCTTAGATGCCAAATAGATGATTTGTGCTTGAATCTAGAGATATAATGGTGGATTTTTACCTAGTTGTAATCTAGGGCTCCAAATTGGGGTTTTGAGAAGTTGTGGGATTTGATCTAAACTGAACCTCTGTAAACCTAATTGCTAGGTGTTCTGACGTGTTGGCGAAGTCGGTTCGGCAATTCGTCGAGCCTGTGCAAAGATATTGAAGAAAAGGCCTGTTGAGGTACAGATTGCCGCAGCTCGCGACGAAAGCTTCCTAAAATTACAAGAACGGAACCCTAGCCTCCTGGCAGCATTAAAAGGTGGGGGGTGTCCATCCCAAAGCAACTGGGCTTCCTTCTATGTCCGAGATAGAATTGTTGATCATGTTTCATATATTATTCTTATACATTATAGGATGATTGTTGTAGTTGCATTTCTACTTCCTTGCATGCATGTCTAGTAGTGTAGCATTGTGGGGCTCGACACTTAAACCTAGAATGCATGAGGATTGGGTCGGGTGACATGAGATCCTATAGTGATAAGAATATGGTGAACTTGAACTTGGTAATGAGAACCAATGGATTGTGAACTAGTGTAATAAAAACACTTGAAACTTGGACGAGTGGCATGTAAACAAGAGACACTATAACAAGAACGAGTGGCATGTCAGTTTAGTGTATTGAGACACATACAACATCATGACATAAATGAGCGGCATCAAATCTAGTGTAGTGGAACACTATGGCATTTGAACCTAGGGATAGTAGATTTTTTCCGATTGTCATGTTGTGGATATTATGCATTTGGCATTAGTGCAGTTGAGGCATTGTGGCCCTAGTAGATAGGGTATCCTCCAGTGCGGGGATTGGATCATACTCACATAGTCTGTGTAACTTTGGCGTGGTCGCTCTACCCAAGTAGTGAGCTCCGGAGTAATAGTCGCGTTGGGGCAGACATAGTTGTCCCGCAGACGGGTCTCGGGTGGGTGTAGCACAGAGTCTCCCCACTAGCGAGATTTGAGATGTGAGTCGAGGTAGCAACCTTTGGGTTGGCCATGAGATTGATTATCGAGGCATAGTTGCACGACGCACTATATAGTAGCTTGTACATCTTGATTATCGAGGCATAGTTGAACGACGCACTATGTAGTAGCTTGTTCATTCATGTGATTATCGAGGCATAGTATCATGTGTAGAGACATTACTATGTAGTAGCTCATTTCCTTATTGTTCATTGAGGCATAGTAGCATGTGTAGAGACATACTATGTAGTAACTCATTCATGTATCCAGCTTTGAGGCATAATATCATGTGTAGAGACATTACTATGTAGTAGCTCATTTTCTTATTGTTCATTGAGGCATAGTAGCATATGTAGAGACATACTATGTAGTAGCTCATGCATTTCATTGATTATGAGGCATAGTAGCATGTTGCATATTTTCTACTATGTTGTAGCTCATTTCAAGATATCTATCTATCTATCTATCTGTTGCTCATGCCTGCTTAGACCTAGTGGGAAGATCGGCAGAGTCGGCGGCCGAACCCACTGGGAACTATATTTATATAGTTCTCACCCCACTTTGTTGCAGGGCCTAGCGAGAGAGTACGGGCAGAGGACCGTGGTAAGGGCATAGCGCCCTAGTTAGCTAGCAGCTTCCTTATGCATTAGAGTACCCTCGTGTACCCGGTTGACATGATTAGTAAATATTGTATTTTGGAGAGCTAGCATGTATGATGAGAGAACATTATGTATCCACATTTTGGGAGATGAAAATGTAAATTAATTATGCAAATGATGTAAATGTTGAATGTCAAATGCGATGTAATAGCTAGAACTGTCTCTTTTTATGCACTTGTATAATTACTTGTATCTTGCTCTTGTTGGTATAGCACTTGTGGTGCTTCGTTGAATCATGTATATTAATTGAGTTTATTCTGGGCAACTCTTGTACATGATCTTGTTGTTGAGCCTTGGGTGGGCAGGGGAGGTGCTGTCCGTCCGGCGTCTGTTCGACGTGCCGGGATTCGACCAAATTGGCAAGTCGTGGGCCATGACAGATAAAGTGGTATCAGAGCGTAAAGAGCAAGTAAAGAGCAAATAAAGATAGAGTCTAGGATGACCTAGGAGACCCTAGGACGGAAAACTTAAGGATATAGGTGTGTGAGTGAGACGTGGACCTATGCGGGTGGCGGAAGTTGAATCGATTGGGTCAAGTTTTGTAAACCTCTAAGACGGATGTTAGAGGTAGACTCGATGTGTGGTTTATTCTCGACCAAGTGCGTTCATGTTGGGCGATCAACAACATGAAACCGAGGGATGAGAATAGACGCTCCTGCGTGACTTTCGCCGGATTTGAGTTGAGTTGATGTTAGTTGTTACGTGCTCTACCTAGAGAGTCGAGACTGACCGTGTTGTCACGGTTCAGGAAATGATGGCACCGCGTAGGCGATCTTTGTTTAGATCGGCACTGGATGGGACAAGTAATGTCCTTGAGCAATTCGAGATGAGTGGAGACTTGGGACTTCGCGAGCGGTTGGCCACTAGTGGGAGTCGCGAGGCAACGAGCCGAATTGGTGCTACGACAGCAGGAGGCTGTCATGCGCCAGGAGGAGCGGATTAATGGACTCCAAGAAACGGTTGATCGATTGGTGACCGTGCCAGTTTCAGCTCGTCGAGCGCGGCCGGGAGTCGCGGCGGAGGTGTTTCCGTCGGGGTCGGGCAATCCGACTTCTAGCACTTCAAAGGTGGTGGTGGTGAGGGAGCGAGCCTTGGCGGCCCTCATGATTTTCAAGGAATTTGATCCGCCTACCTTTGATGGAGAGGATGTAGATCCGTGGATTGTGGAGTCGTGGATTGATTCCATGGAAACTCTGTTTGAGGATCTGTACTTTGTGCGAGCAGGAGTTCTCCCGTATCGTGAGTTGTATCCAGAATGTGGTGCGGGATGACGGGATCAAGCTGATTGCTTGTACGAGGACTTCGGCTGGAGATTTCCAAAGTTGTGTATACTCTTAAGTGCAAACTTTTGCCAAAATTAAGGATTGAGCGTTGTGGGCGGCCGTGCTATTCGCAAGATGAGCGCCGCTGAGGGGATGACCAGACCTTCGCATTGGCGACTGCCTTCTCCTTTCTGAGACAGCCTGCGGGTGTGCCATCTGTAGCATGGTCGGGAGAGTGAGTAGTGAGGACGTGGCGACCGGAGGGTCCGCGGCGTGTGTACCGAGTGGCCATGAGGACGCGACCCAGGTCGATGAGCATTGCATGCATTGTCGTGGTCAGTTGCTACTATTTATGCATTAGTATAGTAGGGACCAATGGACGGGTAGGTGAAGATACCTTGGCATGCTTGTGTGTGAGAGTGTAGCACCTGCTTGAACAGGAAGAGAGCTAGACGGCACTAGCAAAATGCTAGTAGTGGTTCTTGGACGAGTAATGATACTCGTGGAGTGCGGATTTGATTCAACCGAGGGAGTGAGATGGCAGTAGCACTTTAGCATTGCTAAGTGTGAAGCGTGCCATGGATCACTCGTGGGACTGGTGACTCGCACTAGGTGCATAGTAGCCGGTAGTAGTGCGTGTGGCTCGGAAGAGCGTGTTGTGTAGGACGACGACGGCGGGTGTTGCTTGGGGACGACCCGTGCCTGGACCATTTGTGGACTGTAGAGCTTGGGCCCATTGGGCAGGCGCAGTTAGCTGTGAGTGACAGCGGCCCGGTACCTACGGGTAGGGCAGAGTTTTGGTCAGAGCGGTAGTCCGAGCTTACACCCAATATATATATACACACTTTGAATTTAAAAATTCAAATTTGAATTTCTTTTATTATCAAATCTCGGATATTACACATATGATGGGTGTGGGCTTTGACGAGTATTCCATGACCTCCACTCAGCTGGGACTATACAATAGAAGGATTGTATTGTACAGTAACTGCACGTAGAGGTTCAGTCCGATATGCATTTTTGACTGGATTGCCACTACGTGCTGCTAGGTGTCACTGGTGGATTATGGGAACCAATAGGAATAATTATAGATAATTAATTATTCTATAAGGGTGGAATCAAAAGAGTTTGAACTATCAAAAGGAGTTTCGATGATGATGTAGGTAGGGATCGCATTATATCTCACTATCAGACATAATTGAACCTATTAGGTCACACACATAAGAAATCATGCATGATCGATATTTAGGAAACGATAAAAGAAGTTTATCAGATGGTTTAATTGCAATTATAATATAGTTAAATACTAAAGTTTACTAATTTATTAGTAAAATGACTAATTTGCAATTATTGTAAATTAGAGGTATTTATGTGTAAAAGATGCATGGTGTATTTACTAATCATTAGAAAATAATATGAGGACTTATATGTAAATGTTACACACGAATCGAATTGAAATTCGGATTCGGTTAATATTATAACCAGCTTGACGGTTAATGGATAATCCAATCAGACTAGGGTTTCGATTAGGATTAGGATTAGGCTTAGGGTTTTCTCATTATAAATACATGTCATATAACATATTAAAATTAAAATAATACAAGATAAATAGAAAACCCTAGACGTCAATCCTCTCTTTCTTCCTTAAGTCCTCCACAATTAATCTATCGGTTTCAATCTTCAAAAAGTTGCTAGCACATCTAAAAGATTGATTCATCTTTCTTAAATTGACGCAAGAGTTAATTCGTGATTGGATCACGGATCGAAGTGGTCGTTTAATTCGATCAAGGGCGTGATTTCGTGTGGACGCGAATAGAGGCCAGGCGCGTGCGCGGCTAAGCGAGGACGAATAATTTTTACTAACAATTGTCATCTTCACGGTGATCTCAACCCACGCAAGGTGAAAAACTAGATCCTATTTGATTAGATCAATTAGATCAATTATTAATGATCTAAAGCGAAACACAAGGAGATCTTTGGTTTTGGAAAATTTTTAATTGTGTTATTTTCTTCCGCTGCGCACACATAATGTCACGCCCCGCTATCGCCAATTTGGTCGGTTCGGGCACACCAACAGACGCCGAACGGACAGCACCTCCCCTGTCCGCCCAAGGCTCCAACAACGAGTATAATCAAGCAAATCAAACAACGAGATTGCAATTATACAAGACTTGCTCGAGGGCAAGCAACAACCACAAGTAGTGAAAGCTCTAAGCTACTACATACATCATACAACTATACACATCATATTTGATTACTTTTAAACCAAATACAAGTGAACTAAAGTTATTACATTCATTCTCTTTGCATTCATGATTATACATCACCTAGTCATCCAACAAAACATATGATTTACATCTTTATACATCATTTCTTTTCAACATACAAAAGTTGAAACATAAACATAAGGAATGACTATAAACTCCGGTAGCCGCTAACTACGGCGCAATACCCTTGCCCCGATCCTCCGCCACTCCGCTCGCGCTAGGATCTGCAGGGTTAGTGGTGTGAGAACTAAAAGAAGTTCCCAGTGGGTTCGGCCGCCGACCTCGCCGATTTGCCCACTAGGTCTATGCTTATATGTAATTCAAGAAAAGATAGATAGCAAACCAACTAATGCTACTACGAATACAATGCCTGCAAGAAAGCTGAATCAACAGATATATGATCATATGTATGATAAATATGCATGCATGTTTTTCCACATTCACTTTGGCTTTTACCCAATTAACCCGCTTAACACTTGTTAACCGCAAAACTCACAGCCCAAAATCCCTCTCAATCAGGGGACTCGAACCGCCCGAGGGACCGTCTTCGGGGACCGCTCTCCCCGTGGTGTCAATTCCGAAACGTACCGTTTGAGGGGGAGCTACCTCCCTCAAGCCAAGACTCAATGTGAGTATGATCCAGTCCTCAATTTGAGGACGTATAGCCACACTTGCTATCTTGTCACAAGCCACGATGCCAAAATGCACTAACAGGTTTTTACCTTGTCATATATAAATCACTCTCTAGGCTACACTTGCCGTAATGCCACAATGGTTTAACCTTGTTTAGCAATTCATCTCTCGGTGCCAATCTTGTCGCTAATGTCAATGTCACCTTTGTTTACTATTATCATAGACCATATCACACGTTCATAGGGTTCCAACATACATGGTCCATTACAATTTATATGTTTTCTAACCTAGAAGCATACAATTGTTTTCCAACCATAGATACAAGTCACATAGCCCTATAATGCATGATTTCTACTATACATATATGCTCAAACAAAGGCAACATAGATATAGAAGGAAACTCAGAGATTTCGGATAGCACCCCCACCTTGTAGGAATGCTAAGATGCCACGATCCAAATTTCGTGATTTTTAGACGTCTATTTCTTCCGACTTCGGAAAAACTGAGCCAAAACAGGCTTTTTCCACGATTTCTCCGCGTACGCTCGTCGGATTGCCGAACCGAATTCGCCAATGCGTTAGAATACCTAGCAATTAGGGTCACATGAAATCAATCCCAAGCTTAGACCTCACATTTACAAAACCCTAAAACATAGCCCTAGGTTTCACCTAAACCTCATAATATCCACCATTAATGGATATTAATACATTAACTACCCACAATAACTCCTAGAAGCACATGCTAGAAGAATTACAACCAAAACCTAGCTTGGAATCGAGAAAATCAACCTTTAGATTCAAGCTTTCTCCAAGCCCCTTGTACAATTGCAAGCACCACCCTCCACTTGACCTTCTTCTCCACCAAAGTCCCTTCAAAGGCCTTTCTTGCTCAAGCCCTAGAGAGAGAGAAGGAGAGAGAGGAGTTTTAGAGAGAGAGAGGGAAGCCCTAAATGTGTTGGGGTGAGAGAAATGAGAAGAAAACCTCATTTCTCAAACATATACACACCCACACTTACACATTTGCACATTAGCCCCTCCAACTACACCAATTCACAGCAACCCAAACTGGGCAGATTTCGCCTATGGGGTCCGGTCCCTGGACAGGGTCCGGACCCCGAGAGCATGATTTTTCAGCATTTTGCTGAAAACTCACCAGCCAGCTCTCCTGGGTCCTCTAACCTCTATGCAACTCATTCCCAAGTGTTTTAAACACTTTGCGGACCGCTCTAACTAGTCCGACTCCGCGCTCCGGTCAATTTGACGGAAGCTCGGTACAATTTATCGGGGATACGATATGTTACACATAATTTTCTTACAAGTACGGCAAGAACGAACTCCGAGATTGTCTCAATCTAATAAGGATCGTGCTCGCCCCAAACGCCTCAGTCCTTCTCGAGTTCCCCATGAGTGCCGTAAGAAGCGCACACTTGGGAAAAGGATGCTGCACAGGAGCCCGTACCTCCTGTGGTTGCGCTGCGGACGGAGGAGCAAACACGACTTCATCAGCTCCGACGTATGTAACGTACTTATTATTTTACATTCTCAGTAATAGAGTTTGTAGAATAAGGAGGTTGTCATTGTATCACTCTGACTTTAATAACACTAAGTCTCTTTCTTTCTTGGTGCAAACATAGGAGTAATAGTGCAAAATCTATTCAAGTAGTGTAATATGCAACCGCATCTATTTAATGTAGGTTGCACCACTGAGAGAGTGCGCGCACCCTCCAGTAGCTAGCGATTCCCTTTTGCGATCGTTCAGGCGAAATGAAGAAATACTCCAAGTAGATGACCGTGCAACGGCGTCTTTGTTAGTTGAGGATGTGTTACTGGAATGCGAAGGAGTATGTAATCGTGTAGGTTTGATGTAAATAGTGTATCTTTTTTAGTAATAAATCAATTGACCATACTATTTTACACAAAGCAGCTGCACGACGTTGTCGTCCAAATTTGTGAGGACGTCGAGCCATTATCTTTGGTATGTACAGTGGATGCGTCGGCGAAAGAAGAGTAGGCCACCGAGCCGATAGCACCGGTAGTGTCGGAATCGAAGGTCTCGGCCGAGAAAAAAGAGAAGCCTGCTGAGACGGTGGCAGCCGCACAGCCGCCACCAAAGGTGGCGGCAGAAGAAGAGAAGCCCGGCAAGGTGGTGGATGCCGCACCACTGGAACGAAGGCCCGCCCAGCCGAACCAATACCTAAACGGGAAGGTGAATGTTGCAACGCTACTTATAAATAGTATAATATGCATCAAGCCGTGTTAAATTTGCTAAGTAATCATGTAATTTTCTAAATTTTGCATTCTTTCATGAATTTGTGAATAGGCCCCCGCAGTGATCGACATTCCCCCCTGGGAAGAGAAGAAGCCCACCGAGACGGTGGCAGTCGTACCGCCGACACCGAAGGCGACGGCGGAAGAAGAGAAGCCCAACGAGACGGTGGATACTGCCCAGTCAAAACGAAGGCCCGCCCAGCTGAAATCAATACCTAAACGGGTAGGTAAATGTTGCAACGCTACTTATAAATAGTGCAATATTCGGCAAGCCGTGCAAAATTTGCCAACTAATCGTGTAATTTTCTAAATTTTGCATTCTTTCATGAATTTGTGAATAGGCTCCCGTAGTGATCGACATCCCCCCTTCGAAAGAGGAAAAGCCCGCCGAGGCGATGGCAGCCGCACCGTCTGTTAGAAAATTGCGTACGGTAAAAACGCAGCGGAAAAAGAAATCAAACAAATTTGATTTTGAAAACTCTCGAGATCCAATCTCAAAAACCACGNTTCTCTAACAACCACCTGCATATTCGCTTCAGTGTCCCCACACTGTCGACTCGAGACTCGTCTACCCTGAAAGGGAAGCGACCTATGCACCAATCTCACTGGATCAATCACCGTCCCCGTGATGATCCATTGATCGGGAGCATTTAGGAATTAACCACCAATGACACATGTCTCAAATTCTCAACTCTTGAGAATATATGTCATCATCTTATTAATTCCTTGGACGATTCATGGACACATACACAACATGAATGGAAATAATAACCCAAATTTATTCATAATATTTTAAAATCAAATACAAAATTATGTCCTAGAAAGAATACATGTGTCGACCTGGTTGGCTTCTAGGGCATATATCTAACACCGTCGCCACCGAAGGTAGCGGCGGGAAAAAAAAGCCCGACGTGGTGGTGGACGCCGCACCACCGGAACGAAGGCCCGTCCAGCCGAAACCAATACCTAAACGAGTAAGTGAATGTTGCAACGCTACTTGTAAATACTGCAATATTCGTCAAGCCATGTAAAATTTGCCAAGTAATCGCATTCTTTCATGAATTTGAAAATAGGCCCCCATAGTGATCAACATCTCCTCCTCGGAAGAGGAGAAGCCCGTTGAGGCGCTGGCACCCGCACCACACCGAAATAAAAGCAAGCCCAGTCGGAACCTAAACCTAAAAGGGCTAAACGGGTATGTGAATGTTACAACGCTACTTACAAATAGTGCAATATTTGGTCAATCCGTATAATATTAGCAAAGTAATTGTGTATTTCTCTAAATTTTGCATTCTTTTATAAATATGCCAATAGGCCCCCGTAGTGATCGACGTCCCACCCTCGGAAGAAAGGAAAAAGTCAAAAAAACAAACGGTCGCAAGGAGTATTGCAAAAATGGGGTTGAAGTACTATGATAAGGGCGTGCTACTGACAGAGGACTAGAATTTAATAGAAAAATTCATTTTTAGCGACACCTCCGTGGTACGCGTGCCCTTGAAGAACATTGACATAGGTCGAAAGGAATTAGTGGACCTTAGTAGCCACATGGCATTCATCAACTCTGACTAGCATCTCTTGGAACATTGACATAGGGTCAGCGACGACGGCACGTTGGTAGTCGCTGGAGGTTGGGCATGGCCATAGGAGGGGGCTAAAGGTGTGGATCACCTAGGGATGGTCTACGGCAGAGGTGAAGGATGCATGGTGGATAAAAATGGTGGAGGAGAGGCCATCAAGCTTTTCCGGCGGCCGGGGAAGCTTGTCGGCGGTCGAGGTGCGCGCACGGCTAGGGCAGTGATCTGTTTATGATAGCTAGGGCGTAGCTGGGGGACTAGGTCGGCTAGATCTAGGGTTTTGCGCAAAGAAACCCTATATGCACTTTATATATAATGCGCAATTTGCAGAAAAGTCCCCACAAGCTAACTTATTTAAGCTGAGTCCCTGCTAGGGAGTGTAACTTGCGCGTATGCACCTCGATGTTCAAAACCACGCAAAACGATACATAAAATATACGGAGTTTTGCAACTTTTCCGTTTTGCCACTCTCGACCCCTCAGCTAACATTTCACGATTCTCGGAGATCCGTCCGTCGAATTTCCGATCGGATCACGCCAGTGCGTTCAGCACGACTGGGGCATCGAATATACCATTTCGTTTCGTCTGAATTGGTTGTCGATTCGCAACGAAACTCATCCCCTCTCCAATATTCCAAACACCATAGATCTATCTATATATATATACAAATCTAATAAACTCCATTTTTCTCGAATATCGTGCATCAAATCTAAAATCCGTCCGTACCATTGGTTCCAGAATAGCCGAACCGTTCAAAACGAGATATTGGATTGCTATAATCGGAGTCCAATACGCACCAGAAACCATCTCCACTCGTTGGCTTCTCCGAAAAATCGGAGTTACTGTTCACTTTAAGTCATTACTAAAGTTCGCGTAACTACTCCATCCTAACTCGTTTTCTCTTGAAATTTGACGAGTGTTTATATAATTAAATTACACATAAAAATATCATCAACACAGAGTTTATCTGTACAGCAAAAATCTCAATCCTTACAGAGAGAGAAAAAGAGGAGTTCATTTTTTTAATATGTTATCTCTTGGGAAGGTAAAAAAATTTAATTTTTTAATATATTATTTCTTAGAAAAGTGAAAAGACAAAGAGATCTTTTGGTAGGAGAGAGAGGTGTAAAGAAACAAATTTTCTCTTGGAAAAGTGAAAAGATTTATTTTTTTAATATATTATTTTTTGAGAAGGTGAAAGATAAATAGAAAATTTATTAGTTAGAGAAGAAAGAGGTGTAACATGGAAAGTGAAACTACTTTTTGTCTCTTGGGATGGTAAAACGATTTATATTTTTTAATATATTATTTCTTGGGAAAATAAAAAGGCAAAGATATCTTTTCGTAGAAGGGAGAGAAGTGCAGAAAAACAAATTTTCTTTTAAGAATGTGAAAAGATTTATTTTTAATATATTATTTTTTTAAAATGTGAAAGTTAAAGAGAGAATTTGGTAGGACAGAGAGGATTAGAGAAAAAAGAAAGAGGGGTAGAGAAACTCAGGGAAGAGAGACATATAGATAGAGACAAATAAGATTGTAGGGATGACAAAAGAAAAGAAAGGGATCTCATATGACGTGGAGGCAGAAAAAACTGTCACGTGGATAGAAGGAACCATTAAATTATATATACTAGTGAAGGCCCGCGCTTCGCTGCGGAAGATTTATGCATTTTTTAAAATATTTTGAACAAACTAATATATTTCTATATTTATGTTGTTATCATTTTTAAAAATTTAAATTTAAATTTTTTAATTTTCAAATCTAATTTTAAATTTTAAACTTTAAAAAATTAAAGAGCTAAAATATATATATATATATATATATATATATATATATTTAAATAGAGAGAAATAAAAAATAATTTGAAAATTGCAGAGAGCAGAGAGGGAAAAAAACAAAAAGAGCATTGTCCGCGCCGCGCCGCGCCCCGCCCCGCGCTTCAGCGTGTCCGCGCCACACCGCGGGCCGCCTCACGCTCCTGCGTTTTTTTATTTCATAAATTAAGAGAAAACAATTAAAGAAAAAGACACAAAAATACAAAAAAAATTAGAAAAAAGATTAATTTTACATTAAAAAAAAATAGTAATTTTGCTCTTATTTTGGGCTTTCGTAAAATATTACTATTCAGGACCAATCAAATTTGAAGGGAACTATTATTATCTCTCATAATTTTTTATCCAATAATTAAAAAGTTGAAAATACCGACCGCTTTATGCTTTCGATAGCACAACAACTTTACACAGAAATATATAGATAGTATTTCATAGATGCCACCATATATATTAGTATACATAATAATTAGCAGTTTAACATATATATAAAAATTTTGGCTAATATTTCATCAAATACAGAGAGAGCGAGAGAGAGAGAGATGTATATAACCCGCGCAATTTGAGATCGCAATCAAAACTCTAAAAACAATGACAAAAAAAATATTTTGACAATTTGTTTAATTTTCTAACAAAAAACTCCATTAATTATTGCGTTAAAACTATAAAAGGTTTGAGACTTAAGGTACTGTTGTTTGAAAAAAAAAGAAAAAGAAAGAGAAAATAGATGAGAGTGAGAGGTGCTTCACCGACCTCTTGCATGAACCGAACAGAGATGCCCGAGTTGCAGCATCCTTTGCTTGTGGAGATCTCATATGCGGCCTCCACTCCTCTCCCTTTCTCTAACCCATTCTCAACTTTGTTTCCACTCTTTCTCTCTCGTTGTCACACACACTCTCTCTCTCTCTCTCTCTCTCTCACGTTTACCCAAAGAGAGAGAGAGAGACCACAAAAGAAGATCTAGCAAAAGAGAGCTACTCCAAGGGTATATATATATATATATATATATATATTCTTCTCTCTATCAATTCTATATATTTTTTATATTCATTATGCACGTAAGTGAAGATGTTAATATAAATTTCTGGATCTGTTTCTGAGTGGATATGTTTATATATAGGAACAATTGCTTATATACCCCTGAAAAGTTCCCGACTTTTCAATTTATCCCTCTTAGATGGCTAATATTGAAAATACCTTTTTTACGTTCCAACTTATTTCTAATATATCCCTAGAGTTAAAATTTGTTAATGAACTCTGTTATTTCTGTAAAATTACTATTTTGCCTTTTCAAATATATCATTTTACTATCACTGGCTTTCTTATTTGCTCTTAAAGTCAGGTGCACTAAAAGTATTTTGATTTTTGGTCTTTTCCAATATACTTCTCTACTGTTACCAANGAACTTAAGTTCAGGGTGGAGCTCTTATTCAGCAATTATTGGTTCAATTCAGATAAATTAAAAGAGAAATCTGGTTCAAAGATAGAAATATATAGAGCAATTGGTTTGGTTCGATCTAATGAAGTTGACCCGCTTCAGTATTATTGGTTCGGTTCAGATAATTAAAAAAGAAATCTGGTTCAAAGATGGAAATATATAGAATAATTGATTCTGTCCAATGAAGCAAGTTGATCTGGTTCGAATCAAGCACAAACAGAGAAAAATTATAAATTATTTGAAGAACTTGAGCCAGTTCAAGATGGCACCCAACAACCCGATTTGGTTCAAACAAAGAAAGAGAAATTGGTGGAGCCCACATTTAATTTAACAAAGAAAGAGAATGATACTATGTGGCAAAGTTTAAGAAAAATAATGTATAGATTTGTATGGATAGATTATTAATTTTAAATTTTTTAGACCAACTTAATAACAAATCTCAGCTTATTTTTGAAAAGATTTGTCTATATCTATACCTATACCTACCTATACATTATTTTTCTTAAACTTTGCCACATGGCATCCTTCTTTTTCTTTGTTAAATTAAATGTGGACTCCTCCAATTTCTCTTTCTTTGTTTGAACCAAACCAAATTGTTGGTTGCCACTTTCAGCCGGCTCAAGTCTTCCAAATAATTATATAATTTTTTTCTGTTTATGCTTGAATCGAACCAGATCAATTTGCTTCATTGGATCGAATTAATTATTTATATATTTCCATCTTTGAATCAATTTTTTTTTTTAATTATCTGAACCGAACCAATAATATTGAACCGAGTCAACTTACTTCATTAGATCGAACCAAACCAATTGCTCTATTTTTTTCTATCTTTGAACCAGATTTCTCTTTTAATTTATCTGAACTGAACCAATAATTGTTGAATAAGAGTTTCATCCTGAACTAGCTCAAGTTCTCTTCTTTTTTTGCTTGAACTGAACTAGATTTCTTTTTCTTTGCTTGAACAAAATCGATGCCCTCTTTCTTGCTTGAACCAAGCTCGGTCAAATATATACCATTTTCCTCTTCTCTTTGTTTTTATAGAAATTCTCATTAAGGATTTTTTTTAGAAAAAAAATTAATTGATATTTGTATTAATTTATTATTAATATTGATATAAAATATGATGATAAAGTATATTTAGCAAACATATAATGTCTTTATTTATTTATTTTTTAACTGTTGATTCATACATATATTGTTTACACGTTTGAATAATTTATAATAAATAAATATAAATTATTTAAAATATTATGAAAAGATATATTATTAATATTTTAAATTTTTTGTTTTGTTTTGGTTTTTTTTTTTTGTCGCATCGCACGATTTAGTAGTTTACTAGTGTTGAACCCGCGCTTCGCTGCGGCCAATTTTGACACTAATATTCTAATATAAATTTTAAAATAATTTTGATGCCAATATTTTAATATGAATTATTATATATAATCACAAAAAAGACAATACAATCAGGTATATAAGCAAGCAGAATATATAAAATCTGACAGCCAAATGTACTGATTGATATACTCAAAAAGAAAGTGAAGCTTCTTCACGTGCAAAAATTTTATGAACACTGTGTTCATATGAAATTATTTGGGGATATTTTGGATGGACGCCATGTGGCACTACGGCCACGTGGGACATCATCCCGCTGCTCTGCCTGTTAGGAGAGCAGTGGAATTTTTTTCGATGCACCAGGTTCACCTCTTTTTCTTTAAAATTTTATTTTTTATTTTTAAATATAATTTAATATAATAGATATATATTTTATGATATCTAAAAATATATATGCAAAAGGATTTTAAATCATAAACCATAAATTCTTTTACATATATTTTTAAAATATCATAATATATATTAGATTATAATTAAAAAATAAAAAATAAAATTTTAAAACAAAAAAATGGTGCACCGGGTGCACCAAAAAAAAAGCACTACTCTCCCAAAAGCAGAGTAACGGGGCGTGGGGAGGTGTTACGCGGCGCCCATCGGAGGCGTCCGAGTGCCACGCGGCGGCCAAACGCCGTATCCCCAAATTTCTTTCTATGGGCACAATGCCAGAAAATTTTTGCCACTTCTTCACCCCCTTTCACCACCATTTTTCTCTTTTATGCTCCCGAAGCAGACCCTTTTCCCCTTTTATGCTCCCAAAGCAGCGGGATGGTAAATAGGCTTCGACTCGTCACGGGCAAAGGGTATAGATCAGGCTCGGGTCGTCGACGATGGACACAGCGGCGGCAACGGCTTGGACGGCTTGGGCGGTGGACACAGCACCAACGACGGCTTCAGCGATGACGACGGCAGACGCGATGGCGGTGGCGGCGGCAGACGCAGAGGACAGAGCGAGCGCAGTGGCGGCCGCAGGCGTGGTGGGCGCGGTGGTGGTCGCGGATGCGATGGACGCGGTGGCGGCGACTTCCTGTCAACTGTAAATATATATGTATATTTTTTTAAATTTGTAATTTTTTTTTTAATCCTTCTCTTCTTCTCCACTCTCTTTCTCTTTTTTTTTTCTCTCTCTTTTTTTTTTAAACTTCTTCCTTAATGTTCACAGTACGCTCTTTTTTTTTTTTTCTATTTTTTTAGTTTTTTTTAAGTATTGATGAAGCCTCCTCTTGTGCCGTCCGCGGATCCTCCGTGTGATTCCCCCCCTGCTCGAGCTTCTTTCTCAAGTTATTTATAAAGCTCAAGTATAAATTTTCAAAATTTTTTCATATCTTAAAGAGATTTTTAAGATATTGGGAAATATGTGATCCCGGATTTTTCGGGATCTTGTTGACTGGGTAGAGATGGAGGTGGAGAAGAGAGAGATAGAGGGAGGAGAGAGAGAGAGGGAGACCTAGGGAGGAGAGATAAAGGGTCACAGGTTCCTAGAAAGAGAGATGGAGGAGAAGAGAGAGATAAAGAGACTTAGTGCACAGGACCTAACAAAAAAAATGCATGACGTGGGAGCACAAAAAAGTGCCACGTATATCTTTAGAGACTGTCAAATTATGTATTTGTTAAGGATATTTAAAATTTCAACTGTTGTATTAAAAACTAGCGGATGCTATTGCATCAACTTTCACTTTTTCCCTTCCTAACCCTAAATTCCTCTTTCTTCCAAACCCTAATTCCACTTCCCTGTTTTTCTTCACGCCTCACACACACAACCGACTCTCTCTCTCTCTCTCTCTCTCTCTCGCTCTACGCCCGAAGACTCCGGCAGCGCTCTTCAATCGTCACCGTTCGCACACCCCCGGCAGCGCACTCTTCGCCGTTCGCATATCCCGATGGAACTCCGGCAGCAGCGCTTTCAACAGGTTCGTTCTTCGTTTTCCATTGATCTTCATCATTTTTTTTTAAAATTCTTCTTATGGTTTTTTGAGCAGAATGTGAGGGATTTTCTTTCTTGAGCTTCTAATTAGAGTTTGATGTGATTTTTTTTTTTTAAATTTTGAAGTACATTTCGAATTGTTGTGATGTAAACTTGTAATGCATTTTTATTTGGACAATGTGTTATGTAGTAAAGGAGTTTATGTTGTTGTGTTTACTTTAAATTATTGTGATTTGCTACAGATTAATTTTTTTTTTTTATATTACTCTTTGTTGTTCACGTCTATTGCTTATAAAATGTATTGTAATGTCTAATCGAGCTGTGAGTCAAATATGAGCACGAGATAACGAGCCGAGTTACGAGCTAACGAGCTAACAAGTAAGGTAGCATTGAATAGTCAAGCTAACGAGCCGAAAACGAGCTAGCTCAAATAAATTGCGAGCCGATCACGAGCTGGACATTTCGAGTTTGTCACGAGCCCGAGCTGAACACGAGCTGACCTTGAATACTTTCGAGCCGATCTCGAGCTGGCTCCAGCTCGTTCGTGTTCGGCTCGTTGATAGCCCTACCTAACAACCTCACAAAAAATCACACAACCTATAAAAAAATAATAACAGTCTAAAAATGGTGAATTACTCACAACTTTCTAATACTAGTAAACGATTCACTATATTTCTCATTTCTGTGAGTCAGTAAAAGGAAGGTAGATTAGCCAAATAAAATTTTGAAAAAAATATTTGGTAAATTAAAATTTTTATAAAGTTACTGTAAAAAAAGTCCCCATTTTGTATTTACCGATTTAGCCCAAATTCTTGAGTATATATTCAACAGAAACACATACATCTTTTAGGTACTGTTATATTTTGTTATTTTTTGTTGATTAAGAAAAGGGCACTGCAGACGAAGTTGGATACTATTGAAAAGATGGAACCTATGGAGAAAAAGGACGCAGAGATCAGCGGTGTTATCGCCCCTCCGCCGCCCGCCGCTGCCGCCGGTGGTGCTACGCCCACTGATGCCGAGTCCGAAGTGGAAGACTACGAGCGCCAAGCTCGCGAGCTTAAAGCCGGCCTTCATCCCTTGAAGGTTTTTTTTTTCTTTTTCTTTTTTTTATTCTTTTTGTAATCCTTCTTTTTCTCTTAGATCTTTGCTTCTCCTGATGCACTTTAGGGCATAACCAATCCGTTCGAGGGATTTGAACCCCCTAGAGAGATAGTAGAAGGAAAGGGGGAGGAGGGAAAAAGATATTGGAGAAAGGCAGTTTATTTCATTCACTATTGATAAAACCCTTACACTACATATTTGTAGGCTCTATGACTACGAATAGATATTCTGATTGAAAATGAGCAAAATACCATAAAGTTTCTCCTTTGTTTTGTTTCTGTCTAGATGGAGTTTTGGCTCGAAAATTTTCTTTTATTTTGATTTACAATCTATATCTTCCTAGAAGGCGCTGGAATTACAATTTTTTTTTTTTTTTTCTATTTCTGCATCTGATTATTCGGTGTTTTGTGAACTTCCTCAATCTATAGATTAGACATAAATAATTATCGCTTGTGGGTGTGGTGAAGTTTGCAATTATGGTATTTTTCATACGAACTTGTGGCGGCTGGGAAAGAGTATTGTGATGGGTTAGCAGATTATCTTTTCGTATACCTGAAGATAGTGGTTAGTCAGTGATTGGGAAAGTATCATCACTATATGGCAAAGTTAATCATTTGCCTGGAGCTAGCAGTTACTGCACAAAAAAGCTTTAATTTTGGCTTCTTTATATTATATGCGTACTGTAATAGTTGATTCAAATGATCTGGTGAGATGTTGAGATGTTGAGATGTTATGAACGGTTGAAGGGATTGAGTCTTGTCGTATTTGTTTCCTTCTCTTGATATTTATTTATTTATTTATTTACTTATATTTTTATGATGGCAGCATAAGTTTGTGTTTTGGTACACGAGACGGGCACCTGGGGTTAGGTCACAGACATCATATGAGGACAATATTAAGACACTAGTGGACTTTAGTACGGTATGATACTTTTCAAACTATAAGTAGATGATCATATGATAATTAGTTTTATTTTATGCTGTTATGCAGTTTCCACTATTGGAATACTGAATTTGCTTACTGATGTGTATAGGTTGAAGGATTTTGGGTTTGCTATTGCCATCTTGCACGTCCTTCCTCTCTCCCAAGTCCAACAGATCTGCATCTTTTTAAAGAGGGTATTCGCCCTTTATGGGAGGTACACTTTTAGTTGTGTGGTTCTATTCGTTTCTAACGTGTCTAAATAAAGCCATCATTAGAAAAGCCATTTTAGAAAACTCATTATGTCTTTAGTTAATAAAGGAAATGCACCTAGTTGTTACCTAAAGAAAGTTTATCTGTAGGATGCTGCAAATTGCAATGGTGGGAAGTGGATAATACGATTCAAAAAAATTGTTTCAGGCCGTTTCTGGGAAGACTTGGTAAGTATATGGGTTCTTTCAGCTATTGAAGTTCTGTTAATGCTATTAGCCTCCTGCTTGACTACATAGCACTCTTCCCATCTTTCTTCTTTTTTTTTATGAATACTTCTATTGTGATTGTTGATGTTTACTTTATTGTTTGCACTATGTACTTGTTGTTGTTTTATTGATATATCTGTCAAAAGTAAATGAGCTACACGTATATCGGTATATAAGCAAACTGAATGAGCACTAAAATATGATAGTTTTGACAGCTGTAATGTGATTTAAGAGATACATGGACAACTTAATTTATATGTGAAATAAATGCACCTCTACATCTAAACAATATTGTAGAATTTTTGATAATGAGTAATTAATCATCTAAGCTACTTGTTATGGCTTATTTAAAGTCGTTTGATGTCATGACTTCATTTCTGGGTTTCTCTTCATTCCTGCTTCATATTTTTAATTGCATATCTTTGTCTGAAGATTGATTCTTTTATCTTGTAGCTGAAGTATATCTCTATCAATGTAACTATCAAATAGAAAGCGGTTAATCATTTTCATCTGAGAAAACACTCTTATTGATAACAAGCAAGGAAATACGTTACTTGCTTCTATAGCTTATGAAAAATCATTAATGTCTAAAACTAGATTGGGAGTTATTCTTCCAATCATGATTTCTTATTTTAGTTAAATTATTGTGTTACTGACTGTTGATTTTTACGCTTTCTTTTGTATCTTGTATTTCAGTATCTTTCAGTTAAAATATCTGTAATGTAGAGAGGGATTATCCATTTGTACTTTTAGACTTGATGAATATGCATTACACAAATAGAACAGGATAGCTATTACTTTTTCCTTGATGTGCTAAATCTACTCACACCTTAGGCGTACTGCTATCTATTCACTATTTGTTTATTTAGGGCCTTTTCCTTAGTTGATCCAAAGTCCTGTGTGCTAGATTAACTTATATACTTGTTCCATAGCTCGTATAGTCTTGGAAGCCGCGCGGGCTGCTTTCATAAACAAATAAAATAAGATGATTCATATTGTAACATATCTAGTATGTGGATCGCCTGATTGCTCAATTCTAACTAACCAACTATGACTACTGTCATAGTGCTAGTGAAAGTTAATTATATTGTTTCATTATTAACCAATGATCTTGCCGGCCTCCGCCCATCTTTACTTATCCGATCATATTTTTCTCGGTATCTGCAGACTTTGCGGCCCTTTCCCTTAAATTTGGGTTGCAAAAGTAAATTTAGGATTCAAAAAGTCTGAGATGGGCTCAGTGCTCCTAGTATGAAGAGAACTAGCCAGTTGACTGCTTGGTTGACTGCAATTATTATAACAATAGTAGAAACAGAGAAACCCCTTTTAATTTCCTTATCATATTATGTCCAACCCTTTAGAGCTTCTTTTTATTAAATAATTCTTTAGTTTATATGAAGTCACATTAACTATTGGCACATGCAGATGATATTTGGGATTTAATTGGATCATAATACTTTTGTCGGGAGTAGATAAAGCTACCAAAGAATGGGGTTCATACGTGTATAAGATATATAAACCTAGTATCCTACTTGAATCCCATGGGAAATTGAAAGGAGAATGTATATTTTTGTACTCTGTAGGATCAACTCATTCCAACAGACACCTAATATACTAATAAGTTTAAAAACTTGGTGATTATTTCTTACTTTGCAACCTTGGTTGTTTTTCTTTTTCAATTTCTCAACTTATGTAAATGGTTGATTAGCTTGTATGTATAACCTTAATACAGCGTATCTGTTGTTTTCTAACAATATATGTGTACTTGGGACCTGTTGATGCTCATTAAGTTATGTTGAATTTGAAAGTGGATATTTGAATTTAAAATCTAAATTTAAAATCTTACGGTTTAATTGTAAATTTAAAATTTCAAAACTTAAAAATTTAAATTAAAAATCTAAACTAAAATTTAAAATTTTGAATTTGGAAAATTTTAAATTAAAATGTGAAGACTTATGTTTGTGGAGAAAACATGAAGTTGAAGATGTTAGAAAGCAGTTAAACTCCGACATTTCAACATTTCAACATTTTAAACTATATTTATTAATTTTTATATGACAAAAATTGAAGAAGAATATAAAACTGACACTTAACACCTTCAAAATAGGCGTCAAAATAATTATGTAATAGATGACAATGTATTATTTCTTATTGTTACTGTCGCGCCCCCGCCCCGGAACCCCTACCAATTTGGTCCGGTTCGGGCGCGGCGGACAGACGCCGAACGGACAGGACCTTCCCTGTCCGCCCAAGGCCAAACAACCTGATCAAGTACAATTAAGCGCCTAGGAATTGCTTAAATAACATACATGATCAAATACGATGCACACAAGTGTAATACAACTAAGAGCAAGAACCACAAGTAATGTACAAGCATATAAAGAGAGGTAGTCTAACTATTACAACCATTCAATAGTTACATCATTTGGTTACATTACATTTTCATCTTCCAAAATGTAAATACATGTTTTTTTTCTTTCCAAAATACATCATAGCTCTCCAATGCCTATCCAAAATATACATCTTTTAGTGCACGAGGGTACTCTATATGCAAAAAGGAAAGCTACAAACTACTCACTTAGGGCGCTATGCCCTTGCCGCGATCCTCGCTCGGCTCACCCCTGTGTGTACTTGTCCCCCAAAACCACACGAGGTGAGAACTATATAAATATAGTTCCCAGTGGGTTCGGCTGCCGACTCCGCCGGTTTTTCCACTATGTCTAAGCAGGCACAGATAGAGAGATAGATAGATAGATAGAGAAATAAACTACAACTACTCTATCATGCCTCCAACAATAGTAATGAGATTACTTATGCAATAACTACTATCATGCTGATATGATGTCAAGAGTATATAGGGTACATAGCAATGTAATCTACAACATACACTATGTCTACTCAAGATAATGATGCAATTCTACTTTGCCATTTATGTTTATTACCCAATCTACTTGGCTAACCCGTAGGTTAAGCCCTCGACTCACGCTCAATTTCATAGGTGAGGAGAATCTGCACTCGCACACCGAGACCGTCTGCGGGACAACTACGTCTGCCCCTAGTGAAGTATTCCGGAGACTCGTGCCACGGTGGAGCGACCACCGACAGCGAAAACAGACTAGTGAGTATGATCCAATCCTCACGAGAGGATACCCTATCTACAAGGGTCAGAGTTCCTCTGCTGTACCATATACAATGCATCCTAGATGCCAGGATCTCTACCATCCCTAGAACCATGTCACATTTACTACTCTAGACCTGATGCCACTCGTTCGATCATTGTAGTAAGTTTTCTAGCTAGTTGACATGCCACTCGTTCATGTTTAGTGTTTCTACTACACTAGTTCAATGCTACTCTACTAGGCTATGTCCAAGTTCGGCTCTTTATGTCATTATAGGATTCTCATGCCACAAGACCCAATCCTCATGTTACCCTAGTCCATGTGTTCGACTCATAAGTTACACTATTAAGAAGCATGCAAGGAAAAGAAAATATACATCTATTAATCTTATAATGTAATATGATCAACATAAGTAACTTAGACATAAAAGGAAACCTGAATGCTTCGGGATGGACACCCCCCACCTCTTGAGGATATGGAGGCTTTAGAAATGCCCTCCAACGAACGTTACGATGACGTCTCGGCCTCTTAGGTCGAAATGAAGCTTGGTTGGCCTCGTTTCGCCAATATCTTTTCGCCCGCTCGACGAATCGAAAATCCGACTTCGCCCTTGCGTTTAGACACCTCTATGTTAGCTTCAAAGAGAGAAGAGAGGAAGAGGGAGAGGTCCAAAAGCCTTCCTAGCTTGATCTCCTTCTTCTTCTCCTTCCTTTTCCTCCTTTTTTTCCTTCTCTTTTCTTCTTCTTCCTCTCCTTTGTTCTTTCCTTTCTAGAGAGAGAGAAAGGGAGAAAGAGAGTGTATGAGGGAGAGAGTGGAATGAGAGAATGAGAGGGAGAGAGGGACCCATAAGCCCTCTAATGTAACAATATCCAGCTGGCCCCCTCAACTTTTAATCCTCTGCACAGCCCTCACTGGGTAGTCTGCGTGCGGAGGGAACGGTCTCCCCGACCTGGGACCGGTCCCCGAGATTGGGACTTCCAGGACTTAGCCAATTTCTGGCTTTTCTCGCTGGGCTCGCGTTCGGGGACCGGTCCCTCCCTTCCAGGGACCGGTTGCATCAAGAATCCCTGTAACCCCCAGCCTCGGGGTCCGGTCTCTCCCTGCCAGGGACCGGTCCCCGAGAGCAACTTTTGCCCAGTGTAGGTTTTACACTATTGCTCTCGTGGACTCGACTCTAAGGCTCTTTTGGTGATGTAGACCTCTTCGGCCTTTCCGAAGGTCACCAACACGACCCTTGGTCGTTTCTAAACGAAGTCTAACCCTCGTATTCGAGAATTCACTTCCTCACAGTTACGCAGCGAATGCATGTTACTTCTTTAAAAGGGAGTTAAAACTCCTACATTTCAGCATTTTATACTATATTAATTAATTTTTATATGATAAAAATTGAAGAAAAATATAAAATGGACACTTAACACCTTTAGAACAGGTGTTCCAAATAATTAGTAGATGACAATGTATTATTCTTATTGTCAGGCAATGAATGCATGTTACTTCAGCAGAAAGTGAATAAACACCTATATAGTGAAAAAGAAATTAAAGCATGAAGCAGGTTCACCACGCCACCGTAGACCAACCACTTAATTCATCCATGGTATCTCTTTAAACCTCTAACTTAATTTTAAAGTTATAAAATATTAAATTATAAATTACTACTATGTAACTCGTGAACCAATCAGTAATTTAAGTACTTTTTGGGTCCGGTCACTATACGATGACTCCCCCCCCGCCACCGTAGACCAACCACTTAATTCATCCATGGTATCTCTTTAAATCTCTAACTTAATTTTAAAGTTATAAAATATTAAATTATAAATTACTACTATATAACTTGTGAACCAATCAGTAATTTAAGTACTTTTTGGGTCCGGTCACTATACGATGACTCCCCCCCTCCCCCTACTGTTAATTTCTAAACTATGTAATGTTTGATAACTTATGTATAAAAATGTTTGGATTAGAAAAATTATTTTTATGCATAAGTAGCTTCAATTATCTAACTTTTTAAGCTGGTCTATGATTCATTAGGCTCACCAAAAGTTTCGAAAGGAGAATTCATTTTCATCACGTAAGTGAGAAAAAATAAAAAAGTTGAATGAACTGAATGCATAAATATATTCTATAAATTACACGTAATATTTAATAATTAATATTTAAAAATAAAATATGATATGATATATGTGATATACAATATTTAAATAACTTGTAGTACAAAATTTTTTTTTTTAATACATTTTAGAATTGGTCTACAATAGATTGGGTGCATGGAAAATGTTGATGAACACATCTTTTTTTTTTTTTTCTCTGTTGACACTCTTAATGAATGAAGGAAACAAGGAAGTGGGAGAGGTGCACGTGTCGAAATGACAAGCTCTCCCACGCCCTTTAATGAATATTTGTAGATATAGATATCAAGTTAGTGCTCAGGCACGTTGAATTAAATTTTGCGTCAACACAGAGGAGAAACTAGGATTTCAACAACATTTTTGGCTTGGTTTAGTTTGTACTCTGAATAACTTGGAGCCGTAATTTGTCGTGCATATATTATCTGTGCTTTCTTGTACTAGTATTTTGCTTTTGTTGTGCATGTCTTTTGCCTCACTTTGTTGTGTGAATATTTTTTCATTGAGAGAATTCTTTTCCTAGAGCCCAAATCTAAAGACTAAATTCCAAGTGGAGTAAGTTTCCTTTTCTCTTCCTTTGTTCTTCCTCTGCTTTGCAACTTCCTTGGTACCTAATTACTCTGTATTGTTGTTGGTGGGTCTTTCCTCTTCCATTCAAGTCCTTGGCTGTTGCATAATCTTCTCCTCCTGTCCTCTGTTGTGTCATCGCAAGCCATATATTATGCCCACAAATGTGAACACTATTCGAAGGATAGCTACGACCGGGTTGTTTTGTCATGCAAATTATCAAGAGTTGAAGGCCACAATTGAAGGATTGAGCATGGGGTGGCCACACCGTTCTGAATAATATCTATTTTGTCACCATTGTTGTCATTCTTTTGTTGCTTCCTCATTCTCTTTGAAACCTGAAAAATGTTTTCCAAAAAGTTCTTTGTACTAGACACATCTAATCACAATAAGTAGCTACTTCTTCCGTTGATTACTTGGAGAAGTATATTGGTAGGCTTCATTACTTCCATTGTCGAATTTGCAATTTAATTGTTCAATCCATGTTTCAGTTTTTCTTGCATTGCTTGTTGGCTAGATTACAAACTTGGGAAAGTACTAGCCGGACTTTCGACTAATAATAGTACAATAATTGGTATTTATTCATTTGATGCGCAATTGTAATTAGATTTAAGAAAGCATTTAGTCAAATAGGTAATTGTCATCTAATGATTTTGAATTTTGGATGAAGCTATGTCGTTGGAGCAAAACATCTCATTTTGGTTTAGTGCGTCATAACTAGTGTCTCAAACCAATTTGAATATGGAACAATTACTTTTTCTTAATTACAATTACTCCAAAGAAAAGATTTAACTTTATACAGTCGGCCCAAATAAGCAAAACCTGCCTATAAGGCAAAGTTTGATTCAGTTTTGATAAATTTGTCATACTTCATCTCTTTTACTAAAGGGCAATTGGAAGTTTTTCTTTGCCTTTTGGAATAATAGAAGTATTATGCTTCACTTTAGTGCAAAACATTTGGTGAAATCTAGTTTTATTATGATTACTTGAGCTCTCTTAGAGAGAGCGAGAGAGAGAGAGAGAGAGAGAGTCCGGCTTGAGTTGTTTCGAAAGCATGGAAACCTCCATGCTTTCAAGTTGTTTTCGATGATGAGACTTTTGTATCGACGTCCGGGTCCGTTAGACTTGATCTTAGTGTATTTCATATACCTGGGAAACAAATTTCACGATTTTTCGATATCATTTACCTAGTGACCGAAAGGGCTCGAAATCAACAATTGTAATAGTTAAGGTGATCCATTTGCAAGTTTAACGGTGTAAAAATATCCAACTTAGGCAAAATTTTGATAGAAAATTTCTTATACTATATAAAACAAGATCAATATCTTTGATCTAAAATTTCATATGATCATTAGTTTCTATGAGATTTTGTGAGAGATATAACGCTCAAATTTTATATCAAAGATATTGATGCTGTTTTGTAAAGTACAAAGAATTTTCTAGCAATATTTCACTTGATTTGGATGTTTTTACACCGTTAAACTAGCAAATGGTCACCTCAACCATTAAAATTGTTGATTTTGAGCCCCTTAATTTTTAGGTAAATGTTATTGAAAATCGCAAAATTTGTTTTTCAAGTACTTCAAATAATCTAGATCATCTAAGGGAGTTGATCGCTAATTCAAAAGTCCCATCGGAGGCCTCCATGTTTTTGAAATCATACTAGCCCAATTATATATATATATATATATATATATATATATATATATAACTAGGCTGGAATACTATCAATAGCACCAAGCTATTGGTGCTATTAATTTTTTATCCCTTGGATTGAGAAATGTGTGGTTAGGATGATGTGGGCCCCCTAGGGTTGAGTGAGTGGTTGGTTGAATAGTATAATCTAACGGGTAAAATTAATCAAAGGGTTAAATCTAACAGTAAAAAAGTTGATAGCACCAAATCCTTGGTGCTATTGATAGTATCCCAGTCGGACTATATATATATATATATANCTCTCTCTCTCTCTCTCTATATATATATATTATATATATATATATGTATATGTGTATGTATTATATATGTATATGTATATGTGTATGTATTATATATGTATATGTATGTGTGTATTTGTATATGTATATATACATATACGTATGTATATATGTATACATATATGTATATATGTATGTATGTATGTATGTATGTATGGGGTTTAGGGTAATATATGTATGTATATATGTATATATATATATGTATGTATGTATATATATATATGTATGTGTGTATATATCTATGTATATATATATATATAGAGAGAGAGAGAGAGAGAGAGAGAGGGAGGGAGCAGAACTGCTGTGCTCTTAGTAGCACGGAGGCCTTCGTGCTCCTGAGCCATTTTCGATGATGGAATTTCCGAATCGACGATCGGCTCCGTTAGACTTGATCTAGCGTATTTAAAGTTTCTAGAAAATAATTTTTACGATTTTTCGATATCATTTACCTAACAATTGAAAGGATTTAGTATCAACGGTTGAAAATAAAAATCCTATAAAAAATAGTGATATAGCACTAAAATTTTCGATTAGAGATATTGATCTTCTTGTAGATAGTATAAAGAATTTTGTGTCAAAATTTCATCTGATTTGAATGCTTCTACACCGTTAAACTTGAAAATGGCAGACATCAACCATTAAAAATGATTGATTTTGAACCCTTTCGATCACTAGGTAAATGATATCGAAAAATAGCAAAAATTATTCTTCAGAAACTTTAAATACGCTATATCAAATCTAATGGAGCCAATCGTCGATTCGGAAATTCCATCATCGAAAACGGCTCAAGAGCATGGAGGCCTCCATGCTCCTAAGAGCACATCAGTCCTGCTCTCTCTCTCCCTCTCTCTCTCTCTCTCTATATATATATATATAGACCAATTGCACCAAGCTATTGGTGCTATTAGGTTTTTAGCTCGTAGATGAAAAAATGTACGGTTAGGATGATGTGGGCCCCCTAGGGTTGAGTGAGTTATTAATTTAATAGTATAATCTAACGGGTGAAAATAGTCAAAGGGTTAAATCTAACGGCGAAAAACTTGATAGCACCAAACGCTTGTTGCTATCGATAGTATCCCAGGTGGACTCTCTCTCTCTCTCTCTATATATATATATATATATATATATATATATAGAACGAGGCTACTATACTATCTATAGTACCGGAGCTCTGGTGCTATAGTCTCGTTTTCGATCTTTGGGTGTTCAAATCAACGATCCAGACCATTAAATATGATCTAGGGTATATGAAGTTCTTAGGAATAAAATTTTAATTTTTTTTTACAACTTTTACTTAGTAAGTAAACAATGTCAAATATGAATGGTAGAAATTGAACAATCTTAAATTTGAGGATAAACTTTTGAATTCAAGATCAAGGATGCTGACCTTGATCTAGATAGTTAAAAGTATTTTCCATCAAAATTTGAATAAATGTAGATTCTTCTACACTGTTAAACTATAAACTCGCCATAGTAGCCATTGAAAATTGACAATTTTGAAATGGTTTGATCATAAAGTAAACTATGTCTAAAAAGTATAAAATTTAATTCGTAAAAACTTCAAATACCCTAGATTAGTTTTAATGGTGTGGATTGTTAATTTGAATATTTTAAGATTGAAAATGAGACTAGTACCGGAGCTCTGGTACTATACATATTATAGGAGCCTAGCTCTCTCTCTCTCTCTTTCTATATATATAGAGTCCGGCTACTATGTTATCAATAGCACCAAGCTCTTGGTGCTACCAAGTTTTCCGCCATTAGATCTACCCTTTTGACCATTTTCACCCGTTAGATCATACTATTCAATCAACCACCCACTCAATCCTAGGGGACCACTATCATCCTGACCGCACATCCCTCAATCAAAGGGCCGAAAACCTAATAGATGGAAAATACTTTAAACTAAATAGATCAAGGTCAAAATATTAATTAATGAATGGCTATCCTCAAATTTAAGATAGGAATCTTAAATTTGAACAATCTTAAATTTAAGATAGGAATCTTCCCCATCAAGTGAACACAAAAATGAATGGTTGAAAATGAATATCCTCTAAAAAGTGATGACAGGAATCTTGTAATCAAGATCGAGAGTATAGATCTTGTTCTAAATTGTTTAAAAAATTTTCTAACCAAAATTCAATTGATTTGGATATCTTTACACCGCTAAACGAGAAAACGCCTTATATTGACCATTAAAATTACAAATTTTAAAACCCTTTGATCATTAGGTCAATAATGTCGAAAAAATTTGAAATTTAGTTTCTAGATACTTAAGTGGTATAGATAATATTCAACGGTGCTGATCTTCGATTTGGATGCTTCATCATCGAAAATAAATGGGTAGCAACGGAGCTTGTTTGCTACTGATAGTATTCCAGCTCAACTCTCTCTCTCTCTCTCTCTCTCTCTCTCTCTCTCTCTCTCTCTCTATATATATATATATATATATATATATAGATATATATATTTATGGGGAAAGGGGAGGGAGAGAGTCCAACTAGAATACTTTTGGATGCACGGAGGATACCACATATTTGAAAGCGTTGAGGTTTTTCGACCAGCTTCTAAATCAAACTTGATGTTGTTGAAACTCTAATAAGTAATTCAAACTTAAATCTTAGGAGGTTGGATAGACATTGATTTTGAGAATTATATTTTTATGTGCAATTGACAACCCTATTTACACACTTCTTTGAGCCATTAGATTTGGAAACATGTTGTGAAAATGCAGGAAGAAGAATTCATAGGATTCAAATACTATAGATTTTGACTACCAACAACATAACAAAGCGAGATCAATTTTTGAAACCAAGCATAGTTGCCTCATTTGAGCTGTATTTTTGGTTTTCCTTGTACAGTGAAATAAATTATTGAGATAAATTTTCCCTTGAAGAGGTTGTCAACTCTTTTCACGCTGGGCGACTAGTTTGAAAAGTTTTTTTTTTCCCCTGAAAAGCTCTAGGTTTTTTTTTTTCTTTTTTGACAACTCAGTAATGCAATTCAAACTTTGGTCAAGGCGTGAACAGATTCATCACATGCAGTGTGAATTTCTGTCCACAAACAGTATCTCCTATACATGCACGGCATTTGGATACTAAGGCTGCGTTAGGTTCGGGTATAAGTAAGAACTGCTTATTTTAGGGATAGGTACAAGTTCAGGTATAAGCATGAACTAGGCCAATTTTGCGTTTGGATGAGAATTGAGTTGTTTCTGAGAATAAGGTAAATAGTATTTTGATGGTTAGATTGAAACAAGAGGAATAAGAATTATAATTTTAAACTAAATAGATTGGAACATTAGGAATAAGAGTTATAATTTTAAATTAAAAATATTTTATCTAATTAATTAACGTCAAAATATTAATTAAAAATAATTTAATAAATTAATAAATTCATTAGCTATGAATATTGTATAAGACAATAAAAATATATTAATTAATTAATTAAATATAAAGTGTGATTTAACTTTTTAATTAGTTAGTAAATTATTTTAGTTAGATAACTAGTAAAAAAAATTAATTAGATTAATAGAAATATTAATGATTGATCAATATAAATATTAGTTTATGGATAAACACATTAAATTATTAATAATTAATCATCTAATTAATTATAAATAATAATTTAATTAATTACTTTATTATTTAAGCAATGGATAATGATTTAAATATATTAACTAGATTAATTAATAATATAATACCATAATTAAAATTAAATTTATACTTTAATTAACCTTGTTCCCACGTGGGAACAAGCTTGTTCCAGAGAAAAAGATGGAACAACAGTTCCAGCTTTATACCGAATTATACAAGCTTATTCTAGGCACTCGAGAACTATTGTTTTTGGGTGCTAAACACAGCGCTTGGGAACAAAGTGGGGAACAAGGGCTCTTATCTCTACTTTTGTTCCTGAACCAAACGCCACCTAAGGATACAAAATATTTGACCCAGAAAGTATGTAAGACTTCATACCATAACCACGTCATTTAATCAATAGTACAATTGTACAAGACTCACATAACTTATTCTGTAGTAGTGGTGGTGATTTTTTCCCCCAAAACCGCACTAACATAAATCCCTCCATTTCTCTGCAGTACAACAAACATAATCCCACTCGTATCTCAGCAATCAAAACAATATTCTCTAATTTTTATTTTTATGAAACCATTTTGAGAACAACGATCGATGCAGAAGACTTACAATTACATTTTTAAACGAGAAAAGCCACTGGAGTACTTTGAAAGCAAACCGAAAATCATCACATAACCATCAAATTACAGATTGTCACAGTATAGGCGTCACAGACATGGACGCGGTCACGAACATGGACATGAGATACGAGATACGACACGATTTGAGCATGGCGAATAGGCAGCTTCCAAAAGTTAGGACACGAACACAGTATGTACACCGCTAATAAATATAATTATATTAATATTATAATATTATTATATATATTCGATATTAATTTTGCTAAATTATTGTTATATTTTTCGTGCGAATGAAAGTTAATAAAATTTTCATTGATAGTTCATATATTTTAAGGAAAGAAATTCTCTGCCATACAATTTATATTATCCAAAAAAATTTGTACATATTAATAAAAAAGCCAACTATCTATTGTCTTATATAATTTATGGATAAAAAAAGCAAAATAATATATATGTATTATGTATTATTTTAATGGAATGCCGTGTCAAACATGCGTCCATGGCGTGTCCGCATCGGGCACGAGTCTGAAATGGACGCGTGTCTGACACAGACACGAGAGACTTATAGAAGTAACCGTGATATATAGTCACAACACATAATGATAGTTCTGTAATAGTCATCCAAGCATAAACCATAGTAACTAGAAATAAACAAGTATCAGAACTAGACTATTTGGGAACTCCCCAAGCACCAGGATTGAGCTAAGATGCGATCTAACTTTCGTGTCCTAACACTGTGTCCTGCGCCCCACCACCCGGAGTACCTGTAAAAAGGGGGGTGGACGAGAAACATACAAGTTGTTTTTCAGTGAGTACAATGCGGGTCGAGGGCAAGTTGCATCTACTAGTAAACATTATAGGTATACGAAGGCAAAGTAGCAGGAACAGTAAGCATAGGTACGGTAATCATAATAGCTGAAACTAAAATGAAAGTTGTGCTACTGTAGAAAGAATTGAGCATCTAAAATTATCATGGCAAGGTATTGATCTATCAATTGGATATGCATCAAAAGACTTGAGGGAATCAACACCCAATCATCACTCACTATCACAGATCTCGGCCAGCCCACTGTCACATGGATTTGAGGCAAGTGTGCAGCAGCCAGTGTTTGAAAAGGCGCAAGGCGCAAAAAGGCGCAAAGGCCTTATGGAGCCTAGGCGTGAGGCGCATTGTGAGGCGTGTGCCTCAAGAACGTGAGGCGCATATCTAATAAAAAATAAAACACTCTTAACAAGCCTATTTTAAATAAATGTTTTATGTTAAAATATTCTAAAATAGCTATACAAAAACAAAATAACCATAAAAAAGTAAAAAAATCGTATGCATAAATGTTCTCAGCCTAAAAATAAAGAAATTATGTTTCAACTTTCAACTTAAAAGTGCTTGCTGCTGCTTCTTGCTTCTTGTCGCTGCTACTTATTGCCATTGGGGGGTGGAAAAGAGAATGACTAAGAGAAAAGGGAAAAAAATGTTCAAGTAGAAATTTACTTGAAATTTTTTTAAAAAAATTCTCAACATTTTAGAATATATTGAAGAAACTCAAAACCCGAAAACCCAAACCCTAGACACATTAAAAGTAAATATCATGAGGCGTGTCTGAGGCGCGCGCCTCACTCCTTGAGACGAGGCGTGTCTGAGGCGCGCGCCTCACTCCTTGAGGCGTCGAGACTCGCGCCTTGCGCCTAGGCGTTGAGGTCAGGCGCGCGCCTTTTCAAACATTGGCAGCAGATAACATGTATCTCGTCATATACAAACCTAGGCTCACGGTTTTCGAAAAAGAGCATCATTGGCCTGGGGGTGGATCAGACTTTTGCATCGGTGTTTGCAAAATGTGCAGCAAGCAGCGGCGATGGCCATATGCGACATGCTCAATTTATACTGTCCAACAACGATTGATCAGCTGAGAAACTCCAAGGAGTGTCAACGAGTTCAAGCAGAGCTATAGGTCATATGTATGTGTCCGATAACAAATAAGATACTCAAAGGCTCTACATCTCATGACATCATACAAGGCAGTATGGCATATACGAATAAACAGCAGGCATGAAACCAACTAGATAATAACAATAACAGATGTAAGCTAATATGAACATGTATAGTAGGTGTGAGTAAACGAATCATAATATTGTAAGGAACAGGGAAGGGAAAACCGAATAGGCTTACTACATCGACACTAGATCGAAGTGCCCACCTCAAATTTGTGTACTTTAGTCCTCGACTCGACTAGCCTCTCTTGTTATCGCTGGAATCTAGACTAATCATATAAATGTCAAAACCTGTTCCTAAGTGTAAAATCGGCTATAGAACGACTCATTTGGGTTAAAACTCCCATAATATGGCTTCCGAAACCCACACCGGAGCTGTAACCACAACTTGGTCAATTGGCTAATCCTTAGGCATCTCTATAGCCCCTAGACTGTCTCGAAAGGCATTGCAAAGTGTGAGTGGATAGCAGCGCATATCGCGCTCTAGACCGAAGACTACGGCCTCGTATCATGCCGTAATAGGTTCCAATTTACATCGATTTTGGCGTAGGAGCCACTTCTAAAATTGTCCTGCTGGTGGTTACGACCAACAAGGACCTATGAAACAACCTTCAATGTGTTTCGGAGTTCATAAGGACCAACTGCACCGTGCTGTGGAGATAAATCTCCTCGGTAAGCCCTGAAACTGCTGTTTATAGCTTCGCCACTGCGGGGCAGTAAAACAATTCACGTTTAGCCCTGAGAGGTTGATTTCACACGTAACACAACGCCAACGAAGCCTCAGCTACCGGCGAGCGCGATCAAGAACTCCTTGCTGATCGGTTTGGCCATAACGACCCGAAAAAGACATTCCGGTACTGTTTTGGTGTTGAAACATGCACGAAATCACGTTCAGCCTAGTAGGGGTCTCTGACTCAAGTTTTGATGTGTTGGGATAGTGAGAGAATCACAATGCGTGACCGCAGCCAATGGTGCGTCCGAATCAAATGGCACTAGGCAGCACAAACGTTCTGATCAGCCCCTTGCAGTCTCTTGCTCACCATTTTGATGAGCCAGGATAGCGAACGACGAACTAAAATGGATAGCCACTGGGATAATTGTGACTGATGAATCACACGATCAGTTGCAGATTACCTTGCCATTGGATCCGTGCCTCAAGACTCTACCATTGGGACTTGGTCAGGAGAATTTACTGTGGTCATCTCTACCCACCTTTGTTCATTCTAACCCCAACGAGCCATGACAAGGCTGAATTTATTAGAAGAACCCGTTGTTGGTTAGAAAGACCGGGACCTGGGAAACATGCTTGATGCATTTTGACATCCTATAGCTTCGGCATATCGCTTAGCCCCGTTCATCTTCGGCACAAGAGCGCTCGATCAGTGAGCTATTGCGTACTCTTTCAAGAATGACTGCTTCTGGGCAAACCTCTTGGCTGGCTCTGCATACCTACCTCTTTTATGACTGAGCGGTCATTTAGGGGCCTTAGCTGGTGATCAGGGCTGTTTCCCTCTCGACGATGAAGCTTATCCTCCATAGAGTGGGACAGCAAGAACACATTCACGGCCAGCTACAACCAGTGGCTCGCTAAAACCCATCTCGAAATTCCAATTCTCGTCAAAAAAGCATCAGATTTCTGCGCACAGCTCAGTCTCCAAAGCGCATAGTATAGCACACGCGTATCCTTCAACCCCTAAAGGATCTTGATCATTGAAAGCACGATCAAGATGCACCTCAGCCTGCACTAGGCCCACACGTCACAACCCGAACAACAACCAATGCCCAAAAACATCCGATTGCATGTAAAGTAAACGAAATGACGGTGGTGGGAGATCGTTACCTCGATTCGATGTAAATAAGTGGACTTGGATATGGAGGGGGTTGTTTTGTTCAGATCCAATAGGGAGACGCACGTCCTTTTGGGTCGTCGGATATCGTGACTAAAGGGAGGCTCTGCTTGGGCTTTCTTTTTTCTCTACTGCATGTTGGAGATGCGGTTGGATAGAGGGCTGCTGGGATGAAGGCGGCGGCCGGGATGGCTCACTAGCGTCGAGCCACTTGAATGGAGGTGCGGCTTAGCCGAACCATGCCGAGAGAGAGAAAAAGAGGGAAAGACGGCCGGGATGGGAGCCACTTGGTTATGTGTTGGTGACTTGGCTGTGCGTGTGCTCTGTCGGTGTTGGAAAGCCCGAGGAAAGCCTGTTTGGTCTGGGTTGAGTCGGGAATGATAGGACTAGAGAGAGAGGGGGAGAAGGATTTGGTTGGGGGGGGGNGGGGGGGGGGGGGGGGGGGTGGCGGCTAGGGTAAAAACCCTAGGATTTTGTCTGCTCTCTAAAGCTGGGGTCATAACAATTGGGTGATCACCTTTGGCTTCTTAGTGCTGTGCCAACATGCCCCTCTCGTATGTTAAAATTACACAAGAGTCCTCTCATAGCGAAGATGGACGAGGAATCCTCTAGAATTCGAACTTCCACCGCAACCCAAAATTGCGCATGTGTAGGGCGAATTCCAAATTTCGTAGTTTCACAATCAGAATTCTAATCTCGATGAAACTTAGTTTACTGTGTTCATCTCTGTGTGTACTTGTGTGTAGGACTTCTGTTTTCAAAAATTTCAAGAAAAGTCACATGAAATGATTACTCGATCACAGTGAGATCCTATTTCCAAGTTTTGTTTGTGTTGCAACGAAAAATCCCAAAACCCTCCTATTTGTAGTATTTGATGCATCAAATAAAACTTTTTTTAATTTTTGAATGCAATTTTCTTTTATTTTGTAAATTCGTGTTTGATTCAAGCTTAAATCATTTAGTTTTAATTGGTTTGGCTGACCCAAACTCCTTTTCTCCAATAAACACGGAAACAAATCCAAAAAGACCTTTCAGCTTCCCAATATTGCCTTGTCTTCTATGCATGACCCTTGGGGGGTCGTGTTGTGTTGAAAACGAAAAGATAAGAATTTATTATCGGATAGGCTCTTTACACTAGAAATGCTTGGTTTTTGATACTTTGAGGAGCAGATTTGATGAATAGAAATTTTACATTTATTCATATCCCTTGCAATGGTGTTCTTCTTTTTGGTGTGAGCATTGACACTTCTTCCTTGCACTGAGATCGTCTTCGTCAACTTGATCATTGTCGCTTCTTGCTGGTGGCAAGATTGGCTTCTGCTCTGGCCCTCCTTTTCTTTTGGGTTCCTGACTCTTTTTTTTCTTCCTCGTTGCCAAAGTTCTACTAATGGTATATCGCTCTCGTAGATCATGGATCCCCCGCAATCGTGCGATTGGTGCACTTCTTATATCTTCTCTCTCATCTCTTGATATCCAATTAGCCCTTTCAATCTAGCCTTCCATGATAATCAACCATTTTTGCTAAAACAGCCAAATCTAAAAGTTTTAAGTCCAATAAAACCGAATTTGCTTCTTTGGAAATGTGATATGTTTTTTTAATTGCTTCTTATTATCTCATATATTGAAGGTTTCTCCCTATCTTAGTATTGCTTTAGTTTGATTTTAATTTTCCGTCTTGCTGAAATTTTTTTTTTGCTTCCTCGCTTTACTTTAATTTCAGTAAAGTTCACAAAAAATCAATAAATTGAACCTAGTTTATTTTAAGAAATACCTTTAAACGAAAACAAAGTTGAAAATTCAGATATGGCTGCTCTTCGGTTTGCATCAATTGGTATCAGAGCAGGTCAGAGCAGGTTCTTTTCGTGGGAACATTTGTTTTGATCTAAACAATTATTCTTTGGTGCTGAAGTTTCTCTTTCTTCTTCTTCCTTTTGGGCCAAAATATTAAAAAAAACAAAAAACAACATCCCTTCATTGATCAATTTGGAAGCATTTGATAATGGCAGATAATAGTGAAAATTCTTGTGATTGGAGAGAAGAATATGAGAAACCACAAGATTCTATGAGAAACATATAAAATCAAATAAATAACATTCAATAACTGTTAGAAAGATTAACTATGCAATAACAATATGCGGTGGGAGAAGATTGAGAGAGTGACACAGATTTTGACAATTGTACTTTACCTGCGAAAAGAAATCCTTTTTTTCAAAATCAAGGAAATATACTTCGATGGTATCAGGGCATTGAAATAGACGTGAATGAGTTCGAGGGTAAATTACAACCTGAAAAAATTGTGGAGTACACAAAATGGAACAAAATTTTGAATGTAAAAAATTACTTAGAAAAGAAAGTTCAATTGAAAGGTCATGGCTTAGTGTGGTGGAAACAAATTCAAAACGATAGGGTTAGAAAGGGTAAGGAAAAGATTACCTCCCGGGAAAGAAAACTTGATAGCGCTATACATGACCTTGGTAATTTGATCATAGCGCTATACATGATGGTAGGGAGAACACTTACATAGTCATAAAGGACCAAAAAGGTTAGATTGGTTCCCCTGGTGAGAATTGATGTCACAAATAATTTTTTTTTAATTTTTGAATGCAATTTTTTTTATTTTGTAAGTTTGTGTTTGATTCGGGTTTTAATCATTTAGTTTTAGTTGGTTTAGCTAACCTAAGCACCATTTATCCAATAAATATAGAAACAAACCCAAAAAGACCTTTCAACTTTTCAAAATCACCTCGTCTTCTATGCACGACACTTGGGTGATCGTATTGTGTTGAAGATGAAAGGACACGATTTTATTATAGGATTGACTTTTAACATTATACATGGTTCTTCATGCTCTAAGGAGCATATTTGATGAATAGAAATTTTTAATCTTATTCTTTATCCTTGCCATGGTGTTTTCTTCCCGGTGTGATCATCGACGTTTCTTCCTTGCGTCTATATAGTCTTTCTCAACTTGATTGTTGTCGCTTCTTCCTCGTGGCAAGATCGGCTTCTCCGACCTTTCCTCTTCTTTCGGGTTGTTGCCTCCTTTTCTTATCCTTGCCGAAGTTCTACTTGTGGTGTACCGTCCTCCTCGCCGATCGTGGATCCCCGGCAATCGTGTGATCGATGCACTTTGTGTATCTTATCTTATCTTATCTCATCTCCTGATGTCCTATTATCCTTTTCAATTTAATCTTCCACAATTACCAACTGTCTGCCAAAACAATTAAATCTAAAAGCTTAGAGTCTGATAAAACCAAATTTATCTTTTTGGAGTTACTATATGTATTTTCAATTGGTTGTTGTTATCTCGTATATTGAAGGTTTATTTCCATCTTAGTATTTCTTCAATTTGATTTTAATTTTCTGTCTCGTTGAATATTTTTTTCTTGCTTCCTTGCTTTAACTAAAGCTCGTCAGAATCGAATTGCATCTAATTTATTTCAAGAAATATCTTTATATGAAACAAAGTTGAAAAATTCAGATTTCGTAACCCTCGATTTGCATCAGTATCACTCAGATTTCACAGCAGGCACCAAGAGTACTAGAGACCGTCAATTGCCGCACAAAACTTGTATTAAAGGAGTAAAAATTACATTAGGTCTATCTGTTATTATAACAACATAATGATGCTTCTCTATGGATTGGATAAACTGTAATTTGCCTTCTGTGCCCTTGCATCCAACTCCCTTTCATAGCAAATATCTGGTCTTGTTGTTTCAAATGCATAATCTAGGACAACCATTCTTGGTGCACAAAAGTTGAAGCTTCAATTTCTAAAAAAATATTCTTCTACCAGCATGTTATTTATTTTTTGGCCAACATAGGAGTATTTTATGTTGTTGTATCCATCATGTTGCACCTTCCAATCAAGAAAGCCTTCTATATGACTTTTCAAGACCACAGCAGATTAGGAGATACCTCAATTAGGCAACTTGTTTGGTGATCTTAAGAGTAGCTGTCATGCAGAATCATTTTAGACTAGAGAAATTAGCGGGTAGCTTCCAGTTTTGATCAAATTAAAACAACCAAAGAATAAAATAACAGTATTTAGATTGCCTTACCTAATTATCAAAGCTGTCAAAAAATTGGGAAGCGCATAAAATGCATGTATCCAGAAATCAGAAATGGGCCTTTTAATTTGAAAACACACAGTATCATTACTATATAAAACACTTAAAAAACAAAAGTGGAACTCTTGATGCTTCTAGAGCATAAATCTTAGTAATAAAACTTGGACATATATTGTTTTCTTCTTTCTTGTTCCATTGACATGTAACTTTTATACAGAGTGCAAATCTTTGAAATCACAATTATATATATATATATACATATATATATCTATAGAGCTAGGCTCCTATGCTTTTGAAAGTACGGAGGCTTCCGTGCTTGTAAATTGTTTTCGATGATGGGACCTCCGATTCGGCGATCAGTTCCGTTAGTCATGGTCTACGCTATTAGAACTATCTAGAAACCAAATTTCATAATTTTTTGACTTCGTTTGTCTAGTGAACGAGTAGCCTCAAAATGAACGGCTGAAAATGAAAATCTTATGGACTCAAATTTCAAATCAAAAGTATTGATCTTGCTATTGATGTGAAGTAAAATTTTTTATTAAATTTTCATGTAATTTGGATACTTCTATACCGTTGAACTTAAAAACGTGCCACATCGGCCGTTAAAATAGTCATTTTTGAGACCTTTTGATCGGTTGGTAAATGATGTCAAAAATTATAAAATTTGGTTTCTAGATAGTTCCAATAGGATAGATTATACCTAACGGAGAGAATCGTCGAATCGGATGTCCTATCATCGAAAACAATTTACAAGCACGGAGGTTTCTGTGCTTTCGAAAGTACTAGAGACGTACTCTATATATATATATATATATAGAGTTGAGCTAGAATATTATCGATAGCAAACGGGCTCCGTTGCCACCCATTTGTTTTCGATGATAGAGCCTCCAAATCGACGATTGACATCGTTGAACATGATCTATACCACTTGAAGTGTTTAGAAATCAAATTTTAAATCTTTTTGACATCATTTGCCTAATGATCAAAGGGTTTCAAAATTTGTAATTTTAATGGTCGATATGAGGCATTTTCTCGTTTAACGACGTAAAGATATCCAAATCAATTGAATTTTTGTTAGAAAATTCTTTAAACTATTTAAAACAAGATCTATACTCTTGATCTTGATTACAAGACTCCTATCATTATTTTTTAAAAAATATTCATTTTCAGCCCTTTATTTTTGTGTCCACTAGATGGATAAGATAACAATATTGAAAATGTATGAATTTTGATTTCTAAACACTTCAAGTGGTATAGATCATGTTCAACAATGCCGATCGTCGATTTGAAGGCTCCATCGAAAACAAATAGGTGGCAACGGAGCCTGTTTGTTGTTGATAGTATTCTAGCTCAACTCTCTCTCTCTCTCTCTCTCTCTCTCTCTCTATATATATATATATATATATAGAGTCCGGCTACTATACTCTTATGAGTACGATCACCTTCGTACTCATAAGTTGTTTTTGATGATAGAGTTTCCGAATCGACGATCCATACCGTTAAACATTATCTAGAGGATTTAAAACTTTTAGAAATTAAATTTTATAATTTTTTGATATCATTTACCTTACGATCAATAGTTCACAAAATTGACAATTTTTAACGGCCGGTATGGGATACTTCCTAGTTTAACGGTGTAAAAGAATTGGAATAGGTCGAATTTTTAATAGAAAATTCTATTCACTACCTAGATAAAGATCAATAACTTCGATCTTAAATTGAAGGATCCGATCATCTATTTTTAGGACGTTGTTCGATTTTGACCGTTTATTTTATGCTCGCTTGATAGACTTTATTATGATTTCGAAAAATTACGAAATTTATTTTCTAGAAGTTTCAAATACTCTAGATCATATTTAACGGAGTGGATCGTCGATTCGGAAGCCAAGTCATCGAAAACAACTTATGAGTACGAAGGGCCCTATACTCATAAGAGTATATATATATATAGAGTAGGGCTACTATACTCTTATGAGTATAGGGCCCTTCGTACTCATAAGTTGTTTTCGATGACTTGGCTTCTGAATCTACGATCCACTCCGTTAAATATGATCTAGACTATTTGAAACTTCTAGAAAATAAATTTCGTTATTTTTCGAAATCATAATAAAGTCCATCAAGCGTGCATAAAATGAACGGTCAAAATCGAACGACGTCCTAAAAATGGATGATCGGATCCTTCAATTTAAGATCGGAGTTATTGATCTTTTTTTAGGTAGTGAATAGAATTTTCGATATTCTATCGAAAATTCAACCTATTCCAATTCTTTTACATCGTTAAACTAGCAAGTATCTTATACCGGCCGTTAAAAATTGTCAATTTTGTGAGCTTTTGATCGTAAGGTAAATGATGTCGAAAAATTATGAAATTTGATGTTTAGAAGTTTTAAATGATCTAGATAATGTTTAACGGTATAGATCGTCGATCGGAAGCTCTATCATCGAAAACGACTTATGAGTATGAGGGTGATCGTACTCATAAGAGTATAGTAGCCGGACTTTATATATATATATATATATATATATATATAGAGCTAGGTTGGTATATTATCGGTAGCACGGAGGCCTCCGTGCTATCAAGTTGTTTTCAATGAAGGCGCTTCCAAATCGACGATCGGCTCCGTTAGACTTGATCTGCACTATTAAAAGTATTTGGAAACTAAATTTCATAATTTTTCGGTATCATTTACCTATCAAACGAGTAGTCTAAAGATGAACGGCTGAAAGTAAAAATTTCATAAAAAATGATGATAAAAATCTTGAATTTAAGATCAGAGGTACTGATCTTACTCTAAATTGTAAAATGAATTTTCTATAAAAATTTCATCAGATTTGGATTGTTTTACACCGTTAAATTTACAAATGCATCACATCTACCATTAAAATTATCAATTTTGAGACCTTTTGATCACTAGCCAAATGATGTCGAAAAATTATGAAACTTAGTTGCCAAATATTTTTAATAGTGTAGATCAAGTCTAACGGAGCCGATCGTCGATTTGGAAGCCGTATCATTGAAAACAACTTGGTAACACGGAGGTCTCTATGCTATCGATAGTATACCAGCCTAGCTTATATATATATATATATATATATATATATATTATATATATATATAGGGTCCTACTATACTATTATGAGTACGATCGCCTCGTACTCATGAAGTTGTTTCGATGATGGAGCTTCCGAATCGACGATCCACACCTGTAAACGTTATTTACGGCATTTAAAACTTCTAGAAATCAAATTTCATATAATTTTCGGACATCATTTACCTTACGATCAAAAGCTCACAAAATTGATAATTTTTAACGGCCGGGTATGGAATATTGCTTAGTTTAACGGTGCAAAAGAATCCGAATAGGTTTGAATTTTTGATAGAAAATTATATTCACTACCTACGTAAAGATCAATAACTCCGAATCTTAAATTGAAGAATCCCGATTATCCATTTTTAAGATATCATTCGATTTGATCGTTCATTTTATGCCCGCTTGATGGGCTTTATTAATTTCGAAAAGTTACGAAATTTATTTTCGAGAAGTTTCAAATATCTCTTAGATCATATTAATGAGTGGATCGTCGATTCGGAAGTCATCATCGAAAACAACTTACGAGTACAAAGGCTCCAAACTCATAATTAGATAGTAGCCACTGCCATATATATATATATATATATATATATATAGATATTAATATTATATATATTATTATATAGAGCAGGATTGCTGTGCTCTCAGGGAGCACGGAGCGCTCTGTGCTCCTGAGCCCGTTTCGATGATGGAGTTTTCGAATCGACGATCGCGCTCCGTTAACTTGATCTAGCGTATTTGAAGTTTCTAGAAAATAATTTTTGCCTATTTTTCGATATCATTTATCTAGCAATCGAAAGGATTCAAAATTAATAATTTTTAATGGTTTGAAAATAAAAATCATTATATAAAAGTGAGTGTAGTATATAGCAGTTTAAATTTCGATCAAAATATTGATCTTGTTGTATATAGTATAAAGAATTTTGTATCAAATTTCATCTGTTTGAAATACTTCACACCGTTAAACTTGAAAACGGCAGATATCAACCTATTAAAAATAGGAATTTTGAATCTTTCGATCACTATGTAAATGATATGAAAAATCGCAAAAATTATTTTCTAGAAACTGTCAAATGCACTAGATCAAGTCTAACGGAATCGATCGTCGATTCGAAAATCCATCATCGAAAACGCTCAGGAGCAGCTCTGAGAGCACAGCAGCTTGCTCTATATATAATATATAAGAATTAGGCTGGAATACTATTAATAGTAAAACGTCTTTTTGCTATCAAAGTTTTTAACCCTTGCATGAAAAATTGTAGGTCAGGATGATATTAGTCGTGAGATGAAGTGCCCCTAGGGTTGAGTGGGTCCTCATTGGGTTATAGTATTTAATCCAATGATTAGAAATAATGAAAAGAGTTTATCCAAAGGCTAAAAATTGGTAGCAACAATGGGATTTTGCTACTAATAGTATCCCAGTCAACTCTCTCTCTCTCTCTCTATAATATATATATAATATATATATATATAAATGAGCTCCTATGTTTTTAAAGTACAAGTGATTCGTACTTGTAAGTTTCGGCCCTTGGATTAAGGGATGGGCGATAATGATGATGTGCGGACCCCTAGGGTTGAGTGTGGGTAATTGGTTAAATAGTATAATCTAACGAGTAAAATTATCAAAGGCGTAGATCTAACGGTAAAAAATTTATAAGCACCAAGTGCTTGGTGCTTTTACAAGCACCATAGGCCGGATTCTATATATATATATAATATATATATATATATATATATAGAACTAGGTTACTATACTATTAATGGTACCAGCGCTTGGTGCTATTAGGTTTTTGGCCCTTAGATGTAGGATGTGGGATTAGGAAGATAGTGTTTCCTAGGGTTGAGTGGATGGTTGGTCGAATAATATGATCTAATGGGTGGAAATCGTCAAAGAGAGATTTAACAGTAGACACTTGAGGGGGGGGGGGGGGGGGGGGGTAGCCCAAGCTGGTTTGGTACTCGCATTAGAATAGTAGCCGGACTCTCTGCTCTCTCTCTCTCTCTCTCTTCTCGCTCTCATATAATATATATATATATATATATATATATATGTTCTGGCTACTATACTCTTTTACGTACGATTGCCTTCGTACTCATCAGTCGTTTTTGATTATAGACCTTCCGAATCGATGATGCATACCATTAAACGTTATATAGAGCATTTAAAATTTCTAGAAATTAAATTTTATAATTTTTTGACATCATTTACCTTACGATTAAAAGATCTCAAAATTGACAATTTTTAACGGCCGGTATGGAATACCTGCTAGTTTAACGGTGTAAAAGAATCGGAATCGGTTGAATCTTTGATAGAAAATTCTATTAACTATCTAGACATTTTATGCCCGCTTGATCGACTTTATTATGATTTCGAAAAATTACGAAATTTATGTTTAGAAGTTTCAAATATTCTAAAGCATTATTTAACGGAGTAGATCGTCGATTTGGAAGCTCCATCATTGAAAACAACTTATGGGTTGTACGAAGGGCTCTATACTCATAAGAGTATAGTAGCCCTTCTCTCTCTCTCTCTCTCTCTCTCTCTCTCTATATATATATATATATATAGCGATATTCTTGGTTTTCGGTCGAGTTTTTCATTACTTCTAGAAGTATAAATCTTTCGCAGAAGATGCATACTTTTTTGTATTTCTTTAATATTTGGGTTTGTGTATGTATACGTTTGCCTGGTTGCATACATACATAAGTTGGTGTTTTATAGAACTTAAGAGGATGGCTTGCGGTGTTGCATGTCTCCTATACACGAGGGCTTACTCCCTCGTTCATTCACTTCCTCAGCTTTATGCATCTTATTATTATTTCTAGTATGTCCATTTAGAGTCGTTAGATGCTTCATCCTGTGTTCTCATCGCAGCAGCAACACATTATGAGATGTTTTGGATGTTCTTGTGGCAGGTGCTGGCGTTAGTTGGTGATCAGCTTGACTACGGGGACAATATTTGTGGTGCGGTGCTAAGTATTCGTTTCAACGAGGATATATTGAGTGTGTGGAACCGGGATGCATCGGACCACCAGGTTTGGAGCCCCACATCCCTTTCGATTTGTATAATATATTTACTTTGATTTGCATGCGCCTCCATCAATACTGATGTAGATTCATTTTCTTTTTACTGCTTCTAGGCTGTGATGGCTTTAAGGGACTCAATAAAACGACATCTGAAGCTGCCGCATAGCTACTTGATGGAGTATAAGCCGCATGATGCATCTCTACGCGATAACTCGTCGTATCGGAATGCTTGGTTGAGGGGATAGATCGATGGATGGAGTTGTGTGTGGGTCGTCCTTCTATGTTGGAGCAACAAATGTTACTGGATTATCTGTTATCTGCTTTGTATTATATTAAGACTTTCATTATGACTGCTGCTAACTCGCTATGGTGTGCGAATTTCAAACATGTGATGTGACGAGTACGGTAGCTTCTATGGTTGTTGTAGAATGTACGTAGGCAGAAGGACAATGAGCCGAACAGCATAATATAACATGGAGATCTGATTAGGAACGATAACATATATGGATAACATATATGTTGTGATTAGCAGTAACATAAGTATTGAAGTTGACTACAATATTTCTAACGGTGCGGAGGGTTTTTTTTTTTTTTTTTTTTTTTTTTTTTTTTTTTTTAATCCTTATTTTGATGATATAGCATTCAAATCAGTAATAACATTGTTATATAGTGTAGGGCTTATGCTTTGCAGTGGATAGAAATCAAGACATGCCAATAATAAAAATAATATCAAGCATTCGCCAACGGAAAAAAAGTGATAATATGTAATATACCTTTCGGAACTTAAAATATATGTAATAAATTCTTGGTAAACTAAATTGTCCCTAATTGATTTTCAAATATTGATTCAAATATTTCCATACTTTTGGGATTTACTAATAGGATTTGAGGTTCAAAAGAGTATTTTAGTGAATGCCGGGCAGCTTTGAAAATTCTGAATAGTTTTTAGAGGTATCTGAATAGTTTTAGAGGTAAATAAGCAAAAGAGGGAAAAAAAAAGTTTATATTCAAGCCCAAAGGATATGATGTTTATTTTAATATGCATGTTGTAGGGAAAAAAAGAAACACAAACATCATTATAAAATATCATACTTATAATAGTTTCAGCTGAAGAACTTGTTGGATCGTCGTACTCGTCTTATAGTCTCTTAGATTTGCGACTAGTTGGATCGTTGTATTTGTCTTATCGACTATTGGATTTGCAACGCCTTTTTGAATTTTTGATCAGGCGTCGTGTCGTGATCTCTATGCTTGATAGTCGTGGAAGGTTACCTGAGTCTCCAGCAATCGTCCAGCCTCCAAAATTCTGGAAATGTAGGTAGAAATCCTAGAGTGAAAATATAGAGGGGAGAAAGAGGCCTTTTTTTTTTTTTTTTTTTTTTTTTTTTTTTTTTTTTTTTTTTTTTTCGTACATCAAAATTGAGAGGGTTTCACATATATAGGTTATCAGGATCCCTTATCCTGAGTCTCACATCGAGATAAGAATAAGAATATCTATTAAAATAATCATTACGGAATATATTTATTAATTAGTAAAAAATATATAATTTGTCCTTATACTTATTAGAATAAATTCTGATCCAAATCACACGTGGATTGGGTTGAGTTAGAACCAATTAATGTGGACATACAACATGACAGGAATCTACTACATTGGCCAATTTTCTCTCATATGTTATACTTTTCTACATGTAATGGCGCATGCGACTTGACGAAAAGCGTAATGTAGGGGTGCTATATTAAGTTCATCAAACTAACAAAGCACATCACTAATTAAATTCGTTTATTCCCTAAAATATCGCAACACATCGTATCAAATATCACAAATCCCTTTCGTGTAATGATAGGGCTCAACCCCAAAATTATTTTTTTGTATTTATGATTATCTTAAGTAATACAATCAAGATTACCACCCAAGCAATGAATCACATAACTTACATAGTTTGTTATTGCAACATCTCCCTCAGTCCCTCACATTACTCAATATAGGTCCAAGCACTTTATTAGACATGTTCCACGAGATCATGTTTTCTTATGACCCCGAGATATATGCTAAGTTAGTCACATCGGACCTTTGTTTCATAACTTGCTTCTAAGTCCAGGGCATAAAAGGTTTAGTACTCCCACAGTGACATAAAGAGAAGAACATATGTCGCTGTACTGATTGGTCGATAAGTACATATAGTATAATATATATGCTATGGCAGAGCTCCCACTTAATGAGTCGGATCACACTCTAAAAAAATACCATACAAGTCTAAATCTACGTACCACTTAGGCGCTTAACCCAATTCAGGACCAAACCTAAATACACAAATTCGGTTACAGTATAGACTCGATATGGTATTCACAATATTATCCACATCCTATAATATACTGGATTTTGCCAAATTGATAGAATTACAATTTGAGTTGCTGGTTAGCATGTTTTTAAAATGCTGGAATAAGTTAGAACCATTTTGGCATGAAATTGACATGAAAACAGAGTTGGAATTTGAAATCTAGATGATTTTGAGGTTTCTGTCACTTTCTCTACGCTAGGAAATGGTTTGGACTGCCTAAAATTACTATGCGGACTGATGTGAATTTGGACCCTATGTTGTGGGTGCCCAGTTCTATCGAAAGAGGACCCAGATAGGTTACGGGCCTTGTTTCGAATGCCCAATATTATTGCAGCAGTATGAAATTTGTTGTATATGTGACTTGATTAAGGCGGTTAATGGCGAGTCAACATGCAGACTCATTGTCTTTTCGAATGCAGAACTGTGTACCCGTAAAAAACATTTCGGGCGGAGCTATATAGAATCGGACTGTAGAGTGCAATTAGTGTCATACGAAACACTCGATTATAAGGTTTTGGATACTTGAATGATGGTCTCGGGTGCCCAAAACTATGAATTTTGGTTGAGAATAGGATCTTCAAAATTTTGTGAGCTTTGGTGCAATTGTTACATTACATATGTGAACAGAGGGGTGGTTGTTTGACTCTTTTTCTCCTTAGTTCTCCTGCACGTATAGAGACCAAGAGAGAGAGATCGAGAGAGTGACCGAGAGAGGAAAACGAAGAGAAAGGAGCGTGGGGGAAATCGTGATCGAGGAGATTAGTTGAAAAATGCGATTTTGGAGGTAAGTAAAATGTATAATTGGAAACTTGATCGAGGTTTCTGTAACTATGATTTTACAGTAGATGATTTTAGCATCTTATATTTTAGGAGGTGATTTTTGATTGAGGTTTTGGTGACGCTGGTGTGCTGAGTTCTCTTTTTTTTCAATCTCCATTTGGGGCATCTATCTAGGCAGGTTCATTATCGCTGAACATGGCGAGCTAACTCCTATGGCTATTTTTCCTGCATATATATTATAATTCAATGATATCTGTCGGTATTATTGTTATAACGATATCTTAATCTGTATATACATGCACTCATGTATGGTGACAATTGATTTGACGGCATGATGATTCCTGTATATTAGATTCTCTTTATATCTGTTGCATATTATCACTATGAGAAAGATGATTATAGACAGACAGTGGGACATATGACATAGAATTATGCCTAAAGACATTTGGACAATTTTTATTATGATCTGTTTGACATTACATATGATCATAGCCTGCATTGTTGGATTTGATCTGTTTCACATTACATATGATTATAGCCTGCATTGTTGGATTGAGCTCAATTGTGAGCAATGTGATATGATGATACTCGACTGGGTCGCACCCCACAAGTGCCCGTTTCGAGCTATGGCAGCAAATTAGATGTTCTAGATGTACGCATACGGGCTAGACCGCTAGGTGAGGGTTGGTTACCGAGCATGCGTCGGCGCAGGCTTGACTGAACCTATGATGAGCCAACCAGTGCGATTGGGTCTTACGACTTTGCTTATTAGATATCGAGTTGATGCGTGATATTTCTTTGCTACTACACTGATTTACATAGAGATATGATTATGGTAGAGGTATTACTACTATTCATTCACTTCCATCACTACAATAGAGGCATGATAGTTGCTATATTTATCAGTTTAGTTTATATTATTATTTACTACTTTTGCCTTTGACAGAGCTATTGGTGTAGGTCGTCACCTCTGGGATTATAGTTCTCATGCCCTCTTTTGTTGATTCTTTTTCAGAGACTTCGGCACCAGCTTTTGATCGAAGTAAGGGAATAGCGAGTTAGATAACATCTCCTATCCAGACATGCGACAGCTAGAGGAGGACCCTGTGGATTGTTTTATATATAGTAGCATTGTATATGATGTACCGGCGAGGCTAGCATGAGATGTATTTATATATAGTAGCATTGTATAGTGGATATGTCATACATATACTGCTATACCTGTTGTCTGTTTTATAATGCTCTGGTACTTGTTTAGTTGCCAACTTCTAGGACCTGTCATATGCTAGTTGTGGACACCTAGGATTGTTGACTAGTTGATATTTCATATGCTTCGGGTGTACATGGTGCGCCTTGTGCATCCAACGAGTCAGTTGACGGCCCAGAGGCTTCTATTTCAACTCGGGGCGACATATTGTGAGACCCCGTTAATTTTATATATAAGATATAATAGGGCTAAACTATTAACCCAGTTATAACATTTTGGGCTGTAGTTAGACCCACTAGGTTAAGAGAGTTAAGCTTATTAGGGCTAGAGTTGTCCTGAGATGGGTTACCCCTAGGAAGTGGGGCGTTACAATTAGTATCGGAGCCAATTATTAGCCGGAAATGTGAATGAGCCTCGGCTGAGCCAGAGTTAGTCTCGGCTGAGCCAGAGTTATATAGTGGGGAAAGCGAGGCTCACATGCTCATGACTATTATGGTTAAAGTGTGGCTCCGCCACAAGGTCGGTTAAGGCTAGAGAAACGAGTCTCACATCGCCTGGTACTTGTGAGTCTGAGCCTGACGAGGACGTTAGGACTTAAAAGAGGGGAGAGTGTGAGACCCTGGTAGTCCTATATACAAGATGTAACAGGGCTAAACTCTTAACCCGGCTATAAAATTTTGGGTGGTGGTTAGGCCCAAGAGATTAAGAGAGTAAAGCATGCTAGGGCTAGAATAGTCCTAGAATAGGTAAACCCCTGGGAAATGGGCGTCACACATATTTGACTCATTGATAGTCTTATCTTAAACTAATTAAGGCAACTTTCAAATTTTTTGACTCCATTCTCAACAATACCAATGCGCCAAGTATCAATTATGCAATTATATTGAAGTTTAAACAAAATCCTTTATTACTAAGAAAATATATGATACATAATTAAAACAATGTCCATACATCAAATCTTTCATAGACCCATACTACGTACATAGCTTTGGAACACATCCCTAGCTATCGACTTGCTTAGTAGATTTATTACCATCCTAGTGGTGGAGATGTGTTGAAGAGGGGCATCACCAAGCTTAATCACATCTAGAATGTATGTAAGGTACTGGACTTCTAAAATAATGAAATTATGGTTTATGTTGGTTTGGAGAACCATTGGAATGGTTCCGGTGAAGTTCGGAAGCATTCGGGCGTTTCCGGAGCGCGTAGGCGTAAAAAGGGGACCCGAAAGGCTATGTTGGACCATGAACTAAATCCAGCATTAGCGCGGATGAAAAGATGATGAAAACACGCTCGAAAACATGTTTGGAGAGTCTCGGTTCGATTTGAAAAGAATCGGAGGCCAAACGAGCGAAAACGAGCGAAAACGAACCCCAAAAGCTGAAAAAGCTGAAAATTTGGCTAAGTCCTAAAATGCTGTTTTTCTCGACCTACGGAGACCGGTCCCTCAAGTCCAAGGACCGGTCCTTTATACAAAAAATGCCCCGTGCTGGCTGTGCACAAAAATACAAAGTTGAGGGGGTTTCTTGCAATTTGGTGTTAATAGAGGTTAAAGGGAGGTGATATGAGCCCTTCTCTCTCACTCCCTCATATTCTAAACACCAAAACACTATCTCTCTCTCTCTAGATTAGCTCTCCTCTCTCTCTAAAAGGGTGGGTTTTGGAGGAGGGATTGGTGGAGAAGAAGGCAAAGGAGTAGATCTTCATCTTCATCTTCTTCTTCCTTGGATTTGGAGCAAGCTTTGGAGGTAAGCTTGATGTCCATTCATGGTGATTTCTCAAGGTTTGATTTATATGCTCTAAGAATAGTTTAGATAGAATCCTAGCATGCTAAATAGACGGAAAATACTTGATTCATGAATCAATTTGGAGTATTTTGCTATAATTGCATCTAGGGCTCCAATTTTGGAGTTTTTGGAAATATGAGGGTTTGATCTCAATTGACCATCCGTAAACCTAATTGGTAGGTAAACGAACGCGTTGGCGAAGTCGGTTCGGCGATTCGTCAACCCTACGGGAAGATATCGAAGAAACGGACGTTCGGAGCTTCGTTTTCGCCTGGAGGGCCGAGGCGACGTCCAAAAATTATGAAAATGGATTTGGAGCACCGTGGCGGCAAACCGTAGACCTATAATTTCCGGAACTGTGAAGCGGCGCACGGTTGGTGCGCAACTGCAAGATCGGGCCGTGTCTGATACGGGTGCCGCGGGAGGCCGATTGCAAGTGACTACAAGCAATCGGAACGTGAATCGAGGTGGGTTGTGCTCACCGAACGACTAGGTCGCCTCTATGTCTAAGAGGAATGTTGCTATTGATGCATACCTGTGTAGTGTAGGTTGCATGAGATAATATGGATGCATGAACCTTATTATGCTTGATGTTTATTACCTACCCTTGAGAAATGCATGATGACATATTGAGGAAAATGATAGGTGGATGCATTATGATATTGTATATGCTAGATGAAATGCATAGTGACATATTATAGATTATGTTAGATAACATATGCCTATTGAACTCGAGGTTTATGTAGCGACATGACGAGTGGCATGTAAACAATATTGATAATAGAACGAGTGGCATCTAATGTAGTGTATTATGACACTAATGGTATGTGAACTTAGGGATAGATGGATTCCCTAGTGAATGACTCGTGAACAAAGAACTTAGTATAGCTAAGCATTTATGCATGAATGTCGGAATAGGTGAGTTCCGAGAGAGTTGTTGGCCCTAGTTCGTAGGGTGTCCTCAAGTGGAGAGGATAGATCAAGTTCACGGTCTGTTATTGGGATGGTATAGCCATCCGGGGTGGTATAGCCATCCATGTCGTCGAGTACTCCGGAGTGTCGGGCGATCGGGACAGAGTTGATGTCCGCAGACAATCCCGGGTTCGAGAGCGAGTTGAGTCTCCTAACCCTACGGGATGATGATGTGAGCTGTAAGCGAACCCAAGGGATTCGCCAAGGATTGGGTAAATAAGAGAATAGCACTGTTTATTGAACATTTGCTCATTGGACATTGTTAGTGGATTTGGTATCCCAGTTGAGTGGATCTAAGGCTGAGATGCATGTGAGACGTCCTTCGCCTCGAGCTTGGCTTTGCGTGGTATTCCGCAGATGATTGACTCAAGACCGAGTCGGGTGGATAGCTTTGTAAAGGTAGATAAAACCTTGTGAGCAAACAGTAAAGGTCAATGAAACCTTATGATCAGAATGGTAATTGACATGAATCCAAGACAGAGGAAAACTTAGAAGTCAATTGGACGAGCTATGAATAGCAGGATTAAAAGTAGTATCGATTGAACTACTAGTTGGTTGCATAGTTGCATAAATAGCATGATTTTCATATTACGTATTGTGAGGCATGAACATGATAATGTTAGTTGCATAAAATATATGATGATATATATATATCTGTTGGATATTTGTTGGACTAACATGTTGCAGTGCCTCCTTGGACCTATCGTTCGAGCTTTTCCCTTGGATGGCCGTACCCACTAGGAACCATGGAGTTGGTTCTCACCCCACGTTGTTTTGGGGTGTTACAGGTTTGCACGTGAGCAGCGCGGCGGCGGCGCGAGGAAAAGGCGTAGCTCCATAGATAGTGCCCTAACCCAGAGACCAGAGATAGTGGTACCCCGAGTCGGCATAGCCTAGGGGTAGAGGGAAAGGACAAAGAACAAACTTGTAATAATCTTGCGATCATTGATTGTCTTTGGCAATAAAGGTAATGAAAATGTAATGTAATAATGCAAGTGTGATGTAAAAATGAATCTAATGGGAATCCTTGTAATAACATAGGATGTGTTATGTTGTTTGATACCTTCTTTATGCAATCATTGTATGAATACTGTTCCTGTTTGGAACCTCTTGTATTGTACTAATTGCAACGCCTAGGACGTACAGGGGAGACTCTGTCTGTTCGGCGGTCTGTCGGCGTGCCCAAACCTGAGCAAATAGGCGGGGCTCGCGGCGTGACAATGTAGTAAAATCGTATGTTGATGTGTCTTATTTTGCGATGATATTTAGGATCCTTCATATACTCTTAAGGCAGCCATACTACCGAATAATATCTCTTCTGGCACATCTGTTTTAAATGCATCATTGAGGTGCCTAAGAAATCTCCTCGACCATACTACCTCTTGAAAAGCTAAGGAACAAGCAGCATACTTGCCTTCATCATTGACAAGGTAATGCAGCCCTGCCTTTTGTTGCAACAGGAAACTGCCTCCACACCCAAGCATAAACACATAGCATGTGGTATACTTTAACTCATCTCTATCACCGCTCCAATCAATATCACTGAATCCTTTTAATCAATTTCAAGTTCTCACCTTGAAAGTAAATAATAAGATCACTTGTTCCTTTTAAATATTGAAAGATTATCTTAACTGTTTGCTAATGAGTAGGTATTGGGTTGCTTTCATAATGATTAATGAAACCAACAATGAAGCAGATGTCTGGGCGAGTACACATTATAGTGTACATCAAGATATACACCAACTACATTCGCATAAGGACCCCTACTCATCCGTTTTTTCTTTGTCTGTCTTAGGGCATTAATCATGGCGCAAAGTTTGATTTTTCAACAGGAGCATCAACTATTTTAGGCTGATGTATAGGAAACTGTTCTAAAACTTTCTTGATGTAAGTTTCTTGAGACAAACCAACGATCCTTTTAGAACGATCTCGAATAATCTTGACTCCGAGCACATAGCTCACCTCACCTATGTCCTTTATCTCGACATTAGAGGATAACCACTCCTTGGTGGATAGGTTGTCATTGATATATAGTGATAGGACCAAAATCCCTTCATCCATTTTATTCATGTATACATAGTGGTCTTCCTCTATCACATGGTGTAAGGACTGAGATTTTGGTAGTATAGCTAAACTCTTTGTTGACGATGTTTTTATGTGTAATTTAATTACAAAAGCACTCGTCAAGTTTCAGGAGAAATCGAGTTAGAATGGAGAAGTTACGCGATTAATAGTATTCACTTAAGTGAATAGTAACTCTGGTTTTCCGGAAAAGCCATGGAGCAGAGTTGGCTTCTGGTGCATATCGAACTCCGTGCATAGCGATCCAATTAGGGGTGGAAACGAGCCGAGCTCGAGCGAGCTTACCTCCGCTCAAATTCGGCTTGAAATTAATTTCGAGCCTAAATTTAGGCTCAAGCTCAGCTTGAAATTAATTCGAGCCGAGCTCGAGCGAGCTCGAGCTCTAAACGAGCCACTTGAAATTCTCAATATCGTACGATCAATAGTTTAATTTGTTTAAAACATTACCTATAATTTGATGCAAAAGTATATCTAATAATTCAAAATACGGAATAATTATATAAAATACGATATTATAATATAAAAAAAAAACTTATGAGTTGAATACTTAATCTTTTCAGCTTCGCATGTCTTCTCTTCCGTTTTCAATCTCCATATTATTTTTTTAATCTATGAGGTCAAAAAATGAATAAATTATATAGTCAAATATTGGATTAAACTATCTAATCATATATAACTAAAATTAAAATTTTGTATAAATNAAATATTGGATTAAACTATCTAATCATATATAACTAAAATTAAAATTTTGTATAAATGATAATTTTTTATTTTAAAAATATTTTATATATTTTTTCAAGCATACAATTAATGACATTCCTTTTTACTATAATGTAAAAAAATAATATCAAACTATAATTTTTTAAGAAAATGAGCTAAGCATATTTAGATAAATAAAGTATTTTTGAAATTTTTTACTCACTTGATCCAATATATATTTTCAAAGTAAATGTGCAAGATTTATGAAATAATATCAATATCTAGCCAAAATTTTATAAAAATAAGACAACAATACATATATAATAAGAAAAAAATACTAAGTGATCATATCGATAAAGATAACAAATAACAAATATCATAAAAGCAACAATTCAAAATATTTAAATACACCAATATAAAGAGAACTTGGGGGGCTTGAGGTTTGACCCCTTGAAGTGAGAGATAAAGAAAAGAGAAAGAAAGAGATTAGAGATTTAGGGCTCTATGAAAAAAAGAGAGGGAGAGAGTGTAAATTTAGTAGGAATTTGTCTTTTTATTGGCCTGTTTGGGTTTATTTTTATGGACCAGCAATATTAGCTAATTTTAACTAAAATCAAATTACTCACTCAGTCTATATATATATATATATATCTCAAAATATATATATTATATATATATTATATATATATATTATATATATATATATATATATATATAATATATATATATATATATATATATATATATTTGAGCTTTTCGAGTCTAATTCGAGCCGAACGAGTAATACTCAAGCTCGCTGAAATGAATTTCTCGAGCTATTTTTTTTTTTTTCAAGCTCGGCTCATTTAATTTCGGTCGAGTCTCGCAGCGAGCCGAATATCGAGCCGAACAACGTCGAACGCGAGCCGGCTCGCTCATTTGCCAGCCCCTAGATCCAATAGCCTCGTTCGACCGGTTCACCTATTCTTGGAAACTAATGGCATTGACGGATTTTAAATCTGACGCACGATGTTTGAGAAATATGAAAATACATGTGTTATATGTTATTTGTGCGTAGTTTTGATTAATGGATGAGGGATGGACTTCGTCACAAATCAGCGATCTTATCAGGTGAAACGAAATTGCGAGTTCAATGCCCCAGTCGTGCTGAATGCGCTGGTGTGATCCGATCGGAAATCCGACGGACGGATCCTCGAGAAATGTGAGAAGTTCATCGAGGGGTCTAAGGTGACAAATCGGAATTTTCGCAAATGCCCCTATATTTTATGTATCGAATCGCATGAGATCGGACGTGGAGGTGCACATGCGTGAAATATACGCGCCGTGAAGGACTGGAATGAAAATATTCATTTTTGGGGGACAGTTATGCAATTTGCACATTGTTTATAAAGTATATCTAGGGTTTCTTTGCACGAAACCCTAGATCTGGCCGACCTTGTCCCCCAGCTGTGCCCTAGCTAGCTTCAGCAGGTCCCTGCCCTAGCTGTGCGCTCACCCCGGCCGCCGGCAAGCTCCTTCGGCCGCCGGAAAAGCTTGGGTGGCCTCTCCTCCACTATCTCCTCCACTTATCCACCTCTCCATCTTTGCCCGTGGACCACCAGGGAGATCCTCACCCTCAGGCTCCCTCCCTCGGCTGTGCCCCACATCCGGTAGCCTCCCTGCCGGTCGCCGCCGCTCTCGCGGGCCGGCATTGCCGGTATGGGAAGCTTGCGGCCAGCCTGCACAGGCTTTGGCCGAGATCAGCACAGCCGCTGGTCCACGCGCTGCCGCCGCCTTGTGACCGCGGTGCCATCTCCCTCCGACCTCCTCCAGGCTATCGCCGCCTACCTGCGCCGTCCCTGCGCTCCGCCCGGCCGCTTTGGGTAGCTTGCGGGCGCCCCAGGCCAGCTCGGGCCGAGGCTGCCCCAGTTCCTAGCCCTAGCGCCGCCGTCGCCTTGGGACACCTACCTTATCCTCCTTCGGCCTCCGGCGCTCCCTCGCCGTCGCCCGGAGCTCCCCCGGCCGTCGCCGTGGCCGCCGCTACTCTCTGAGCCCGAGCTAAGCTCGTGCTGGCTCGAGATGCTTCACCGCAGCCGCCGCTGCCTTTCGCCGCCGGCCAGCGTGAGCGACGGCTCCGCCTGGCCGGCCGCACCCATCCGCCGCCGGCCACCCCGCCACCGGAGCTGCCTGTCAACCGGGCTAAGCTCATGCTCTCCTCGGGTTGTGCGGCTAGGGCATCAATGCCCGCCGCCTTCGCCGCCTTCCGTGGCCGAATGACACGCGCCCTGGCCTCCCCACACTGGCAGCACCCTCCTCTGGCCGGTTATCCCATCGTCCGGCCGCCGCCGGCCGCCCCGTGCCTCACCTTGCTCCGGTGAGTTATTTATTAGCTTTGTGCACCTTGTCTTGGGGTTCCGATCATTGTTTCGGTGAACCGAAGCCACTCCGAGTCTTCTGGAGGTGAGCACGATGATCCTTGTTCAGTGCCGATCATCGTGGCCTCCTCCGTTTGGGTCAAAGATGCCCCGATTTGCGTGTTAGACGCGATTTAGGCGCTGTGCGCGCTGTTCCGCTGAAGTTTGCATCGCTCGTGCGCGTGCCACAGTGGCCGGCAGTGCTCCAAAAGGTGAGCACGGCCTCCGGCACGCCGAGACCTGTCAGCGGGTGCCCGGCTTGGCTGATTGACTTCCGGTTTGCATAGTCGGACCATATAACCGCCGAAATCACATAAAATAATATGATTTCGGGTAATCAGGAGGACTTTTGTGCATTTTGGTGCATCCTGGCTGCTGTTGGCAGCAAGTACGGAATGTGGGTAACCTCTGGACTGGTCGTCCAAGGCCCAAAGCCTTTGCGGAAATCATAAAGTGATTTCCGGAGCATTTTTCAACGAAATCCGCTGGCGGAACGCGTTTACGGTTCGGAATTTTTCTGACGGTGCTTCGTGAGCTATTGTGTAGTCGTTGAGCCTTATTGGCTGGTCACTCGCGTCATTTCGAGAGTTCAGAAATGACGGGTGAGCGACGGTGGGTTTCGGTGTCGAAATTGACATTTTCGTGAACCCGGATCGAAACGATTATCCGGCGGTAATTGTTTCGACGTGAGGAGTTGAGTTTGCTGCCATGAGGCACGATTATTTATGTTTAGTGGCAGTGGGTGACTCGTAGCACGAGTCGGTGTGTTCCGGGACAGTTCGTGGGTCTCGGCGGAGTCCCGGTGCGATTTTTGGGACTTCCGGCGAGTTACCGTAATTGGATTCGGGAAATCGATCTTCATGGGATTGTTTGTGGAATTGTGATACTGTGGTTATTTGTGACGCACTGGACCTCGCAAATTGTGGGGTTCGAGTGATCGACTGTGTTCTGAACTTTTCCAAACTTTCTGGTGGGTCGTTGACAGTGTTCCGACCTATGGTTCGAGTCCCGAGAATTGTGGTTTAAAGCCTTGCACCAAAGCCCAAAATGATTGGACCTTGGTCAGCTCTCGGATAGCCTGCAGCAGAGCTTGTACCGGAACAAGGTTGGTCTTGTACCGGTACAAGGTTGATGGTTGTACCGGTACAGCCATCGGGCTTGTACCGGTACAGAGCCGCAGACCCAGCAACCCGAGCCTCGGGTTTGCAATTTTGTCGGCCTTGTACCGGTACAAGAGCCCGTGTACCGGTACAAGGAGGCAGTTTTGTGCAGAATGAAACTGCAGGGGGTTTTGTGCGTTTGTAGCCTTCTATTAGTAACCCCACGCCCCTTAGGGCTTCCCTGAGCTTCACAGCAGCAGGAGAAGAGGTAGGGGAGTTCTCTACGCCCTCCCTCTCTATTTCTTTTATCTTGGTTGATTTAATTTATGATTTAAGCCTCTCTTTTTCCCTCTTTTTGCTTCTTGGTGTTCTCCCTCCATGGAAGGAGCTTGAAGCTTGGTTTTGGAGCTTGTTTGAGGGGAGATTTTCAGATTTTGGGGACTTGGACACTTGTTGGAGGCTTCCAAAGAGGTTAGAAGCTTAATCTTTTCCTTTGATCCTTAATTTATTGGATTTCTTGAGTTGAAACCCTAGATTGTGATATTAGGGTTTATTTTGGGTATTTTGAATCTAGGGCTTTTGAAGCTAGATTGAGTGGATTAGAGGCTTCCATTTGGTTGGATTGGATGAGCTCTAGCTCTCTTTTAGAGCTTTAGAGGAGATTTTTGAACTAGAGGTGAGTTTTCCTCACCTATACTTGATTAGCTTAATGATTGAGTTAGGTATTGTTCGTTTGGCTCGTATGACACATGTTTCTATACCTCTAGGGTACTAGGAGACTAGAGGACACCCTCGTTGGAGCGCACGAGGAGTTTCGTTGTCATCGGTGGGTTTGGCTTCGTGGAAATGGGGCGAAATGGCCCCTATGCTCTTTCTACTTGTTGTAAAATATTTTTAAATTCATTTCTATGCTAAATGGAATTTATATGAATTTTAGAGCACTTAAAATGCATGCCTTGTGTATTATGAAAATTTCACTATATAGTAGAGCTATATGAGTAGAATGCATGCATACGGGAAAAGTGTTTATTTTGCAAGTGAAAAATACATCTCTTATGAGGATTATGACTTGGAATATGTACTTTGGAACATAGTTGCCATGTTTTGACATAGAGAACAAGAGTGTCATAAAGGGGCACTTGAAACTAGTAAACTATGAAACTGCAACATAGAGACATATTGATAGGCCACTACATATCTGCTATATTCCATGTTAGAGACATGATGACATAGGGATAGGCCATTGAGATACTTGACACATTCCATGTTATTAGACATGAGGACTTGGTACTTGCGACAGATCGTTTGACTACTTGCCATTGTGCTCATTCGCACATGCTTGTGAGGGTCGCTCCCTACAAGCCGGCACTCCGGAGATAGCCATCGCGATTCATTTTCGCCGTGCGGGATTGGGCGCCGAAGTGGATTGCCGTGGGCCAGGCACATTCCTAGGGTGGGGATGATGACTATCACGGGGCCATTAGGCTCGGCACCGGCCAGACAGCCTACGGGTGGGTCTCAGGGCCATAGACAGCCTTCGGGTGGGTCTCTTCAGATTTGACTTGAGTATTCATTATGACATGTGGACAGATGATGACTTGGAGTATTACTTGGACATTGACTAGAATAGTAAACAACAAAATTTTACTATTTCGCATTGTGAACATTATGATAGTTGGAGACTTTTACTTCATGCATAGTTGCTTTCATACTTATGCTATTTATGCTAAGTAGAGATATCATGTTGTAGTAAGTTACATTGTTACTTACCTTTCGCTTTTCTACATTTATAGTTACTGACATCTTTTGTAGCTTTGGGCTTTGTGGTGCATTCACTGAAGTCAGTAATTGCCACTGGGAACTATTTTTAATAGTTCTCACGCCCCCATTTTATGGTTTACTTTTCAGAGCCTTCGGCACCGACGGAGGCACAGGATCGCGGCAAGGGGATCGCTTAGCTAGCTAGCGAGGAGCGGTACTTTGCCTAGGTGGTTTACTCCTTCTTTTGTAGTTGAGAGAGTGAGAGGTTTTTGTATCCATGTATAGAGACCACCTATGTATCTATCTATAGCACTTGTATCTGGGATTTTCTTGTATCACTTTATGTCTTATTTAGTGGATTTACAGTTTCATCCTTATCCTTTGTTGTAGCATTTAGACATTTACTATGCTCTGATACTCCTAGATGTCTTTTACTATTGCTTTTATTATTATTGTTTTTAAACGCCTTATATGTTTTAGACGTATGGCGGGTCTGGGCACGTGCCGGGCGGGCTTCCGCTGGGTCCCGGGGCGTGACATTATTAGTTATGGGTTAGGTACTAACCCGGTGGACCTTCCTTAGGTCCAGTTGACGTTCTTTTGCAGTCAGGAGACATGCGCGACATCCTTATAGGTGGGTACATCAATCCGAAGTCGGTATAGTGTTGCACGCTCGGTGATGGTTTCTTACCCTTACTCTCATTGTTATTTGGCATATATATATCTTCATATATAGTGTTGAGCCTAGCACCCATGTTGTTTTGGTTATACTCTACTCAGATGTTTCCATACTTAGTACCATGTGTAGGAGTAGAGTAGTTACTTGTATGTGATATCAGTGATCTGGTTGGTCGGTTCTCGTACTTCGTATCAGTGACCTGGTTGGTCGGTTCTCGTACTTCATATCAGTGATCTGGTTGGTCAGTTTTGTATCTTGTATCTGTGACCTATTCAGTCGGTTCCTTGACTTCTGTCGTTCAATGACCATTGAGGTCGGTATACCCTGAGGGGTTGTATTGTCGGCTAGTGGCTGACGGTAGTTCTGGATTTCAGTGATACATGATGTGACATTCGTGTGACCTATTGGTCGGTTCTTGAGTATACAGTTAGTTGACATTGAGCAGTACTTGCATATATTTGAGAAGATGTTGAGTTGTTCCATCCTAGTTGACCTGAGTGGTCGGTTCTAGTGCTTCCTTACAGTTTGATGACCTATTGGTCGGTTTGCCCCAAGGGGCAGTGATTGTCGGCTGGTTGCCGATGGTTGGCTTTTGAGCATATCAGCATTGATCGCCCGAGACTCGTACGCATTTCACGAACACCAGCGGTCTAATCCACGCAAGAGGGTGTTCTTTTCCGGAAAAGTGGTTGTGTGTGCCAACCCGTGAGCCCATAGTCTACCTCGGGTTATATGCAGCCTGTGAGCCCATAGGCTACCTTGGGTTATACACAGGTGGAGTGGCAGTGGCATAGGCTTGAGGTCTGCCGTGCAGACCAACAGGGCCAAGTTTTCAGATTGGGTATATTCGGACTTCTCGTCCGGTTGACGGATATAGCTATAGTAGCAGTTGTCGCATGTATACTTACAGTTTTTCTTTACAGTTGTCTTGCTACTATAGTTTTGATATCCTGGTATGCTTTCAGTTCTTCATTACAGTTGCGGTAGTTGTTCTTTCATATATATATCTCATTCGTTCATTATCGTTGCTACTGTATTTCACTTACCCATATTATTTATCTCTTTCTGATCTGGTGAGTACTCCTCGCCTTCTTCGGCTTGCCGTACCCACTGGGAAGGGAGATATATTTATATGTTCTCACCTCCCCCATCCTAGTTCTCCCCATTGGGAGAGGAGACATGTTGTTCCATCCTAGTTGACCTAAGTGGTCGGTTCTAGTGCTTTCTTACAGTTTGATGACCTATTGGTTGGTTTGCCCCAAGGGGCAGTGATTGTGGGCTGGTTGCTGACGGTTGGCTTTTGAGCATATTAGCATTGATCACCCGAGACTCGTACGCATTTCACGAACACCAGCGGTCTGATCCACCGCAAGAGGGTGTTCTTTTCCGGAAACGTGGTTGGGTATGCCAACCCGTGAGCCCATAGGCTACCTTGGGTTATATGCAGCCTGTGAGCCCATAGGCTACCTTGGGTTATACGCAGGTAGAGTGGCAGTGGCATAGGCTTGAGGTCTGCCGTGCAGACCAACAAAGCCAAGTTTTCAGATTGGGTATATTCGTACTTCTCGTCCGATTGACGCATATAGCTATAGTAGCGGTTGTTGCATATATACTTACAATTTTTCTTTACAGTTGTCTTGCTACTATAGTTTTGATATCCTGGTATGCTTTCAGTTCTTCGTCACAATTGCGGCAGTTGTTCTTTCATATATATATCTCATTCGTTCATTATCGTTGCTACTGTATTTCACTTATCCATGTTATTTATCTCTTCCTGATCCGGTGAGTACTTGTCATGTCCGGGTACCAGCGGAAGCATATGCGGCACGTGCACAGACCCGCCATACACCTGCAGTATATAAGGCGTCTACAAAGAAAACATGTCGATAGGAGGGAAACATAGAAGAATCCTATCCCGATATCAGAGCAAAGTGTAAATCACTAATACTATCAACAGAAAAAATAAGCAAAGAGTATACAACCCAAAATCTCAACATCACAGGGCTACTCAAAATACATGTACAATGGTAGTCTCTCTATACACGGGTACATCACCCTCGGCCATGGCACGAGTAGTAAGGTGATCACCTAGTAAAACAGCAAGCTAGGTCTAGCTAGACGCGACTCCCTTGCCGCGATCCCTAGCCTCTCCTGTAGGTAGCTCTGTAAAAACAACAATAAAAAGGGCGCGAGAACTATTAAACAATAGTTCCCAGTGGGTAAGCCGCCAGCCTCGGCGAATTACACCACTAGGCTCATGATGTACTAGATGAAAGTAAAAGCAGTAATTGCATGATATATCTACAATACTATCAGGTAATGAACATGTAATTAACATATAATCATACTTTCTACAGTAATGAATTAACTGAATAATAAAAGCATAGCAATTACTGTAAGCATGAACGTGTAAGTAAATAATGTACACTATAACTGGTAATCAATCATTACTATCATCTGTTATGTAGAACTTTAATTTCATTCATAAGGACCTACACAGGGTAGTCCCGCTTGCGCCGCGCCTAATGGTCCCGTGGTAGTATGCACTCCCTACGACAATCCACTTCGGCACCCAATCCCACACGGGCGAGCATCTGTCGCGTAGGCCAACTTCGGAGTGCCGGCTTTTAGGGAGCTACCCTCACAAACGTGTGCGAATGAGCACAATGGCAAGCAAGCAAAGTCCATAGTTCAATATGCCTCGAACATCGTGTCATAGTATGCTATGTCATAATATGTCGTAGGGTAGTTCCACATATCATTCTACACACTTGAACTTTGCAATTTGCTAAAGTTCAGTGTATTACAGTACTCCTCGCCTTCTTCGGCTTGCAGTACCCACTGGGAGGGGAGACATGTTTACATGTTCTCACCTCCCCCATCCTAGTTATCCCCATTGGGAGGGGAGACATGTTGTTTCATCCTAGTTGACATGAGTGGTCGGTTCTAGTGCTTCCTTACAGTTTGATGACCTATTGGTCGGTTTGCCCCAAGGGGCAGTGATTGTCGGCTGGTTGGCGACGGTTCGCTTTTAAGCATATCAGCATTGATCGTCTGAGACTCGTACGTATTTCACGAACACCAGCAGTGTGATCCACCGCAAGAGGGTGTTCTTTTCCTAAAAAGTGGTTGGGTATGCCAACCCGTGAGCCCATAGGCTACCTTGGGTTATATGCAGCCTGTGAGCCCATAGGCTACCTTGGGTTATACACAGGTAGAGTGGCAGTGGCATAGGCTTGAAGTCTGCCGTGCAGACCAACAGGGCCAAGTTTTCAGATTGGGTATATTCGGACTTCTCGTCCGGTTGACGCATATAGCTATAGTAGCGGTTGTTGCATATATATTTACAGTTTTTCTTTACAGTTGTCTTACTACTATAGTTTTGATATCCTGGTATGCTTTCAGTTCTTCATTACTGTGATGCACTGGACCTCGCAAATTGTGGGGTTCGAGTGATTAATTGTGTTCCGAGCTTTTCCAGACTTTCTGGTGGGTCGTTGACAGTGTTCCGACCTATGGTTCGAGTCCCGAGAATTGTGGTTTAAAGCGGTGTACCAAAATCCAAAAAGTTGAATTTTTCGTCAGCTCTCGGGTAGCCTTCAGCAGGCTGTGTACCGGTACGGGCTTGGTGTCTATACCGGTACGGGGTTGATGGCTGTACCGGTACGGGACCGCGTACCAGTACACAGACGATTTTGAGGCAAACCCGAGGCTCGGATTTGGCCATTTCGTGGGTTGTGTACCGGTACACAAACCCGTGTACCGGTACACAGTACAGATTTTGGCTGTTTTGTTGGGGGGTGTTTTTGCAATTGTTGCAACGCCTATAAAAGTCACCCCAGCCCTCATGGCTGCTCTTTTGAGCCCTAGACCAGTGGAGAACAGGTGAGAACTCCTCCCCTATGGTTTCTTCTCCATTTTTGTTGGATTTTTGCTAGTTTTGATCTCTTTTCTCTTCTCCTTCTTGCTTTTTGTGGGTTTTCCACCATTGGAGAAGTGTGAGATCTTGGTTGGAGCTTGTTTGAGGATCAACCTTCAACCCTAAAGGACTTTGGAGCTTGGTTTGGAGCTTCTAAGAGGTTAGTAACTATTTCTCTCCTCTAGATTCGGATTTTGTTGGATTTTACTAGATCAAACCCTAAATTTTGGATTTTAGGGTTAGATTTGGGGATTTTCGATTTGAGGGCTTTGGAACCAAATTGATGGGTTTAGAACCTTTGTTTAGGTTTGATTGGAAGGACTCTAGCTCCCATTTGGAGTTTGAGAGGCTCTCGCAATCGGTGGTTTTCTTCACTAGCCCGAAATGGTTAATTAATTGAGAATCCGTTACTCGTTTTGTTTGGGTAACACATTGTTCCTACATCCTTAGGAGTACTAGAGGCTGTGACACTTTCGTTCGTGAAAGGAAGAGTTCGAAAAATTGGTGGGTTTGGCTTGTGGAATGGGGCGAAATGCCCTATGCTCTTTCTACTTGTTGTAAAATATTTTTAAATTTATTTCTATGCTAAGCGAATTTAATGAATTTAGAGCACTTAAATTGTATGCCTTGTGATTTTGAGAATTTCACTATATAGTAGAGCTATATGAGTAGATGCATGCATAGGGAAAGTGTTTATTTGCAAGTGGCAAATACATCACTTATGAGATTATGATTTGAAATATTTACTTTGGAACATAGTTGTCATGCTCTGACATAGAGACAAGAGTGTCATCAGGGGCTTGAAACCAGTAAACTATGAACTGCAACATAGCAGACATATTGATAGCACTACTTATCGCTACATTTCCATGTTAGAGACATGATGCTAGGGAGGCCGTTGAGATACTTGACACATTCCATGTTATTAGCATGAGGATTGGTAACTTGCGACAGATCGTTTTGTCTACTTGCCATTGTGCTCATTCGCACATGCTTGTGAGGGTCGCTCCTACAGCCGGCACTCCGGAGATACCATCGCGATTCATATTCGCTGTGCGGGATTGGGCCGCCGAAGTGGATAAATGCCGGTGGACAGGCTCATTCCTAGGGTGGGGATGATGACTACGCGGGGCCATTGGCTCGGCCGGCCATAGAAGCCTTACGGGTGGGTCTCAGGGGCATAGCAGCCTTAACGGTGGGCTCTGTTAGAGTTGACTTTGGTATTCATATGGCATGTGGACAGATGATGGTATTAGTGTACTCTTTGGACTTTGACTAGAATAGTAAACGAGAGGAACTTTTTATATTTCACATTGTGAATTATGATAGTTGAGACTTTATACTTCATGCATAGTGTGCTCATATTACGCTATTTATGCTGAGTAGAGATTTTCATGTTGTAGTAAGTTCATATTTTACTTACCTTTCGTCTTTTCTACATTTTATAGTACTGACATTTTGGTAGCTTTGGCCTTGTGGTAGCGATTCAGCCTGAAGTCAGTAATTGGCCCTGGGAACTATTTATTATAGTATTGCTCCCATTTTATGGTTTACTTTTCAGAGTCCTTCGGCCACGGGGAGGACGTGATCGCGGCAAGGGGATCGCTTAGCTAGCTAGCGAGGAGCGGTACTTTGCCTAGGTGGTTTACTCTTTCTTTTGTAGTTGAGAGAGTGAGAGGTTTTTGTATCCATGTATAGAGACCACCTATGTATCTACCTATAGCACTTGTATCTGGGATTTCCTTGTATCACTTTATGTTTTATTTAGTGGATTTACAGTTTTATCCTTATCCCTTGTTGTAGCATTTAGACATTTATTATGCTCTGATACTCCTAGATGTCTTTTATTATTGCTTTTTTTATTGTTGTTGTTAGACGCCTTATATGTTTTAGACGTATGGCGGGTCTGGGCACGTGCCGGGCGGGCTTCCGCTTGGTCCTGGGGCGTGACAGTTACAGTTGCGGTAGTTGTTCTTTCATATATATATCTCAATCGTTCATTATCGTTGCTACTGTATTTCACTTACCCATGTTATTTATCTCTTCTTGATCTAGTGAGTACTCCTCGCCTTCTTCGGCTTGCGGTAACCACTGGGAGGGGAGACATGTTTACTTGTTCTCACCTCCCCCACCATTTTTTAGGTATTGCGAGTAGTGAGGGTTGAGACTAGACGTGAGACACGTTCGTAGTGATCGATAGAGCTTCCGACCTGGTTTGTTGGTTTAGTTCCTATCCTGTTTACTTTTGTTATTAATAGCTTTGATATTTCATGGTTCAGTTGGTTTATGTTATTCGAATTCATGTGGTTTTGAATGAACTATAGAACTTGTGGATTTTGTGAAAAGAAAAAAAAATGGTTTTCTACCCCTCGTGGTAGTGTGTTTTAAAAAGAAAAGGTTTCGTGTGGGAAACAGCTTTCAAAAGAGTTTCTCTTGTGGTTTTATATTTAAACACGGAATAGTAAATATCAGGTGAATGGTGAATGAATGAGAATTATTGTATATTCATTATAGTGGTTGTATCCTGTTTGTACTCTTGTACTTGTGTGACGGCGTGCAAATACAGGGGAAACTCTGTCCGTGTGAACAGTAAATTTTCTGTATTTGTGGCGGATCTGACATACCCTAGGGGTCAGGTTTTCAAAAAAAAATTTGCTGTGTTTTTACATAAAAAGTGACCCCGGGGCGTGACAGATTAAAGTGATATCAGAGACAAGTTACAACCACAACACAATTCACAGGTCGTTTTGAAAAGTAAATAAAACTGAACCATTGGTTAGGTTGACCCATAGGAAGACCTACGATATATAGGCACGTGAGTGCGGGGTTTGAACTTGTGTCCTTGTAATACACTGGATCTTAGCAAATTGCAAGATTCGAGTGTTTGATCTGTGTGTGGAGCCTTTCCACAGTTTTTGGATGGTCGTTGATAGTGTTCCGACCCCTGGCACGCACCCCGAGGATGTTGGTTTGAAGCTTGGTACCAAAATCCCAAAATTCTCATGGCGAATGAAGCCTTTTCCAACAAAATCCTGCAGCTTGCCTCAGCTCCCTCAGCTCGGCTGTGCCAGGGTGCCATCCTATTAGGGTGCCATTGAGCATATGGGTAGCATAAGTCCCATACAGGCGACGAGACTTCACCACAAACTCATCTCTCTATCAGAGGCACTACCCGGGTTTAGCCTCAGCTGCGAAACCATCTGGAACCTCCCGCCACCACGGAATATTCCTCGATCCTAAGGAGTCACCCTGCCACTCAGCACCACACTAGACCAAATTAGCGCTACCGCAAACCTCTGATCTGAATCAGCTGCCATAGCTCGAGACCGAGCTGATCGTACATCGCAAACAGCGAACAACCGGGATCATCAACATACCACGCTCAGCCTGCCCGTTCTCTAAAAGTTAACCGTGCGATTCTTTGCAATCTAATGTGGCATAAATAAATTTGGAACGAATCCATGCCCACACACAAAGACCCACATCAAACCGGCCCAGCTTGGCAAGCTAGCAGATCTAATAGGCATGATCCAAATCTCCCTACTCCGGAATAGGGCAACTGCGGGCTATACTCTTATATATCCAATAATGTAGTCAGGCATAACTTAATTGTCCCCGTACTGCAACAAGGAACTAACAGCGTGATGCCATTGCAACTCGCAAAACAGGCCCGATCTATGAATGAATCGATGCACAGTCGGGACAGTATCAATATAAAGCCACAACTCTAGATGCCCCTCAAGTAAAATTGATCACCTGCAACCAAATCTCAGTGTGTCTGCCTGCTCCTCAGTCTGAGCGGTCATAATACGCCCACTTCGGGGTCCTGTCGCAGAATCCTCCCTCTGGCGCTGGAAACGGGTGTGCCGCCGCAGGCTGGCATACGCCTGTGCCGACGAGTCCCCTGGCCTTAGCGGCTAAGCGGCCGCCCGAGTGAGTCGATCGTACAGTCGATGGTGCCGAGATCTGAAGAACATCCTTCATCGGCACTCGCGTACGCATCGTGCCCTCCTGGCCAGTGCGAAAACACTGCCCGCCCGCGTAGACACTGGCGTGGTAATGCGCGACCACCGCGAATCACACACGAGGGAGGCGGGCGATCGGCATACCTCCTCGATACGCGTTATGGTGACCGCCGCGCCACGCTCTGGCTCCTCGGATGCTTTCGCGCGCCTCCTGAGTGCGTCTGCGCTCGCACCCTCAGCGAGCGCCTCTTGCGGCCCTTGTACTCCTTGTCCATAGCCTCTCGCTGTCCTTGACCTTTGCCGCGTCGCTTCACGATGAACGCGCCGCATCAACCACTCCCGGTAGGTGGGGTTTAGAGATTGCCACAAATCGGAGACAAGCATCGCACGGATCGCACCCTCGCCTTCGAAATGCGAGGCTTGTCCCTCGTCAGTCCGCCAACGTGACGAAGGCGCACCAAGCAGAACCGAGTAAAATCCCTTCGTACTGACTACAAGTGTCATTCACCTTGGCGTAAGCTGCGCAAATCCTGTTCCATCTTCCTCTTGACGCTCGGTCTGCTGCAAAGCTTAGTGCGCAATAGAAGCTCCTGAACCTCTACCAGTGATAGCATGCCAAGTATGCATGGGGCTCCTGGAGAATCCAACCACAGCGGTATCCTCGCAGTCCAGTCTGTGAGTGTAGCGAGCAAACTCGATCCCTCTCATCACTGAAAGTATGCGGAGAGCATTCTCATATGCCATCACACCCACTTCTCCACGATCAGAGATCGACGCTTCTCCGCCTCGAAGATTCTCGGAGCGCTAGCACCTCCTAAACTCATTGAGCCGCGTCCATAGTCTATCCGCTCCCCCCCCTTCAATCCAAATTAAGAAAGCTGCTCCAAACCGGGGCCTCATCACATGCGGTATCTGCCACAAAAACCTCCTCCTGGGACGTGCTGCCGCAGGCGCCGCCACCGCGAAGAACTGGGCGCAGGGGGACGCGCTCTCGGTACAACGTCCACAACTGGCGGGCGGGCGGTTGTGGCCCTGAGTCTCCCTAGAGCTGGTCGTGCGCTTTCAACAGTTAGGTCCTTCCAGCGCCTCATCCGCGTCCTCCTGTCGTTGCGCGGGCCTCAGTCTCCTGTCGGGCCGCTCCGCCTGGCGGAGTTGACCGAATAGTGAGGGGGCCGCAGCATGGCCCCTCAACTCACGGACTACGCTGCGATCGGAGTCGTAGCGAGTCTCGACCGCCTCGAGTTGCGCCGCACTCGTCCGCCTCCGGGCACTGCTATGGGAGCGAGAATCGGCAACTCAATACAAAAATTAAAAGCGCAAGTTAGCAAACATTACGCTATGCATCCCCGCTCAAAGACAAACCCCAATCAATGCAGAAAGTAAAGAAGTGTTTCAATACAATCAAAAAAGAAAATCCCGATGTACGTGCTCGGCCACCAACGTAAACCTCCCGGCCAGAAGTTTAGGAGTTAATAACTTCGTTTAACCTCACTTTTTAGAGTTATTCACGATACCCAATCTAGAACACTTTTCGCTTACAAGCTCAATAGACCTCCGTCTCTCACGAGCTATATCCTTTAGTCAACCAGCTTAAGAGTTGCTAAGTCCCTAAGCTCAAACCATAGGCTCTGATACCAAAAATTAAGATCTGTCTATCGCCCTGGAACCAGCGGAGCACCGCCCGGCCGTGCCCTGGACCCGCCATATGTCTACCAACATATAATGGCGTCTAAAAACACAATAATAAACCAGCAATAATACTCAGACTCTAGTATATCAGAGCATAATAAAAGTCTAAATGACAACAAGAGGATAAAGTTAAAACTGTATAATCCACTAATATATAAAACATAATAAAGTAACTACAAGAGGATCCCATAAACAAGTGCTAAAAAGAGCTAACTTGGTGGTATCTCTTATTAAGGGTACAAAACTCTCCTTCTCCCAAAATATAAAAAATGGAGAGAGAATAACACCTAGCAGCAAAATGAAACTCTCCACGACTAGGCTACGCTACGACCCTTTGCCGCAGATCCCGTCGGCCTCCCGGAAGCCGAAGGCTCTGATAAAGATAAATCACAACACGAGAGCCCATGGAGAACTTGTAAAATCAGGTTCCAGTGCGCAGATACTGATTCATTTGAATGCACCACAGGCCCAAAGCTACACAACACATGTCAGTACTATAAAAGTAGAACGGGGCGGGAGACACGGTAACGTTAAATATATAACCTACTACGACATGAATCATTTCTCTACTTGCCATGAATAGCGTAAGTATTGAAAGCAACTATTGCACTTAAGTAAATGTCTCCAACTATCCTGATGTTCACAATGTTGAAATAGTAAAGTTCCGTATTTTACTATGCTAATCAATGGATCCAAGTAGTACACTAATTCATCATCTGTCCAACATTGTATAATGGAATAGAAAGCCAATCTGCAAGAGACCCACCGAAAGGCTGCTCTATCGGCCCTCGGAGACCCACCCGCTTAGGCTGTTCTGCCGGTCCGAGCATAATGGCCCGTTAAGTCATGCAATCCTCACCCTAGGAATGAGCCGTCAGCCCCGCAATCCACTTCGGCCCAATCCCCGCACGGACGGACATATGCATCGTGCGTATGCCCATCGTCCGAAAGCGCTTGTAGAGCCGACCCTCAACAAGCATGTGCCGAATATGAGCACAATGGCAAGGATTAAAGCGACTCCGTGCAAAGTACCAAGTCCTAGTCTAATACATGAATGATGTCAAGGTATTCAATGGCTATCCCTATGATATCATGTCTCTAACAGGCGAAATAATAGCAGATAGTTGAATGCGATATCATAGTATGTCTCTTATGTATCATGGCCCAAGTTTCATAGTTTTACTAAGTATCAAGTGCCCCTTGTATGACACTCTTGCTCTCTATGGTCAAAACATGCAAACTTATGTTCCAGTGTACTATTGCCAATTATAAAATCACTCAGAAAAGATGTTATTTCACTTGTCAAAAATTATACATTTTCCAATGACCGTACATTCTACTCATATAGCTCTATATATAGTGAAACGTTTACCTAAATACACCAAAAGACATGCATTTTTAAGTGCGCTCTTTAAAATTCATAAAATCCCATTACATTAGAAAAAACTCAAAAATAATTATAATCAACAAGCTAGAAAGAGCATAGGGCCATTTCGCCCCATTTCCACGAGAGCCAAACCCACGATGATAAACGAAAACTCCTCAGTGCGCTTCCCACGAGGTATCCTATACTTCCTCAGTACCCTAGAGGTATGAAACATTGAGTCAATCAGAGCAACGGAACAAAACTTAGCTCAAATCATCTAAGTAATCAAGCATAGGGTGAGGATAAACTCACCTTTAGTGCAAAATCTCTCTCAAGAGCCTCAAAATGAAGCTAGGGCTTCATTCCAAATCCAACCTTAATGGGCTTCTTAATCCACTCAATGTAGCTTCAAAGAGCCCGAGATCAATATATACCCAAAATAATAACCCTAATATCACAACTAGTGTTTTATCGTCAAGAAATCCCAAATTAAAATTCAGAAATCTATAGTAGGAAAGATCAAAGTAATGACTATACCTAACTTAGATACTTCAAATCAAGCTGCTAATCCTTAATTCAAAGATCTATTCCGTCCACCTCTAGCTCCAAATCAGAGCTTGAGCTTATCCATGGTGGATAATCCAGCCAAAGAGGCAAAGAAGAAGCAAAAATTCCATCAAAAAACCAAGCAAAATGGAGTATCAGAAATCAAATGGGACAAGACGGTGGAGTCTCACTCACATTCTTCTCCTCTGGTTCCAGCACAAATAAAAACCTAAGGGGACGTGGGTGCTGTATAGAAAAGGCCCACATATCCAGACGGGAAAAAACCCCCTGCCAGAACCAACTCAACGAAATCTGCCTCCTGTGCTACCGATACACTAGGTTCTTGTACCTGTACCAGACGACGGAACAATGCAAACCGAGGCTCGGGTTCGCGCAGTTGCCGCGACTCTGTACCGGTACAAGCCCGGATGGCGTTTATACGTACGACCTCAATCCTGTACCGGTACAGGGTCAGTCTGTCCGGGGTACAAGCCCTGCTGCAGGCATCCCAAGAGACTGACCAAAATTCT